>NC_134265.1:167541939-167857974 GCF_031893055.1 Leptodactylus fuscus
CAACCAAAATGACCTGTCCCCTGTATTCTGTGTTTCAGTACGGTTCCAGGGATACCAAATTTATATGGTTTTATTTACATTTTGACCCCTTAAAAAAATCCAAAACTGTGTTAAAAAAATTTTTTTTGAAAAGTCGCCATATTCCGACAGCCGTAACTTTTTTATACGTGCGTGTACGGGGATGTATAGGGCGTCTTTTTTTGAGGGATCGGGTGTACTTTGTAGTTCTACCATTTTTGGGAAATGTTATTGCTTTGATCACTTTTTATTAAAATTTTTATCAGAATCAAAACAGTGAAAAAAAGGCGGTTTGGCACTTTTGACCATTTTTCCCACTACGGCGTTTACTGAACAGGAAAAATATTTGTATAGCTTTGTAGAGCGGGCGATTTCGGACGTGGGGATACCTAACATGTATGTGTTTCACAGTTTTTAACTACTTTTATATGTGTTCTAGGGAAAGGGGGGTGATTTGAATTTTTAATCCTTTTTATTTGTTTTTATTTTTTTTTTTACTTTTTTTAAACTTTTTTTTTGCATTTATTAGACCTCCTAGGGGTATTGACATGGGTGGGAGGTGTCGCGGATTGTCAGAGCGGTGGGGTCGGGAAATATGGCTGCTCCGGGGCGTTAAAGAGTGCCTCCTGGAGTATCGTTAAGGTGAGGGGCAAAGTGGTAAAGTATATGTATATGTGATTGTGTGGGGTTAGGGGCTAAGCTGTAGAGGGCAATAGGAATTTTGTGGCTTGCTATGGTCCAAAGTGTGTGAGATTGCAGAGATGGTGGTGTGAGTTTGGGTTTTGTGGGGGTCCTGGCACAAACGTATGTGCGCTACAGTGACGAAAAGTAGCCTATTGCGCAATCGGGTGTATTAACTATGTTTGTGGAAAATTTCAGCCAAATCGGTCGAGCGGGTTTTGCGTGATTGAGGAACAAACATCCGAACATCCAAACTCACAAACCCACAAACTTTCACATTTATAATATTAATTAATAGGATATATATATATATATATATATATATATATATATATATATATATATATATATATACTGTGTGATACTGCCAGGTACTCCATATCAGCGACCTCAGTAGACATTAGACCTCGTGAGAGAGCAGAATGGGGCACTCCGTGGAACTCACGGACTTCGAACGTGGTCAGGTGATTGGGTGCCACACATCACACAGGTCAATGCCAAACGACGCCTCGCTTGGTGTAAGGAGCGTAAACATTGGATGATTGAACAGTGGAAAAACGTTGTCTGGAGTGATGAATCACGGTACACAATGTGGCGATCCGATGGCAGGGTGTGGGTATGGCAAATGCCCGGTGAACGTCATCTGCCAGCGTGTGTAGTGCCAACAGTAAAATTTGGAGTCGGTGGTGTTATGGTGTGGTCGTGTTTTTCATGGAGGGGGCTTGCACCCCTTGTTGTTTTGCGTGGCACTATCACAGCACAGGCCTACATTGATGTATTAAACACCTTCTTGCTTCCCACTGTTGAAGAGCCATTCGGGGATGGAGATTGTATCTTTCAACACGATTGAGCACCTGTTCATACTGCACGGCCTGTGGCGGAGTGTTTACACGACAATAACATCTCTGTAATGGACTGGCCTGCACAGAGTCCTGACTTAAATCCCATAGAACACCTTTGGGATGTTTTGGAACGCCGACTTCATGCCAGGCCTCACCGACCTACATCGATACCTCTCCTCAGTGCAGCACTGCATGAAGAATGGGCTGCCATTCCCCAAGAAAACCTTCCAGCACCTGATTGAACGTATGCCTGCGAGAGTGGAAGCTGTCATCAAGGCTAAGGGTGGGCCAACACCATATTGAATTGCAGCATTACCGATGGAGGGCACCATGAACTTGTAAGTCATCTTCAGCCAGGTGTCCGGATACTTTTGATCACATAGTGTATATACATATATATATATATATATATATATATAGTAACATCTCTGCTTGTTCGGGTCACTGCACCACCCTCTGCTCGCATGCGGCGGTGCAGGAGGCAAGTGCAGTTTGGTTCTTGGCTTAAAGTTTTTGGTCGCATTGTGTGAACTCGGCTCTAGTGATTGTATTTGCACCACACCCGTCTTCTCCCCTTGTTGCCGCTGTCCATTAAGTGGTTAATTTTGTCTTGCCTGTGATTGACAGCCTGCCTTCCTGTCAACTCCAGGGGCGGGTTCTTCCTCCCTATTTAGTCTTGGCTCTCATTCACACCAGTGCTTGCTATTGCCGTGTGCATACTTGCTCCTTGCTGTCCCTATTCTTGCTTGCATTCTGCTCCTTGACCTTTGGCTTTCCTCACTGACTCTTCTTTGGACTCCGATTTGGCACTGCATCGGTCGACTGTTACTGACCCTTGGTTAGCTGACCTCCCAGCTGACCTCCCTTTGTTGTTGTCCGTCTTGTCTACGTTTTGTGTATCACATATACAGGAAGGGACTGTCTTCGTGGTTGCCACCTATTACGTAGGATAGGGCCTGGCAATAGGAAGGGTCAGTTGGGGCTTCAGCTTAGGGCTCACTGTCTCTTGTGTCCCGTCCCGGGGTTCAACAGCTACCGGGGAATTGCTGTCCTAGTAATTCCCTAACATATATATATATATATATATATATATATAGTAAAAATCTCTTCCTTGGAATCTATACATAAGAACTCCATGGCTATCTCAGTCAGTGCCATCCTGAACCATCATCACCACGAAGCTTCTTGAATGTTGCTCCCATAGATATTGCCCCCCGATGAACCAGATATGGGGGAATGCGTAGGGACTGCTTTATTTTTTAAAAACACATATTTTTCTTAGCTGCTTCAGGATCTCATTCCTATTCATGGGTCCTGGGTTTTTTTGACTGATTAATTCAAATAAACTTTTGCAAGTCTGTGTTTGCTCTTTTAAGAGCGCCCAAGTGTTGGTCACAGCCTGCAAACTATTAGGTTATATATGTGCCCTAATCTACAGGTTAGTTCACATCTGCGTTTGGTAATCCATCCGGGAAGTCCCCAAGGAAAATTAGATTGTGAACTACTTTCCTTTTTTTTTTTTTTTTTATGTATTTTATTGTGAGCCCCATATAGGGATCACAATGTACTTTTTTTTTTCTCCTATCAGTATGTCTTTGTAGAATGGGAGGAAATCCACGCAAACACTGGGAGAACATACAAACTCCTTGCAGATGGTGTTCCGGGCAGGATTTGAGCCCAGGACTCCAGCGCTGCAAGGCTAACCACTGAGCCACCGTGTTGCCCCTTGTGATCTACTTTTTCACCATTAAAGGATATATTTTAGATATATCTTTACTAAGGGACTTTGTAGCTTTCTAGTCTAGAATTTTCTGTATTCATGTCCTCTCTATATATTTATTAGTCTAGTAAAATTATATATTGATGACTGATTTTGAAGGTTTGGAGATGACATGTGGCCAACCTCACATCTGAATCTTCACTCATCCACAATGGCTGATAGACGCATGCTGCAGCAGCTTCGATGGCTAAATAAATATGTGACCACTGGGCAACACTGAAGGGATGGGCTTCAGATGCAGAAGTGGAATTGTGTCCTCACCCATAACAGATACCTAAAATGACAGGTACCCTTTAATTACTGGAACTAAAAAAAAGTGCAAAAGATTCTTGCCGCCTTTCCTTATGTTACATCTACAATAAAATTACAGGAGATGGATTGGAAGTCCAGGGATTTATTCCTACAAATTTTGAAGCAGAGAAAGGATGTTTTTCCCTAATATAAGACAGTTGGTGAATAGATTTTTTTGTTTTACTTTCCTTTAGATTAACAATGTAAGATAAACGGGGACACTTAAGTTTGGTTTGTTATATTAACATTACTTTGTGCAAAGTGAAAGACTTGAATACCTGCTTATCTGAAACCGCAAAAATAATAGACAAATCAGAAAACTGGAAATATAAAGCTTTGGAATTCAGTGATGGAAAAACTATGTTTGCAGAGGTTAGAAGTATATTGGCATTAATATTAACAAGGAAAATTTTAATGCAAATCAAAAGCAAAATCTGTGAATTAATAGGAATGTCAAATTTTATTTATTAAAACCAGATATTAAATTATATAACTTTATTCTAATCTGTTCTTATTTTCTGAGTGTATATTTTCAATTCTAACTTCTATGTATAAATATGGGGGCTGATATCTTACCTGAGTTTGTCTTCTGCTCTGCTAACAGCATTTAGTGATGTGCTTTACAACATAGTTATGGCAATAGGCAGTGACAGTCTAGAGCAAACTCATTGAGGTATATGAGAGAGCTTTCAAGACATGTTCTATACAGGGAAGGAGGGTATGGAAACTGTGACATCATTGTCAGTAGTGAATGCAATAATAAATCAATGAACATACTGTATCTATAGAGGCATTATATGATGTCTGCAGATAAAACAAGAGGTAAGTAAGGCTCTCAGCCTGTGGCAAGAACACACTCCAAAGACATACTGTCTGTAAAGCGCTGCAGAATATGATGGAACTATATACGGTAAGTAAAAAAAAATTCACCGAATAGAATCATAGGTCCCAAAATCATAGGTCTCAAAAATAATAAAATATAACTTTAATTAAATTATCCAATAAAACATAAATATAATATGTGATCAAAAGAAAAGTGTCCGAATCAAACAAAAATGGTAAAAACTACCAGAGGAGACCAGTGCTATGATATAGCAGTGATAGAACCTCATATGATAGCACCTGGGCAGCCTAGGAATCAGTCCAAAGTATATGCTAACCAGCTGGTGCTTATCCTAAGAGGCCCCCCAAGCATATAGCCCAGGTATGAGGTCTCCTGAACTGTCTGCCTAATAATGCTGGAAGCTGGCTGCTGCCCTGAACTGTGAAGACCCTATGTTATGCATTTCCCTGGTGTCAAAGCTTCATCAGGGGTCAGATAGAATACACGAAACCTAGAGAGTATCATACAGACACACTCTAGCAGAATATATATGTCGATATCAACTTCTCCTGGGCTCCTGCACATCTCCCTGCTTTCTTCGGGCCTCTTCAATGACAAAACATACATCATGTGCATCAGACCGGTGTCACAACTCATAATAACGCTGGTATAACCAACGTATGTGACGTCATTGAAAAGGCCAGAAGACAGAAGGGAGTCGTGCAGGATCCCAGGAAAGGTGAATCACATTGTTGTTTTTTTTGTTTAATCACCTAAATAAAAATGGTGCATGTCTTTAATCTGGTGGTTTGCCACTTCATTAACCTGTATAGGAGCTTAAAAGTGATGCTCCTCCTGGCCAGAAAAATCTCTGTTTTAACCTTTCTTATATTGTAAAAAACACCATGCTTGTTTTCTATGTACAGAACATTCTGTCTTTGCACCACCTTAAATATGCTGGAGCATCTTTGTAAGCAGTATAAGGCAGTGAATGATTGCAGTAAATGTAGTTTCCCAGTATACTCCATACTGCCATTATAGGAGTGGTTGTCAGATAGTATAGTTTTCTCATGATGTACCAGTACTGAGTATCACTATGTCTATTGTATACAGGTAGTCCTCGGGTTATGACGGTCTCGGGTTATGACGTTTCATGGTTACGACTAGAGATGAGAGCTCCCTTGTAACAGAAAACTGCCAGCATTCCCGGCTAGCAAGAACTAGCCTGCGGCAAATCAATGCCGGTTCTGCAGCAGGCTCATCCTTGCTCATCGGAAGAGAGCTGGCAGCTTGCTGTTACAAGTGAACTTACTTTTTCTCATAGGTCTTCCGAGCCGCTGCACACTAAATCACGTTGATCCGTTCCTACGCGGCATCGGTATGGTAGGTTTCCGACTTACGTCGAATTTCGGTTTACGACGCCGCGCAAGAACGGATCAAAGTCGTAAGTCGAGGACTACTTGTATTCTGTATTTCCTGTGTGCATACACTGTTCATTGCGATGTGCTACTCTCCTGACACCTATGGTTGACTCTTTGTAGGTGCATGTGATGGTAGGATCCCAATCACTCCATACACAGCACGAGCTTCTAGCAAGCTGTGGGTGCATTCACAAGGAGTAAAATGGAGTGTAATTTGGAGCGTTTACGGAGCGTTTACGTAAACGCTCCATATACGCTCCGTAAACGCTCCAAATTACACTCCATTTTACTCCGTGTGAATGCACCCTGTGTACGGAGAGTTTAGCCCTGCCTTCCTCTTCAGGGTGCATGCACACTACGTAACGCCGGGCGTGTATGAGAGCCGTACACGCCGGCGTTACAGCAGGGCTGCCGAACACTTCCCATTCACTTCAATGGGAGCGCTCGTAAACGCCGCTGTTACGAGCGCTCCCATTGAAGTGAATGGGAAGTGTTCGGCAGCCCTGCTGTAACGCCGGCGTGTACGGCTCTCATACACGCCCGGCGTTACGTAGTGTGCATGCACCCTAACAGGAGTCAGAAAACCAGTCCAGCCATGTTCTAGAGCAGGGGTGTCAAACGCATTTTCACCAGGGTCCACTTCAGTCTCATGGGGTACCTTGAAGGGTCAAGATTATTTTAGATGTGGGGAGATATTGGTGCTAAAAATAACAGCACAGATATCTACTGCCTTGGGGCACATACTGGAAAAGTCGACAGTATGCTGAATTCAGTGCAATGTCGGCTTTCTAGCGGTATATAAAACTGCATTTGCATGAGGACATGAAAGTTCAGCCCCATAGTATTTACACTGTAATGCATGGCGTTATATAGGATGCATGACATTTTTTTGGAACATCATGCATCCTATTTGTACAGTGTAAATACTATGGGGTTGATTTATTACAGCATGTGTACTAAAAAATAACTGGTGTACAAGCCATTAAAAAAGTAACAAGTTTTTTGTGCAAGTGAAAATTTTTGTGAAAAAAAATTGTGACTTTTTGAGTTTTGGATACACAGTTTAGGGGTGTGCACACTTGTTCACAGGGGTGTCTGCCCTCTGAGTTTCCTCCCTAATCCCCAGAGAAACTACATAGTGGACGTCTTGCCGGCGGTCAGTTTAAAATCTCATTCAATTCAATGGGCTTTTAAAGCAAACGGCTGGTGTCCGTATGCAGCCTCTACGTGGTGAAACCGTTTTTTTTACATGGACACAAAGTTGGACATACAGGCTGTTTTTTTCAGCTAGAAAAAAAAGCAAAATAACTTATCTTCAGGCAGATTCCACTTTGAAAAAGGAATTGAAATCAAGGTGTTGCTGAAAAAACGTGCCTTTTTTTGACACTTTTTTTCAAAAACTGTATCTAAAACCACAAGTGTTTTTTCAAAGTGAATTTCCCAGGTCCATACAGTGTACTGGAGCATAAAATGCAGAAAAAAACCACAACATAAACTCATCAAAAAACACATCAGGTCGAATCATGTCAAAGTAAGTTTGCTAATTCCTGAAGCAGATTTTTTCAGCCAGCAGAAAACTCCATATTAAACAAACCAGGCCGAGTTCAGATGGGGTTTTTTGGGCCGGATTTTGACGCAGAATCCTTGTCAGAATCCGGCTCAAAAAAACGTCTCCCTTTGAATTCAATGGGAGCTGGTCAATTCCTTTTTCCACGAGTGGTTTGTTCTCGCTCGCAGAAAAAAGAAGCGACATGCCCTTTCTTCAGACGGATTCAGACAGCTGATTCAGCCACCGCGTCAAAATCCGGTCCAAAAAATTCCCATGTGAACTTACCCTAAGATGATGTAACACAATGTTTTAAACCAATTTGAAATGTGGGTCATACAAAACTTGTTTGTCCCGAAATGAATCAGGGACCCAAGCGCCCAAATTCAAACAGGGATCTTGAGAGCCTTGAATTAGTTGTTTTTTTTACTGTATGTTTATTAAGGAATTGTCATGAAACAATACCACAGGAATACACAGAGTACAGAGTGATATCTGTGGTAAATAAGAGTTCAGAAA
This sequence comes from Leptodactylus fuscus, assembly GCF_031893055.1. Lineage (NCBI taxonomy): Eukaryota > Metazoa > Chordata > Amphibia > Anura > Leptodactylidae > Leptodactylus > Leptodactylus fuscus. The sequence continues at coordinate 167,549,861 of NC_134265.1, forward strand.
GAATGAGTAAACCACTGACACATAGAAAGTATTTTCAGAAAACCAGAACAGGTTATAGGTAAACATAAAGGAGGAAATGGGAAATGTATACATAAGGGGAATTAATAGTTAGGGTACGACAGTTTTCCCATCTAGTTACGCTATTAGCACTCATCAGAGATTGCCATTGTGTATCCCAGCAGTCCCAGATGGACTGGAATCTGATCAATGAGTCATGAAGGGGAAGCAGTGAGATGTTCCATTGCACGGACATCTCTCAATCTAACCAATAAATTGCGAAGGACAGAGGGTGATGTTTGTTACTAATGGGACCTAAAAGGGAATGTAGCATGAGGGGGAGTCCCCAATAGGAGAGAGATAGGATGTATTGGAGCAAGCAACAGTTTTTCTATCTCTATCTCGTATTTTATGCCCTAAGTGATGTCCAGGAGGATATACATCCAGGATGGACCGCCCAGTAGTATTTAAGAACTTCTTGGACAGCTAGTTCCCCTGATGTCTTGTCAGCTAAAAGAACACATTTTGGAATCCTATATCTCCTGGAATGCCAAATAAACCTGAGGATAGTTGATTGCATCACCCTGACTCTCCCATAGGAACAGCGTTTCAAAGTACGATATAAGCTTTGACAAAAGGGTCATTTTAATCACTGCAATATGTCCAGATTAGGAGTTGGAAGGTTATACACTGTGGAATAAGACAGGGTGAGATATACCAACCGATATTGCAAGTAAGCCACCCTCCATTGGAATTCAGAATTTCGTTGGAGGAACTGAAGGAACTGTGGAGGGATCAGTATAAGCAGAGCTTCAGTTTTATATGGTTCTATAGCTGAATAATCTACCGTTGGTTTGAAGGACAACATGGAGATTGAGTAAGGAAATTTGGGGTTTCATGATGGTAAGAAGCATGTCATCAGCAAAGAGCGATATTTTCAACTCTACTTACTGTATACTTTAACCCCAGAAATATCGGGATTTTGCTTAATATGAGAGGATAATGGTTCAATAAACAGTACAAACAATAGGCGGGACAAAGGACAGACCTTGTGAGTGCCAGTGGTAGAATGGGGGAGACAAATAATAGTGGGAGAGAAACATAAACCTCGTATAGCAGTGAAAAAATGGCCTGTGATACCATACACCTTTAGGGGTCTCGAACATAAAATGCTAGCTCAAGTGGTCAAATGCTTTCTCATCATCAAGACTGAGAAGAATCACTGATTCGTCTATGAGATAAAGGGCCTGTCTCATGTTGTCCTTTCACTGTCTACACAGGACAAAACCCTCTTGGTCTTCAGCATATGAGGGGCCCCTGAACTCTGTTTTGAAGTGGGAGTAATGAGGGCCCCTTTTGAGGCTATGCTGCAAGGTGAGGAGGCCCCAGGGATTCCATAGGAACACTACAGTTCTCCAGGAGGGCGACAAGAGCAGCATCAGGTGTGCAAAGCTAATGGACAGGGTGAGATGGGATCTCCCAGCAGGTCGAGGTTGCAGCTTCAAGTTCACATGCACACCAAGCAGAGAAGATGGTGGGAACTGCAGCACAGAATGAGAGGTGGTCTGTGTCCGGGAGCTATGGAACAGGTAAGTATCAATTGTAATTCACTTGCACAGTGCCAGGGTGGGCCAGGAACACTCTTTAGTTGAAGGGGAGCGCTTTTTCCCCATTAGTACTCCCCGCTGGGTGCTAATGAAGCTGAAATGTCCTTGGTGCTGCGCAGAGCTCAACAGTTACACGCCTGGCGCCATAAGCTGCAGGCCATGCCCCCTACAATAATGTTTTTTTGGCATTATTTATCAACACACAACTGCTCCTTACCCTGACTTTCACCACTATCATCTATTTGAATCAATATCCATTAATATCTTCATCTATTGGTTAGTTATCATGTTACTACATTGTTATATAGAGTATTCGACATGTGCTTCAAAATATTGCTGTTGCAATCGTTTTGGTGTTACACCATTCAGCCGACTATATGTTCTAAGTACCTCAGTACCAGGAGACAGTGTTGGTACCCTGAAAGGATTCAGTAAAGAAAGTATTTGTCAATATTCAACTGCTAAAAATCCTGCAACCCTAAAAACAAGTGTCTCATTCAACACTTGAAAAAGGAGACCCTGTGTCCCCGAAACGTGTTGCATATGTGAGCCTTCAATACCATTTTCAAAGTACCATACTCTTCTAAAGAAGTGTGGATATCCTCTCTTCATTGGAGTTTCTGAGTCCTTCCTCTATGATTTGTAACCCTAAAAAGGAATGCTTGTGCTGTCAAATACATTTCAATATTAAAGTAGTTTATATAATAGATTTTATTATGCGCCTTTTTGTCATTTCTGTACATAGCTGTTATCATGTGTCAGGAGATTTCTATTTCTTTTCTTCTTTATTTTCCATACATTCTTGTTTTGCAATTGCTAGTTTTGATCAGTCAGCAAAAGGAGTAAATTTAACAGGCAAATACCATTGAAACTCTATTTAAAGGGATCCTATCATAGAAACCCTTTATTTCTTATGAGTAACACATAGGAATAGCCTTAAGAAAGGCTATTCTTCTCCTACCTTTTGTTGTCTTCTCCGCACCGCTGTTCCGTAGGAATCCCAGTTCTCGTCATTATGCAAATTGATTTCTCTCACAGCGCTAGGGGCGGGCCCCAGCGCTCAAACAGCACTGGGGGCATCCCCAATGCTGCGAGAGAACTCTCTCCAGCTCTGCCTCCTTCTTCGTCAACAGCGTCGCCTTCATCCTCTTCTTTCGGCAGTGACTTGTAACTTCTAGACCTCGGGCCTTGGGCAGAGCAAACTGCGCATGCCCACAGGCCACGAGAAAATGGCCACTTACAATACTGTGCAAGCAGCCATATTCTCACAGCCTGTGGGCATGCACAGTCTGCTCTGCCCAAGGCCTGAGGCCTAGAAGTTACAAGCCACCGCTGGAAGAAGAGGCTGAAGAGGACGCTCCTGACGAAGATGGAGGCGGCGCTGGAGAGAGTTCTTTCGCAGCATTGGGGATGCCCCCAGTGCTATTTGAGCGCTGGGGCCCGCCCCCTGTGCTGCGAGAGAACTCATTTTCATACCAACAAGAACTGGGATTCCTACGGAACGGCGGTGCGAAGAAGACAACGAAAGGTAGGAGAAGAATAGCCTTTCTTAAGGCTATTCCTACGTGTTACTCATAAGAAAAAAGGGTTTCTATTATAGGATCCCTTTAACTATACCTTGTAAATCTTTGCAATCCCAGTATTTGCTACCTTTGCATCACCTTCTTTGTACAAACATATGAACAAACAGGAATTTTCATTTGACTGAAGTTACTCTTTAACCTAGCGACAGACCTTGAGTCTGTCACATATGTTGATATGTGATAATCTAAATAATAATGTAAGGTTGCCCTGAAGCCAACCAAAAATAGATGAATAAAATGTGATGCAGGTGTTGGCATATACGGGCTACCTTTGGCATTCAACTACTTGAAGATAAGGAATGCTGACAGTCATGCAAATATCAACAATATTGTAGCTTCCACTCTAAGCAAATCAATGTGCTATCTGACAGACAGCCAATGCATAAAACATAATCCAAAGTGAAAGCTCCGATGGCCCGAAGCAGACAATTGTATTTACTGAAGAGATTTAATGAAGGACAGCGAAGTAAACAATTCTGAGCCCAGCTGCCTACAGAAGCGCTGACAAATCCTAGCTAAAGACTATTATTTAACGCTTTGGCGGAGTGGATTAAGAAAAGTTGTTTTTTAATTCTTCAACAAACCGGTATCACACTTTCCATCTGAACAATGATTATGAATTGTGTCAATGAGATAAGAGATGGGCTCGGAGAGATGCTAACATTACTAGGAAAGAGTTTAACAACTGAAGAAGCACAGAGTGCAATGCTTGTACAGTATATGGGCAAGTAAAACACCATGGATTCCATGCCATATTTAGCTATTGATGGAAAGAAGTATATCTGCCTATTTCTATCTTTGCTACATGTATATAGATATGTGCCAAATCTAAGATCTCGCTCTGGAGCTGTAAGCGCTGTAGGATTTGGAGAATCACGACAGGACAGCCTATCTTGGATATTCTGGGACTATATAAAAGAAAAAATAAATAAGTGTGAAATATGAGATTGACCTTTCTGCAGCAATTTGATCACTGTCGGAATTTCTATTAGGAAACTAAAAGTGAACTAAAACAATGAAACTGTCAATATCATAAAAATAATTACTCTCCCATTACTGTAAAATGACGATAATAGCCAATTACCGCTAAATGCTTCTGCAGTTATGATTCCAACCATTACAGCACTTCACAAAGAACCTAGAAATAATTAAGAAAAGTACAAGAAATAAAAGAAAACAAAGGTCCATCTTGTCATGACTTCCACTCTCAGCTAGATCTTAGATAAACGGTACAAAGAAATAATTACTAACTTTGCAGAGTTTTAAAGATTTTCTCTAACCATCTTAGTGGTGACAGTCTGTTGTCTTGATCGGTTGCTAATGGATGCGACCACAAATGCAGAAACTTTCTATAGTCTGGTACTTGTCAGAAGCCCAGTCATGATTTCCTTATTGTGGACAGATTAGCAGGCAGGGACAGTGCAGCACAAGAAGATGATCCGGCCACAATAAGTAAATCATGGATGAGTTCCAGAGTACAGAAAGTTCCTACATTCATGGTCGCATCCATTGGCAACTGAACAAGACAATAGACTGTCATTACCAAGATGGCTAAAGAAAATCTCGAAAACTTTGCAAAATGTTTCATTACTTATATTTGCAAAGATGTACTTTTATTTGTGTACAGATTTAAATATGGTAACATTTGTGGGATTACCCCTTCCTCTTCCTCCACAACACATGATTCCTAAGCTTTAGCACTGTAAGGCCCAGATCACATTTGCGTTCGGTATTCCATTCGGGTAGTCCGCATCGGAATTTTTTTTTTTTTTTTTTGCTTTTTTGTGTTTTCCGCGTGGTGTCCACATGAGTCATGCAGGGAGAAAAGTAGTTTACGAAGTATTTTTTCTCTCTGCCTGACTCGTGCGGACAGCGCACGAAAACACATGGACCCCATTATAGCTTATGGGGTCTGTGTGCTTTCATAAGCTCACCGCTTGTCAATGTGTTTGGTATTCCCTTCGGGGGGTCCCTATGCAAACTCCCCAAATGGAATACCGAACACAGATGTGAACCAGGCCAATGTGGAAAGAAGAGGAGAGAAAATCAGTACCCAGTGGAATACACTTTATTTATTAATCTATTAATCTTATGCTTCCTTATAAACTGTTCAATGCACTACATGTAGTTATATGAATTGTGATATACATAGAGGACCTGTTAAAGTATATCTAGTTCCCCTTAAACAAATAACCAAAACACAGAAGCACTACAAAAAATTATCTAGGATAAGACCCCACGATGGGAATCACTGCCAAAGAAATCTGTAGAAAAAACTGCAGCGAAAAAGCACTTTTAATCCCAGCATTTCCGCTGCAGATTTTTTTCTGCAATGTATGGATGGGATTAAGTAGAACCAGCAAGTAATGTAAAACACAGTGGGTTTTTTCCGCATCGTGGGCCCCCCACTTAATAACGCAAAAGTCCTCAAAAGGTTCCAACTCCTCTTTGGACATAAGACAAGAATAGAACATTACTCCTATGAGGATGAAGGTAAAAATGATAACTACAACGATTCCGTCCTGGTCCATGGAATTTATCTCAATCCCTTAGTTCTCCTTTAACAAATATTGCAGTTTAACACAGCCTGGGATATGCAATGTCGGAGTCCAAGTCATTGGTTTCAGAGTGAACCGCAACCCCCCCCTTAGTCCCTGATATTCAGTATCAATGTTCTAATAGACAAATACTAATGTAGTTGTTCCTTTCTACTAATTTTAATTCCACATTGTAGTATTTTTATCGATAAAAATAAAGACCGGTAAAAAAAAATTAAAATCTAAAGACAGAATAATGTTTTTCTTTAAAATCCATTAAATGTGCGGCATACTTGTTTAGTGCTACCTGAGACAATCAACCATTTGACCTATTCTTTATCCCCCTGCTTGTTTGTCTCTCTATTTCAGATATGTGACAGTAGAGTGAGATATGCACTGTACTTGTGCTAGAGGAACATTTTTGTAATCTATTATATTAATCTATCTAACTTCCTTTTGATACACTATGTGATCAAAAGTATCCAGACACCCCCAAAAACATATGTTTTTCATATTAGGTGCATTGTGCTGCCACCTACTGCCAGGTACTCCATATCAGCGACCTCAGTAGACATTAGACATCATGAGAGAGCAGAATGGGGCGTTCTGCGGAACTCACAGACTTCGAACGTGGTCAGGTGATTGGGTGCCACACATCACGCAGGTCAATGCCAAACGATGCCTCGCGTCGCATAAACATTGGACGATTGAACAGTGGAAAAACGTTGTGTTGAGTGACGAATCACGGTACACAATGTGGCGATCCGATGGCAGGGTGTGGTTATGGCGAATGCCCGGTGAACGTCATCTGCCAGCGTGTGTAGTGCCAACAGTAAAATTTGGAGGCGGTGGTGTTATGGTGTGGTCGTGTTTTTCATAGAGGGGGCTTGCACGGCTTATTGTTTTGCGTGGCACTATCACAGCACAGGCCTACATTGATGTTTTAAACACCTTCTTGCTTCCCACTGTTGAAGAGCAATTCGGGGATGGCGATTGCATCTTTCAACAAGATCGAGCACCTGTTCATACTGTACAGCCTGTGGCGGAGTGGTTACATGACAATAACATCTCTGTAATGGACTGGCCTGCACAGAGTCCTGACTTGAATCCTATAGAACACCTGTGGGATGTTTTGGAGCGCCGACTTCATGCCAGGCCTCACCGACCTACATCGATACCTCTCCTCAGTGCAGCACTGCATGAAGAATGGGCTGCCATTCCCCAAGAAACCTTCCAGCACCTGATTGAACGTATGCCTACAAGAGTGGAAGCTATCATCAAGGATAAGGGTGATCATCAAGGATAAGGGTGGGCCAACACCATATTGAATTCCAGCATTACCGATGGAGGGCGCCACAAACTTGTAAGTCATTTTCAGCCAGGTGTCCGGATACTTTTGATCAAATAGTGTAGTAAACAAGCTGTAAAGTTCCGATTAGTGGTGCTCTAAGTACTGCCAGGGAGACTGTCCATACACCTTCATTCACCTTCATTCAATGCTGTATATAGAGCTGAAGCATTTATGGTCACTTCAAATGTCTGAATGTTCAGTTTTATACCATATATAAAAATTTCTCTGGTATATCACTGTAAAAGAATTAGAGATATCATTAGTTAACACAGTCAGGAATGTGATTTTATATGCAGTACAAACTTGGGTTCTGTTATAGTTAGTACTTAAGTCTTGGTATCATATGAAAGCTGGGAATCTCAGCTAGTTTAAAATTGGAGATACAGCCATTTGAAGTGACCATCTCCCTTTAGTAAATGCTTCAGCTTTGCTTATTCACAATACAATTGTATGGACTTTCCCTAGTAACAGCTCAGTTAGAGGAGAATGTTACAGCCTGTTTTATAATAAAAAGGAAGTTAGATAGGATAATAAAGTATATTACCAAAATGGTCACCAAACACCCTGCGACCCAATAGCAAAAAAATAAATTAAATAAATTGGTTATAATTTAAATCTATCTTAGGGTGCATGCACACTACGTAACGCCGGGCGTGTATGAGAGCCGTACACGCCGGCATTACGGCAGACTGCCGAACACTTCCCATTCACTTCAATGGTAGCGCTTGTAACAGCGGCGTTTACGAGCGCTCCCATTGAAGTGAATGGGAAGTGTTCGGCAGTCTGCCGTAATGCCGGCGTGTACGGCTCTCATACACGCCCGGCGTTACGTAGTGTGCATGCACCCTTAGAATGCAACTGGAATATAAGGCATAACTACAATGGCAGACAGTATTGGGGTCTTCAGAAAATCCAGGCCCCTCGTTGCAGAAACGCAACTTTTTGAATACATGAGTGGATTGAGCAGAAGGTAGAAATATAAGTATTTTCCATATATCCCCCATTCCTCCTGGAATTCATTCTTGGCTTTGGCTCAAAAAAAATGCAACAAAATCTGAAACAAAAAAAGCTGTGTTTCCGCTACGTGGAGCCTCAGCATAAGGGGAACTTTGGGCAGTAGTGGCAACATTCCTTAGAGCAATTTGGGTTGCAGTAAATGATGTACTGAGGCAGTAATAGGCACAGCATTGAGAACAAATTTAATTGATTGATTATTCATCGTATTTTTGATTATATTTGATTAGTAACATTGTTTTTCACTTATACATTCTGTCGTGTGATAATGTCCTGTAGGCTATACTTGGATAGAATTAGTATTTACCATTATATGGTCACTGAATAGTGGCAGTGGCGTAACTACCGTGGTAGCAGCAGTAGCAGCTGCCACAGGGCCCGGGCCATTAGGGGGCGCGGTGACAGCCGCTACCGCTGCGTTTTTTTTTTAAATAGGCTGTTACGGGCCCTATTCACTTGCTGATCCTGGCTGGGCCGGGATCGGCAAGTGACATCGCGGGCCCCACAGAGGCTATCATTATACTCGGGGGTCTTTGCAGACCCCCGAGTATAATGACCGGCGGATCGGGAGAGGTAATAAACATAAAAAACTGTTACTTACCTCTCCGCGATCCTGCCAGGCCTCCATCCTACTGTTGTCTGACGTCTCTGACGTCACATGAACCCGGCATGCTTCCCGGGTCATGTGACATCCAACGTCATTAACGAAGGACGCGAGCGGTGGTCAGCACAGGAGGACAGCACAGCACAGGAGCTTGGGAACAGGTAAGAAGCAACACTGGGGGGTTTTTTTAATGTTTTTATTCCCCGGGTCTCCGATTATTATACTCTGGGGTCTGAAAAGACCCCAGAGTATAATAATTGTTTATGGGTGTCCACAGAGGGACACTATTGGGGTTAATACTGTGTGCAGGGGCCACTATTGGGGTTAATACTTTGTGCAGGGGCCACTATTGGGGTTAATACTTTGTGCAGGGGCCACTATTGGGGTTAATACTGTGTGCAGGGGACACTATTGGGGTTAATACTGTGTGCAGGGGCCAGTAAGGGACATAATAGAGTGCGGAGGAGGGGGTCGGTCGAGGTCTTCGGCGTCAGTTGGGATGGGGGGGGGCCATGTCAAAAGTTCGCCACGGGGCCCCGCCATTCCTAGTTACACCACTGAATAGTGGTATTATTCAGTCACAGTGTGCTAGTATTATTTCATTACTATGTGAAGTGGTAATATGATGTCTAGGTCTGGACTATATTATTTAGAGAAGTACTGTTATGTATAGTTGTTTTATATCTCATTGTTTGCTATAAGGGAAAATAATCTGAAGGCAGTTTAATGACCCCTTGTTAATAATGTAAACTACTGTGTACCTGTATATATTAAATTTTATTGATGCATAAATTTACAGGATACCTGTGGCTAGATAGATACATACATATATGATAGATAGATCTATAGATAGATAGATAGATAGATAGATAGATAGATAGATAGATGCATGTGGAAAACATTTTTAATTGCACATTGAATCACACCACAGAAGTATCGTGGTAAGAATATATTCAGTAGTATTCATATATTTTTATTAAAGCAACATTTTGGGTACATACACCCACTGGGGAAGTCATCATTAGAGCTCTGCCTGAACATATGAGATTGCAACATAGATAAACAGATAGGCATGCAGTAGATAGATATGTCATAAATAAATTAGAGATATACAGATGTATCAAATTTTAATTTAACACTTAACAGATTGTATAAACAGCAACTGTTAACTTGGCATTTCCAATGACTTTTAAGACTTTTAATAGGCAAGTCTTTAATATTAATTTAAATTAAATGGGTATTCTTGTTCATATTTTTAAGTAATAATGAGCCTGAAAGTAAGAAATATGTTTTAGGTACTTGTCCATTCAGCCCAGTCATCCTGATCTTTTGCTTGCATGGTAGTGTGTAGGGGCGTAACTATCAGGGTAGCAGCCAAGGTCGCTGCCACAGAGCCTGGGACATTAGAGGACCCCACGGGCCCCTAATTTATTTATTTTTTATATTATTTTTAATAGGTCGTTACCTGCTGGAGTAACCCCAGCAGGTAACAGGCCCGATTTAGTTACCGACCCTCACTCCTGCTCATGGCCACCTGCTCTTCTCCTTCTGCAGATGCGGCTGTGAATAGGACCAGGGATCGGTAAGTAAGGCCATGGACCGGCGAACCCCAACATACATTGCTATCATTATACTATGCGGTCTTTTCAGATCCAGAATATAATGATCCTTGGGCCAGGAGAGGTTACAGAACATAAAAAACAATGTTATATGCCTCTCCTGAGTTCCGGCAGGCTTCGGGCCTATTTGGTGACGTCACAGACGTCATGCAGAACACGTCGGCATCCTTATGCGTTGCAACGCTGGCCTGAGTCAAGTGACTCAGGGGTCGGAGGGGGAATCAGGGTGAACCTACCCCTTTTGCCGCCCGAGGCGAACTACAGAAAGCCGCCCCCCCCCGAGGGGGCGGGGCGAAGGGGCGTGGCCGCGTGAAGGGGGTGGGGCTTAGCGCCGTTTGCAGGCAGAGAGCAGGCACGGAGATGACCTGCTCTCTGCCTGAATGTGAGGGGGGGCTGCTGGAGCAGCGCTGCTCCAGTGGCCTCCCCAAACCACCGCTCGGTGCTAAGCCAGTCCAGGACAGCTTGTCCTGGACTGGCTTAGGTAATCAAAAATGCCGCCCTCCCTGGGGTCCTGACATAGCGCCGCCTGAAGCGCTTTCTTCAGGTCGCCTCATGAGAGGTGCGGCGCTGGGGGGACCCCATGTCAAAAGTTCGGCTTAGGGCCCCACCATTCCTAGTTATGCAACTGGTAGTGCATCAGCCATACAGTGGCTAAGCAGTGATGTTATGTTCAAACACAGGGGAGCAGTGATTGACTGACGTGCTTGTGCGCAGGCAGAGAGTAAGCAAAGACAAGGGACCCAAACAGAGACTTCCCACAGAACCTCCGGGTGAATGGACAATAATTATGTAATATTTGTTATTTTAAGCCTCTATATGTTGTAGAATACTCACAATGCCATTAAGATATGAACTGGAACACCCCTTTAAACTTTGCTAGTTAGACAGATATATCACAGATAAATAGGTGTATATATATATATAAAGATAAGACAGGTGCAGGAGCAGATTGGTCAGGTATATCACAGGGGAAGTTACCTGCCCTGAGTCGTGGCCGTTACCCTGCCTATTGCTGCAGAGTGCAGTCCAGTGGCCCTGCTCTGTGCGTATAGAGCGGAGGCCGCCGGGCAGCACTGAGCATAAGTGTTGGACGAATATCACTTAATATATTGCGTGAGGTTCACCCAGCAGTTTTGTTCAGACATGATCCTAACCGAAACGGCTATTATACTCAGGGGTCTCTTCAGACGTTAGAGTATAGTGATCGGTGGCCCAGGAGAGGTGATCAAACTTATAAACTGTTACTCACCTTTCCTGGACTCCGATGTGGGTCTTACGGCCATGTATTTCTTTACATTGGGGTGAAAGGTAGCAGTCATGTGTATGGGCTAGTTCATACAGGGGTTCTGCGTGTGCACATTCCGTCGCGGCTTTCTGCTTCCCATTAGGCCCAAATGAATGGGCCTAGTCGGGAGATGTCGCGAGGCGGATGTCTGCGGGGGAATCAGCCGCGGAATCCGCCTGAAGAAAGGGCAACTTACTTTTTTATCGCGAGCGGAAACAAACAGCTAGCGGAAAAAACAACGCTAGCGGTCTACATAGACTTCTATTGTGAAGGGGTGGATTTTCAGGCAGATCTGTCCCCTCTTGCCCTGTGTCAACTAGCTCTAAGATACAGTTTTAATCTGACATGGTAACTTACATAAGACTGCTGCCTATGCCTTCATGTAAAGCAGCTCTGCTAAAACGACTTTACACATGACTGTGCTACATGGAGGAGCTACTTCTGCTGGCCCTGCCTACTTATATTGACTCCGCCTACTTACATTGAGCCTGTCTATAAAATCGGGCCACTTTTAAATGTTTTCCCAAGGCCACTTTCAGGTCCCAATCCACCCATAGATAGATGACAGATATGCCATACCTTGACTTATTGGGTTACATTTATTAAGCTCCTTCGGCTCTTTTGGTGTAAATTGCACCTTCTTGAGGTATTTTTCAGCGCTATGCTTCATTTATAAAGCATTTGCACCTTTTTTCACACAGTAATGCTTCTCCTGCCACTTTTGCTTTATGGAGAGAAAAGCGCGTGTGGCCCAAATTAAGATCCTTTTCACACTGTAGTTATGACTTACGCAAATAAACTTCAGTCCATGGGCAACGTAAAAGAGCCAGTCAGGTTAGAATGGATTAGAAAGGGCATTGTGCCTTTTATGCGCCTTTTTGACCAAAAGGGGGCAAAGTGCTCATGGCCAAAAAAAGTGCATCTACACTAACATGTACACAACATTTAATAAGGAGTGGCGCCGACATTATAAAATAAACGCCACAGTAAAACCAGTTTAAAAAAAAGGCGTACCTGAGAGAAGTATGGCCAAGCAAGGGCCAGATGATAAATAGCCCCCACTATCTTTCATATAAAAATTCAAAGAAATGGCAGCATTCCAAAATAGTGTGAAAAAAACGTATAGGCCTTTTATTCTAGGTGCATGGAATGAAGGATCAAGAATATTTTCTTTTCACACTACTGAGTGCTGCCATTTTTTTTTAATCATATTTTTTATCATTTTTTTCATTTTATCATAGATATATTGATAGATATAAAATTATTAGCATATAAATTCTCATTTTTAGCTTGAAAAGTGCTGAGAATGTCAGCCTAGAAGAAGAAACCCCTTTTCTCCTTGTCCTTCTACTTCTCCACCCTCAATTCAAATAAATATAACTATAAATGTCTGTTTTACTTTGTGTAGAAACCACTTTCCTAATGTTTATCCAAGTAGAAACCGACATGCAACAGTGAACCCAATTTACCATGAGGATTGAAGCTTTGCAGTCATCAAAGCGAATGGAGGACAAGCCCTCAGTTATTCAGGATTCAGGTGAATATTATCTCAGGGGAGCGAGTCACAAGTGACTCTATGACCTATGATTATGTCTGAGATTTCATCTGTGTTTAACAAACCTATGCTGCTACCAATTCCCACAAATTATTGCTATCATTTGTATGCATAGCGCCGCTACTGTTTTGATATGTCCACAGTCAATTCTGAAGTGCTGACAAGGTTGGCAGATTATATTATTCCATGTAATTGCTCACTCAAGTGTCCTTCCATATAATTGAATCATGCCTTTAAATTTAGCTTTATACTGTGTTTTCCATGTGAATATATCTGCACTAAGTTGTAGGCCATCTTCATAAATGTTTTATTGGTTTTGTATTTTATTAAATCCATACCTAGTAATATATAAATGGTCTTTTGGAGGGAGGGGCTTGTATCATCCAATATGAACAAAAACTGCATTACATGTTGTTTACCTTCAGCTTATATGACAGCAAAAATCTCAATAAACTATATTTAATGGAGTTTTCTTGGCAAAAATTATGGTACTATTCCGTTATCGGGCCAGCAGCAGCGCATTTCAGCACCAGCTTTCGGGACAGCAGTTCAGTTCAGCAGCGGGAATTACAATGACATCCGAGGACTGCTGGCCCGATGCTTGTGCCCAGTAGCCAGTACATCAATGACCCCCCCTCCATCTCCTCCTCCTTCCAGTGCTGCCCCCCAGCTCTCCTTACATCTACCCCGTACCCTCTCCCCGCCACATGACTAAGCCGATGCTGGCCCGATGATAGAGGCCGTGCTTGTGTGTAGTAGGCAGTACATCGATCGATGCCCTCATCCTCCTCTTCCTTCCAGTGCTGCCCCCCAGCTCTTCTTACATCTGCCCCGTACCCTCTCCCTGTAATAGGCCTCACCGTAAATCTTGAGCAATGAATGCTACTAGATAGCCGCCGGACGCTGCAGAAAGTTTGTCCCTCCGGCTCGCTGTAGCTCACCGTTCCTATAGTCGGCGTGTTTCTTGTCAGGGCCTGGATTGAGCCCCGGTGTCTTTCCTTTCGGTCTCGGTACTAGCGCTGAGGTGAGGCCTAGTCGTGTGGCGGGGAGAGGGTACGGGGAAGATGTAAGGAGAGCTGGGGGGCAGCACTGGCAGGAGGAGAAGGATGGGGGAGGGGGGTCATCGATGTACTGGTTACTGGGCACAAGCATCGGGCCAGCAGTCCTCGGATGTCATTGTAATTCCCGCTGCTGAACTGCTGTCCCGAAAGCTGCTGCTGAACTGCGCTGCTGCTGGCCCGATAACGGAATAGTACCAAAATTATTATTATTACTTTTTAAAAAAGGTCTGTTAGTGCTATTAATGGGTTAATAAACGCAGCCAAATACCTTTAGTAGTGTTTTGAGTGATTTCACTGTTCCTCTGGGAGCTACGGCATATTCTGCATTTGTGTACATGATGTAGCTTCTAGCCTACAATTACCATAATGCTTTTCTCCCTCCCCCTCCCTCTCTCGCTCCCTCCTTCAAACCTCCTCCCTGTCTCCCTAGCTAGCCCACCCACTACTAGCTCTTCCCAGCTAACTAACTAACCCAGCCCTCTCCTGCCCCCCCCCCCACACACACACACTTCATACTTACCTATCTTCATATCTCCTCTTCCTGATGTCTGACTAGAGTGGCAGAGATGCTGGCTTAATGCTGCAGGCCTCCCACATTGCCTGGCCCTGGCGTCACTTCCAGAAGTGACGTCACGGTTCAGCTCCAGATCGGACGCAAGAAAGTAAGTGTGTGTAAGTGTGATCATCACACTGTGAAGAGATTGTGGCTGATTCAGAGCACAGATGGGTTTGTGCAGATAAAGGCATAACGAAAAAGGTTTCTACTAGACAAATTCATTACATTAAGCGAGCAGCTACTAAAATACAAGTACAAAGCCCAAAAAGGTATTTGACATTGCTAGTACCTCTGGAGTCCCATAAACCTCAAGGTGTAGGACCTGCTAGAAGCTTGTAGTTGTGCATAAAGCTACTATTCGGCCACCCCTAAACAGTGCTCACAAGCAGGAACAGTTGCAGTTTGCCCAGACAAATATAACTTTGAAACAGTGTTGTTTAAAGTCAGAGGAGTCCAGCAGTCTAGACACCTTGATATAAGAGCTGATAAAGAGCATTTCCTAATCAGTGAGAGACAGGGACGTAACTACCGAGGTAGCAGGGGTAGCGGCTGCCACAGGGCCAGGGACACTAGGGGCCCGGCGACAGCCGCTACCACTGCGTTTTTGTTTTTTTTTCTTAATAGGCCGTTACAGACTGGAGTTACTCCAGCCGGTAATGGGCCCTATTTACTTACCGATCCTGGCAGGGGCCGTAGATCGGTAAGTGTTGCCGCGGGCCCCACAAACACTATTATAAGACTCGGGGGTCTTTTCAGACCCCTGAGTATAATGATCGCAGGCCCAGGAGAGGTAAGGGAACAATAAATAGTGTTACTTACTGCTCCGGGCAGGCTTTGGGCCTAGTTGTGTGACGTCCCTGAAGTCATTGAAGATGGCCGACACCACCGAGGAGTGCAGCAGAGCTGAGATAGGTAAGTGACTGTGTTTTGTAGGTTGGTGTCCTGTCCCCCCTGGTCTCCAATTATTATAACCTAGGGCCTGAAAAGACCCCAGAGTATAATAATTGTTCATGACTGTTCGCAATAGGGCAAAATACTGTGTATAGGGGCCACTATGGGGTGTAATATTAAGAGCAGGGGCCACTATGGGGCATAATATTAAGTGCAGGCGCCACTGTGGGACGTAATAGTATTTGCAGGGGCCACTATGGGGCAGGCGTAACAGCATGTGCAGGGGCCACTATGGGGCGGGCGTAATAGTATGTGCAGGGGCCACTATGGTGCGTAATAGTATGTGCAGGGGCCACTATGGGGTGGGTGTAATAGTATGTGCAAGGGCCACTATGGAGCGTGATAATGTGTGCAGGGGCCACTATGGGACGTAGTAGTGTGTGCAGGGGCCACTATAGGGCATAATAGAGAGCACAGGAATGCGGAGAGGGTCAGTCAGGGTCTTCGGCGTCAGGGGGATCAATGTCAATCTCACCCTTCCCTGGTGAAGCTAACTAGGAATGGGTGTGCTTTAATTGACTCCTAAAATCCTCATTGATGTGGAAGATATCTCAAACATTAGGCTGTGAGGTTTATTGAATTTAGGAGTTGATATCACATCACACTATACATATGTAGTTTTAATATTTCTAATAAAAGTTGAGTTTTAATTCACATTTTTGCCATTTAGAAGTTATAGATGTGTAATAGCACCTTAAGTGTGAAAATTTATTATAAAAGGTAACACCCGTAAAAAAAAAAAAAATTGCTGATAACATCAAAAATAAACCTCTAAGCTTGTCAACAATTTAACTGTAGTAACATTGTGGTAGTCACAATAATATCACAAGACACATCACACACATTTACGTGAAACAATCTCAAAATAGACAATACAACATAACTGTTGCCACTGTTGTTGATTCTGTAAATGAAACGTGTTACTTTGGCTTCACAGCTTGAATATGACAAGTAAGGAATAGTACGTGAAACAAATCTTCACGGATTAATATTAGGGCTGGTATGGGGGAGCAGTAGAGGGATATTGCAATTCTGTAAAGGCCATAAAGAGGTTATTATATTCTGTGGAGACCATTAAAGTAGTGTTATGCTCTGTGAGGGCATTATATTGTATGGGAGTGCTAAGTGGGCAGTATACTGTGTGAGGGTGCTAAGGGGGCATTATACTGTGTGAGGGTACTAAGGGGGAATTATACTATGTGAAGGTGCTAAGGAGGCATTATACTGTGTGAGGGTGCTAAAGGGACATTATAATGTGTGAGGGTGCTAAGGGGGCATTATAATGTGTGAGGGTACTAAGGGGGAATTATACTATGTGAAGGTGCTAAGGAGGCATTATACTGTGTGAGGGTGCTAAGGGGACATTATAATGTGTGAGGGTGCTAAGGGGACATTATACTGTGTGAGGGTGCTAATGGGACATTATACTGTGTTAGGGTGCATTATACTGTGTGAGGGTGCTAAGGGGGAATTATACTATGTGAAGGTGCTAAGGGGGCATTATACTGTGTGAGGGTGCTAAGGGGACATTATAATGTGTGAGGGTGCTAAGGGGGCATTATACTGTGTGAGGGTGCGAAGGGGGCATTATAATGTGTGAGAGTACTAAGGGGGAATTATACTATGTGAAGGTGCTAAGGAGGCATTATACTGTGTGAGGGTGCTAAGGGGACATTATAATGTGTGAGGGTGCTAAGGGGGCATTATACTGTGTGAGGGTGCTAAGGGGACATTATAATGTGTGAGGGTGCTAAGGGGGCATTATACTGTGTGAGGGTGCTAAGGCTCTGTGAGGGTGCTAAGGGGACATTATACTGTGCGAGGGTGCTAATGGGACATTATACTGTGTGAGGGTGCTAAAGGAGCATTGTACAGTGTGAGGGTGCTAAGGGGGCATTATACTGTGTGAGGGTGCTAAGGGGACATTATAATGTGTGAGGGTGCTAAGGGGGCATTATACTGTGTGAGGGTGCTAAGGCGGCATTATACTGTGTGAGGGTGCTAAGGGGGCATTATACTGTGTGGAGCAGCTCTGTATAAAATATGGAGTGCTGCAATATGAGGAGCCTGGCATTTAACAGGACATTATAGCACAACATACTGTACTGTTTTATATAAAATTGAATATTGTATAAACCTTCCCCCTAGAAGCTGCCCCCCTGAAATCCACAGTAACCATCCCTATGTTTGAAGCTTTGCAACAAGTTAGGGCTCGTTCACATCTGCGCCCGGTCTCCGTTGATACAGGTTTCCGTTTCCTGCACAAAACAGAGCAGGAGACGGAAAGCTGCAGGACTCTTTCAAACCCATTCATTTGAAGGGGTTTGAAAGACGTCCGGCTGTGAGCGCCGGTGAGCGTTTTATGCTCTCCGCCGCGAAACCGGTTTTTATAAACCGGACACAGAGTCGGACATGCAGTACTCTGTGTCTGGTTTTAAAAAAAACGGTTTTGCGGCGGAGAGCATAAAATGCTCACCAGCGCTCACGGCTGGACCCGGTCTGACAGGTTTCCGTCTTCTGCTTCCCCTCCCACGTTACAAGCATCTTTCACTGGGGGGGTGTCCCCCAAAAACATAGCAGAAATCCACAGCAGTTACTTCTTGCTATATACGTTACAAACAGCTTTTCTCTGGGATCCCCCCGAAAAAATAGCAGGAATTCACAGCAGGCAGTTCTTGCTATATACGTGAAAAACAACTTTTCAGGCAGTGTGTAACCCCAAAACAGGGATACAGAGCAATTCAGTCCGGCTATGTACGCTCAATCCAGATATCCAGGGTGTGTACCCCCAAAACCTAGGTGGGAGACACAGAAATTCAGTCAAATTATGTACACTGAATCCAATTTTTAAGAGTCTACCCCACAAAGCTAAGTGGGAGACAGCCGTTCATTCAGTCAGGCCATGTATGGTCAAACATATTTTTAATGCTGTACCTCCCAAAGCTAAGTGGGATACACAGCAATTAGGTCAGGCTATATAAGCGACATCCGGCTTTCCACATGCTGTATCCCCCAATGCTAAGTGGGAGACAGCTGTTCATTCAGTCAATCCATATACGCGACATCCAGTTTTCCTCCACTGAACCCCCCAATGCTAAGTGGGAGACAGCTGTTCATTCAGTCAGGCCATGTATGGTCAGACATGTTTTTAATTCTGTACCCCCAAAGCTAAGTGGGATACACAGCAATTCAATCAGGCTATATCAGGTCAATCCAATTTTTAAGGGTCTATCCCAAAAGCTAAGTGTGATACACAGCAAATCAGTCACACTATATAAGCTCAATCCAATTTTTAGGTGTCTATCCCCCAAAAACTAAGTGTGATACACAGCAATTCAGTCAGGCTATATCAACTCAATCCAATTTTTGGTCAATCCAGTATTGTTTGCTCTCGATGATGTGAAGTATGCCTTTGTCTCTTGAAAAGCAACCCAACATGAAGTCAGGCATGTGTGCCAGTGTGTTACTTGGCATGACTTTGCTGCTCCCAACTGTTAGGGTCACTCTCCATTTCCTCCATTTTCCAATCCCCTTCACACCATCCGTGCTGAAGTAATGGGATGCACTGAACTTCTCCCTCAAGCCTCGTATGGGACAGTGACATGAAATGCCACTTCATCCTCCTCGTCTTCCTCCGCCACCCAACGGTGCGAAGATGAGAGGAGTGTGCTCTGAATGTTTTCTGCCTATCAGAGGCTACTTTTCACTTACGAAAATGGCTGCACTTTGACTAGTATATCAGGCACAATGGTGTAGGTTTCAAAGAACCTTTGCACCAAGTTGAAAAGGTTGGACCGTGTTTGAGTCTGGCAAGCTCCAGATCTGCTACCAGGTTCTGACCATTATCACATACGTAAACATGCCTGGGCCCAGGTGCAGCAGGCAAAACCATATTGCCATATCATCCAGGATGGCATCCCTCACCTCGGAGGCAGTGTGCTGTCTGTCTCCCAATCTGATGAACTTCAGTACGGCCTGATGACATCTCCCCACGCCAGTGTTACAGCGTTTCCAGCTCTTAGCTACGGTGGAGGTTGCAGCGCAGGAGTAGGCTTTCAGAGAACCCCTGCCATGAATTTTGGGCTGGGAGAGGAGATAGGCCACCCCAGTTTGCACCCCGGGCCCAGACCCCATACAGTCTCAAGCTGCAGCCTCCGAATCAACTGTAGAATCCAAGGCAAGATTGAACAGGACACTGATGGAATGAGGGAATAATCTGCCACTGATTTGGGGGTGAAATCCACTGCAAAATCAGCACCAGATTCCATCATGTGAACGGGGCCTGATTTTGTTAATTAATACACTTTCATCTGTATTAATGGAAGTGCTCCGTGCAGAAACAGAGTTTGCCTCCACAGATATATACATACTTATATAAATATATACACAGATTGGGCCCCACAGCATACTTTTGACTTGGGTCCCCCCATGGCATAAAGCCCCCTTTCCTGGCCTCCACACAGTATAACTCACAATTATACACACTACAATGTCCTACACCGACCCCTTCACACAGTATAATGTCCCACAGCCGCCCCTCCACGAGGCATAAACTCCCATAGTGGCCCCTCCACACGGCATAATGTCCCATAGAACCACCATCACAGGGCATAATGTCCCATAGCAGCCCCTCCTGCTACTGGTTTGCCCATCTTTACTTTTAATATGTCTATTTTATTAGTATTTGTTTATACAATGATCAATAAAATATATATCTGATAAAATAACAAATTTAAGAGTGCCATTAGCTGCTACTTTTCAGATCTAACATGTTATTATTGAATTGGGATCTCCAGATGTAAGTCACAGCTGTTCTATCTACAGACATTTTTGCTGTGACAAGACCAGTACTCCCCTGACATGTTCATCACCTTTAATCTTCTGAAACCCTGACACTCCTGCACATTACCTGAACTGATCCTCTCATTAGCAGCCATTACTTCTTTCAAACATCCCATTATGTGAAGTGTACATTGCGTTTTACCTTCTGCATTAGCTTAACTGACTGTAATAATTCGAGTGTGTTGACACAGTCAGAGTTACAGGTGAGCAGACTGGATAGCCAGTAGCTTGGAAACAATGAAAAGCTACTTAATGTTAATCATCAATTTATCTTCTCCCCTTATAGTGACAAGCCGACATATTGACTGCTTGGAAAGACGTTGGATGTGTGCATCCAGATTGTCAGTGCTGGACTAATTGCAGAGTGCTGGCCTGAAAGCATTGGTCTTTTCTGCATGTGTGGGTTTGTCATTAGTAAGAGCCAAAACTGGGAAGTATTTCATTTAACAGTAAGCTAACGGGAAAAACACACAAAGTGAGTATATACAGTAAGCACTGTGGGGGAGGTAGGCTCAGCGGTAGCAGCAGCGGACCCAGACAGTCAGAGACAGACACCAAAATCAGTTTGAACAGGGTTTTAGCCCTGTGTGTTTATTTTACAAAAAGGTTTAACCCCTTAGAGACACAGCCCAAAAGTGACTTAAGGACCAGGCCTCTTTTTTCAAATCTGACATGTGTCACTTTAAATGGCGATAACTTTGAGACGCTTTAACTTACACAAGTGATTCTGAGATTGTTTTTTCGTAACACATTGTACTTCATGTCAGTAGTAAATTTTCGTTGATGTTTTGTCTTTAATTATGAAAAAATAGGAAATTTGGTGAAAATTTTGAAAAAAATGCAGTTTTCAAACTTTGAAATTGCAAGCCTTTCAAATAGAAAGTCATACTACCCGAATTTTTTCATAAATATAATTAACCATGTCTCTGATTTATGTAGCAATCAAATTTTAAGCACCCTTTCATTTTTTTCAGATATTATAAGGCTTACAAGTCAAGCAGTAATTTTCCAAATTTTCAAGAAAATTTCCAAAACACATTTTTCAAGGGACCAGTTCAGTTCTGAAGGGAACTTGAAAGGCCTCTCTAATAAAACCCCCCAAAAGTCACCCCATTCTAAAAACTGCACTCCTGAAAGAATCTAAAACAGCAGTTAGAAAGTTTCTTAACCCTTTCAGCATTTCACAACAATTAAAACAAAATGGAGGTCAAATTTACATTTTTCAATTTCTGTCACTAATATATTCATTTAGCCCTAGAATTTACACATTTACTAAGGTTTAAAGGAGAAACTGCACCCCACATTTTGTTACACAATTTCTCCCGAACACGACAATACCCCATATGTGCTGGTACCCTAATGTACGGGCACACGGTCGCTCTCAGAGCGGATGGAGCACTAATTGGATTTTGTAGGCCAGATTTTACTAGAATACTTTTCAGGCACCATGTCCCTTTTGCAGAGCCCCTAATGTGCCAAAACAGTGGAAACCCCCAAAATGTCACCCCATTTTGGAAACTATACCCCTCAAGGAATTTACCAAGGGGTTTAGTGAGCCCTTTGACCCTACAGGAGTGTAACAGAATTGGCCCAACAAAAGGAAAAGTGACATTTTTTGCTATAAAATGTAGCTTTAACCCCAAATTATGCATTTCCACAAGGGGTTAAAAAAGAAAATGCACCCCACAAATTGTCAAGCACTTTGCCCCAACTACAGAAATGCCCCACATGTGGATGTAAAGTGATGTATGGGCACACTGTAAAGTCCAGAGCTGAAGGATCGCTATTGGGATTTTGGAGGGCAAATTTAGCTGAAATCTGTTTCAGGCACCATGTTGCATTTGGAGAGCCCCTGAAGTGCTAGAACAGTGGAAACCCCCCCCCCCCAAAAAAAAAAAAAAACGACCCCATTTTGAAAACTAGACCCCTCAAGGAATTTATCAAGGGGTTTAGTGAGCACTTGGACCCTACAGGTGTTTCACAGATTTTTTTACCATTGAGATGTGAAAATGAAAAATTACTTTTTTTCCAATAAATCGTCCATTTAGCGCCATATTTTTAATTTTTGCAAGTAGTTAGAGAATTAAGAGCCCCCCACAGTTTGTTACACAATTTCCCCTGAACACGGCAATACCCCATATGGGATCATAATCTGCTGTATGGGTACATGTTGGGGCTCAGAATGGAAAGAGCGCTATTTGGATTTTGGAGGGCATATATTGCTGGAATAGTTTTGAGGTGCCATGTCGCATTTGCTGAGCCCCTAAAGTATCAATACAATAGAAACCCCTCAAAAGTGACCCCATTTTAGAAACTACACCCGTCAAGGAATGTATCAAGTGGTATTATGATTTTGAGACTAAAAATGCTTCCCAAAAATTGAAATTTTTAAAGAAATATGCCATTTTGGTATCCAATGCATTGCACCCACTTTGTGTTGTCAGAGACCTGCACTCCTAAAACTATTAAGTGGGCCTTCCCGAGGGGCAAAAAAATTATATATGTGGGTATAAACTGCTGCTTGGGCGCACAGCAGGGCTCAGAAGGGAAGGAGCACTGCGCTTTTTAGCTTTTGGGGTACAGATTTAGAGGGACTTCCTGGGCGCCATGTTGTTTTTGCAGAGCCCTGGAGGTGCCAGTAAACTGGAATTCCCCAAGAAGTGACCCCATTTTGTAGGGGAAATTTTAGAGTCTCTGCAAAAGTGCCATGGCATCCAAAAACCAAACCGTCTAAGTCTGTGCTCCAAAAACCAAATAACCTTCTTCCCTTCTGTGTCTGGCTGGGCCCTAATATCAGTTTATACCCACATATGACATTACGTACGTTATCCGGGGTACACCAGTGTCATATATGTGCCCTAATATCAGTTTATACTCACATATGACATTACCCTGGTTACACCAGTGTCATACATGTGGCATAAACTGCAGTTTGGGCACACAGCAGGGGGCAGAAGGGAAGGAGCGCGATGCGGCTTTTGGAGTACAGATTCAGATGTTTGGTATCTAGACGCCATGTCATGTTTGTAGAGCCTGTAAGGTACCAGAAAAGTGGATTCCCCAAAGGAGTGACCGCAGTTTGAAAACTGCACCCCTCAAAGAATTTATCAGGGGGTGTAGTGTAGTATTAGTATCCCGGACGTGACTGCACAGCGGATGGC
This sequence comes from Leptodactylus fuscus, assembly GCF_031893055.1. NCBI lineage: Eukaryota > Metazoa > Chordata > Amphibia > Anura > Leptodactylidae > Leptodactylus > Leptodactylus fuscus. The sequence goes on from NC_134265.1 coordinate 167,573,584, forward strand.
GAAGAGGGAATATATAAGCGGTGCGGAGGACATTGCAGACACTAAATTCCCTACTGTACCCCCAGTAGCTCCTATGATTGGGGGAGTCACACTGGGGTCACTTTGGGGGTCACTTCTGGTATATTTTCCCTCATAAGCTGTAAATATAGGGTGTCCCCTGATATTCGCTTGCACAGCTTATACATTCCCTGCCTGCCGCACCCAGTTGTGTTCTAATGATTTGGCGATTTTGCGTGATTTTGTCTTCACATTGGTAGAGGCTATATTTTCTTTATTTTTCTGCTGACGTGGCCATATAAGGGCTTGTTGTTTGCGGGATGCGATGTATTTTGTAATGACACCATCTTGGGGTGCCTAAAACTTACTGATTACATTTTATTAACTCTTTTTTTTTGCTGGATTTAAAAGAGAAAAAATCAATTCTGGTATTGAGTTTTACCTTTTACATTTTTCGCCATGCAGCGTACAGTATAAGTAACATGTGACCTTTATTCTGCGGGTTGGTACGGTTACGGCGATACCTCATTTATGTTATTTTTTTATGCGATACTAAGTCTGCAGAACAAAAACACATTTGGGGACATAAATCAGTGATTTTTGCATCGCCATCTTCTGAGAGGCGTAACATTTTTATTTTTCTCTTGACAGTGTTGGTTGAGGGCTTATTTTTTGCGGGACAACCTGTGCATTTTATTGGTACTATTTTGGGGTGCATATGACTTTTTGATCACCTTTTTATAGCACATTTTGTAAGGTGAGATGGCAAAAAATCACTACTTCCGGCGGGTTTTTTCCGTTATTTTTTACCGCCGTTCACTGTGTACATTAAATATTGTTTCAGTTTTGTTGTTGTTAGAGTAGTTCTTTACCCATGTACTCATGGTATATTACTTTGTGTCTGTAATGGTTAGATAGCCATATTGTCTTCTAGTATCCATGTCTAACCCGCACTCAACCTTTTGTACTGTTGAGATTGCCAGAAGTATGGAGGGACAACAAGTTAGTCATTCGTATGGCGGCCAACAAGATGTTCTGCTCTTCCCAGAAGTTTCCCAGAAGTGAGGGAGATAGCTGCCAGAGGTTATCATTTTCAGGCCAATTAGCAGACTATGATGGATGCCATATGGAGGGAAAAAGTCCCAACCATTTCTTTTTCACATGAGAAAAGAATGTATTTTTGGCCAGGTTATGCATGACGCCTGACCAGTCACATGTACTATGATTGGACAATTTAGGATTGTTGACAATAACTGGATTGGTGGAATTTCGATCTAATCTGATTGGTTAATTTCTAATATACTCTTTTATTGGTTAATTTTCAATGACAATTATTACTATAAAATAAACCAAATCTGGGTGGGTCTTTGCAGATCTGACCGGATACTTATCTACAAGTGTCTGTATTTCTCTGTCTTTCTTCACCGGTGATAACCAATTATACAATCTATTGGGTGAGAACTTATTTCTACGCTAACAGTTGTACAGGTTGTTACGGACGCGACAATACCAAATATGTATTGTTTTTATTAATTTTTTGTGGTTTTTTTACATAATTCATTTTTTATAGAAAAAAGGGATTTTTGGGACTTTATAACTTTATTAATTGTTTTCAAATACTTTTTTTTTTTTTTTTTTTTTACACTTTTTTTTTTACTTGTTCTTGTGTCCCTATGGGACACATGGATCAGTGAAGATTGCATCACTGATTCTCTACTCTAGACTGAGACACAGGCTGCAGTGACAGCCTGCACGTGTCTCACTCTAGACACAGGAAGTGAGCTGTGCGGACGGCACAGACTCACTTCCAGAAGACGCCGGGAGCATCACCAGGTAAGTGAGTGCTCAGGGCTGTCTGGGGTCACTAACCAGACCCCAGACTACGTATTACAGATACCGGCACCCCCCGATCTCGGTCCGGGGGGTGCCGGCGGGGGGGGGGGAGAGATCGCGGCACCCTTTGTTTGCGGTGGTCATGTTTGACCATCGCAATCAAAGGGTTAAAACCTCCGATCGGTAAAAGTACCGACCGGAGGTTATGGAAAAGGGTGATAGCTGTCAGTAACAGCTATCACTCAGTTCCGATTCCAATGACGTAATATTACTTCATGGTGCGCGAAGTACCTCGCGTCCATGACGTAATAGTACGTCAAAGGTCGCTAAGGGGTTAAAGGTGTTGGCAAACAAAATAAACAGGCCTTTACTTCAGGCAAAAACAGCAACACAAATACCTGCCCGGCTAGGCGACTAACTACACAGAAGCAATCTGTCTATACGTGTGGCTTGCTTCAACCACACGGACAAAACAAAGCAACAAAAATACAAGCTGTGCAGCACCCACTGGTCTCACCAGTTTTCAGTTTGGATGGACAGGACCTGGCTCCACCACTCTCCCCCAGGAACTGCCCAGGACTGAAGTTTTGAGAGGCTTTATAGGCCTGTGATTAGGCCTAACTGTTACCACCTGTGCACGACAGCTCCTTCCTGCAGTAGGATGAGAAGAGGTTAACCTGCTAGATGCCTTGCTACAGCTATATAAAGCCCTCACTCACCACACATATGAGAGGACTCTGGGGGAGATATAGCGTCCTTCCAGGACTTTTCCTGTCACTTTCTTACAGCACATATTAACACAAGTAAAAAATTTTACATTTATTGAGGATGTTTACAGTGGTTACAGCACAAGCAGTTACATAGTACTTTTAGCATTTCTAACAATGTTTCTCCAACTATGAATCTCATTTCATTTTAAAGGGGCTCTATCATTGGGAAAAGTCATTTTTAACTAATCACATCCTTGCATAGGCTTTAGAAAGGCTATTCCACACTTACCTTTAGTATGTAGATTGCCTCAGTGGTTTCTGAATAAGTCAGTTTTTATTCATATGCTAATGAGCTTCCAGCCAGCACAGGAAGTTCCCAGCAGCACTCGTCTCTTCTATTGTCGTCTCTTTCTCTCGTCTCGTCTCTTCTCCTATGTGTGTGTTCAAACAGGAATCAGCAGCAGCCTGTCCATAGGAAACAATAGCAAAGGGGGTGCACGAAGCATATGAATAAAAAACGGACTTATTTAGTTTATTGAGTATAATGATCGGAGGCCTGGGAGAAGTAAGTGAACATAATAAACAGTGTTACTTACCTCTCCATGCTCCGCGAAGGCTTCAGGGCCTACTTGTGTGACGTCTCAGACATCACATGACCAGGGCCTGCGTCCTTATGCATCACGACACAGGCCCCGGTCACATGACGTCCCTGACATCATTGAAGACAGCCAACAGCGGGGAGCGCAGGGAATTGGTAAGTAACAGTGTTTATGTTTGCATCCTCCTCTCGGACTCGGATTATTTTACTCTGGGGTCTGAAAAGGAATGCGGGGGGGGGTTGGTCGGGATCTCCGGCGTCGGTCGGGGGGGCCCATGTCAAAGGTTCGCCACAGGGCCCCGCCATTCCTAGTTATGCCACTGGCTGAGAGGCTATCAGAGTTTGCTACCACGTCACAGACATGGGTGAGTCACTGCACACATTGTCTGCTCTTTATTTCCTAATCAAACATGTGACTACAGTCAGTTTCTCATAGCATGGCCATTTTTGTTCAGCTAAAGCGAATAATTTGTTTGGTTTTTAAAATAAAAAAAAAATAACAATTTGGAATATTCTAGCTGAGCCCAGCTTGTTATGAACCAATTCGTACATCTCTACTTATGAGCAAAAAAATGGATATGCATGCAAAAATAGAAGAGGTAAGGATGGCACTGCTGAGCTTTTGTATAATGTGGACTGTAAGTAGGCTGGAGGTAAATTAGAAGGAATATAACCTCTTATAGATAGAGCTGTGGGGGTGTTCAACAACCAATAAAAAGCATGAGTGAACAAGAGCAAAAAGGAGAAAAATAGGATGGGCACTCACCCACAAAGAGGCTCATCTTCATAAAAAAAACTTCCTTTATTAGGGTATCACATTTTTAGAAACAGAATCTTCTCGGGAGGGAAGTACAGCATCAATGGCAAGAAAGGCCACTGAAATATACGTGAAGGCAGCCTGTATTTTTTTTTTTTCTATACAAATTTTTATTGGGTTTTTAGAAACAAGTTACACAAACAATTACATAAGTAAAAGATTCAACAATGAGTAGTATAATTGGAACAAAGTTACGAAACATAAGAACATTATCATAAATTTAGATAACTATTGTTGGTATAATAGAGCAAGGAAAGGTGAGGGGGTAGTAGGGAGGGGAGAGGGGGGTAAGGCCATATTTCAATGTAAAGATTATTGATTTTTCAGGTGATCGAGAAGATATTGGGGTCTTTATCCAGTTGAATAGATCCAAGGGGACCATATTTTCAGGAATTGACTGTGCGTTCTCTTAGTCCAACTTAACAATTCCTCAAAACGCATTATTTGATGCGTCTTATTTTCCCATTCCAAGGGGGAAGGGGGTGATGTTTGTAGCCAGTGTTGTGGTATTAAAAGTTTAGCTGATGCCAATAGATGAGTAATCAGAATATCTCGCTTTGGAACATAACAGGAAGTGGTTTTCGCAAAGAATATGATTTCTGGAATAAGAACAAAGTCTTGATGACACATTTGTTTAATCCGTCTCTCAATATGTGACCAGAAAGGTACTATTAATGGACAGGACCACCAGATATGATAGTATGATCTTGCTTCTTGTTTACATCTCCAGCAAAGGTTATTAGTTGCTAAATTTCTGTCAAAGAGCCAGTCAGGCGTGTGGTACTACCTGGAAATTAATTTGAAATGGTTCTCTTGTATCCTTATACATGTTGAAAATCCATGGCAGTGTCTCAATATATGAGAAACTTCAGCAGTGGTAAAAAAGAGATTCTAAGTTCCTTTTCCCAAATGGCGAGAGCTTTAGTCTTTACTACCTCTGTAGGCAAATTTCTTAAAGAGGTTGGAAGTGCTGTATAATTTCTTAGTAGTTACAGTGGAGTAATGTTTCTCAAAATCGGTGAGTTGGTGTCTGATGATCGTCCAGTTCCAGAATTTCGTAATGCAGAACTTTAGATGTTGTAGGTGTAAAGGATTAGATTTAAAATTGGGGATAAGTTCCAATATATCAGTAAGTTGCATTGGTGCGTCTGGGAAGAAGATGTCTTTGAGTCTTATAACATCAAGTGTCGACCATATATAGCAGAGAGGGTGTTGCTTGAAGTTGATAAGGTGGGGGGTAAGGCTGGCTGGCATTAAGGGGGAGGGAAATGGGGCTAGTTCTTCCGCCATGTCTTTCCATATATTCGTAAAGTCTTTTAAAATTGGGTCATGCAGTAGAGGTCAAAATTCTGGTAAGTGAGGAGACCAGAACGCCAATTTAGTAATGGGTGGGAGGAGCTTGCCAGGTCCACAATGAGTCGATGTGAGTCTAATCCACCAGGCCAATTGGATAGCCTTATAATAGTTCCTGATGTCTGGTAGGCCAATTCCTCCAAGTTGTTTATGTCTGACTAATTGAGCCCATGCGATTCGGGGTCTGTTGCTTTTCCAGATAACGTTAGAGAATAAGGTGCAGATGCTCCTAAAAAATCTGGGTGGCTAGTAGACAGGTAGCATAGTTATTCTGTAGAGTAATTTAGGTAGAACATAGGTAAGGATCAGATTTTTTCTCCCGAACCAGGATATCGGTAATTTGGAGTAAGACATCAGTTGAGACTTTATATCTTTCAAAAGAGGAGGGAAATTAAGATACTAGATGGATTGTAGAGGATACCAAGGTATTTGATGTGTGTGGTGGCCCACGTAAAGGGAGTAGACTGTTTCAGGTAAGTAATATCTTTGGAGCTCAGGTTTATGGGTAAGATTTCAGATTTGTCATAATTAATTTTGTAATTTGATAAGAGACCATATTCATCTATCAGGGAGATTAGTGCCGATAGGCTGTCTTTGGGGGTGGACAATGTAAAAAGTCTGCGAAGGCAGTGGCGTGTACTGTCTGCTCATTAATGGTAATACCGTGTATATCTGGATGGGTCCTAACTGCTTGGAGAAAGGGTTCTAATGCCAAAAAAAACCCATTGATGTCACGTTTAATAATGATATTGGCCTGTAGCTGGAAAAAAGTAATAAGTTTTTCCCTTCTTTGGGTAAAACAGAGATATGAGCCTCTACCGCTTGCCTAGGTAGTTGTGCGCATTGTAGGAGCGCATTACACATATCCATTTTCTGTGTGGCAAGGATGTCAATAAATGGAGATCCAGTAGAAACAATAGAAAGCTTATTTCACTTAGCCTTACAATAGGAGATCTCTTATCATCAGAAATGTGGAGGAGAGGTAGGAGTATCCAACCTAAGCCCCTCCAGCACAAGTCCAAGGGCAGTGTAATCAGAAAATACAAGGTAGTGGAATATCAAAATAGATTTGCAGGCATAAAGAATATCAAAACAAAAATGTATTACCTCTATGCATTTGCAAAGCAAAGTCTAGTTAAGAGAACATGTCCAGGTAGTTTAGATATGACAAAAACAATGTGTATGGCTTGCCGAATGGCAACAGGAGATCTCTAACCATCAGAGGTGTGGGGGAGAGGCAGGAACATCCTACTAATATTATAAATTGTGTGTTTGGATGTTTGTTCCTCAATCACGCTAAAACGGCTGGACGGATTTCCCTAAAATTTTCCAGAAACATAGTTATTCCTTGCGATTGAAACCTAGGCTACTTTTCGTGCCGCTAAACTACATGGCTCCTTAGCAGAACAGTCCCAAAAGTAGGACTCCTAGCCCCACACACACACTTCCTTGCATTTCCGGCCCCAAAATACCTCCACACTCCATATTGTTGCCTCTACGGTAGCCCTAACCCCACTCCATCACATTTACATGTATTTCCACACCTTAATGTGTGAGGTAATATTGCTGTATATATATATATATATATATATATATATATATATATATATATATATATATCAGCAGTGTGTAGTAAATACATGAGAGGACTCTGTAGCTGTATATATCCTGAGGTAATATTGCAGTATATATATATCAGCAGTGTGTAGTAAATACATGAGAGGACTCTGTGACTGTATATATCCTGAGGTAATATTGCAGTGTATATATATCAGCAGTGTGTAGTAAATACATGAGAGGACTCTGTGGCTGTATATATCCTGAGGTAATATCGCAGTGTGTATATATATATACAGTCCTATGAAAAAGTTTGGGCACCCCTATTAATCTTAATCATTTTTAGTTCTAAATATTTTGGTGTTTATAACAGCCATTTCAGTTTGATATATCTAATAACTGATGGACACAGTAATATTTCAGGATTGAAATGAGGTTTATTGTACTAACAGAAAATGTGCAATATGCATTAAACCAAAATTTGACCGGTGCAAAAGTATGGGCACCTCAACAGAAAAGTGACATTAATATTTAGTAGATCCTCCTTTTGCAAAGATAACAGCCTCTAGTCGCTTCCTGTAGCTTTTAATCAGTTCCTGGATCCTGGATAAAGGTATTTTGGACAAACAATTCAAGTTCAGTTAAGTTAGATGGTCGCCGAGCATGGACAGCCCGCTTCAAATCATCCCACAGATGTTCAATGATATTCAGGTCTGGGGACTGGGATGGCCATTCCAGAACATTGTAATTGTTCCTCTGCATGAATGCCTGAGGATTTGGAGCGGTGTTTTGGATCATTGTCTTGCTGAAATATCCATCCCCGGCGTAACTTCAACTTCGTCACTGATTCTTGAACATTATTCTCAAGAATCTGCTGATACTGAGTGGAATCCATGCGATCCTCAACTTTAACAAGATTCCCGATGCCGGCATTGGCCACACAGCCCCAAAGCATGATGGAACCTCCACCAAATTTTACAGTGGGTAGCATGTGTTTTTCTTGGAATGCTGTTTCTTTTTGGACGCCATGCATAACGCCTTTTTTATAACCAAACAACTCAATTTTTGTTTCCAAAATGAAGCTGCCTTGTCCAAATGTGCTTTTTCATACCTCAGGCAACTCTATTTGTGGCGTACGTGCAGAAACGGCTTCTTTCTCATCACTCTCCCATACAGGTTCTATTCGTGCAAAGTGCGCTGTATAGTTGACCGATGCACAGTGACACCATCTGCAGCAAGATGATGCTGCAGCTCTTTGGAGGTGGTCTGTGGATTGTCCTTGACTGTTTTCACCATTCTTCTTCTCTGCCTTTCTGATATTTTTCTTGGTCTGCCACTTCTGGGCTTAACAAGAACTGTCCCTGTGGTCTTCCATTTCCTTACTATGTTCCTCACAGTGGAAACTGACAGGTTAAATCTCTGAGACAACTTTTTGTATCCTTCCCCTGAACAACTATGTTGAACAATCTTTGTTTTCAGATCATTTGAGAGTTGTTTTGAGTAGCCCATGATGCCACTCTTCAGAGGAGATTCAAATAGGAGATCAACTTGCAATTGGCCACCTTAAATACCTTTTCTTATGATTGGATACATCTGGCTATGAAGTTCAAAGCTCACTGAGGTTACAAAACCAATTTTGTGCTTCAGTAAGTCAGTAAAAAGTAGTTAGGGGAATTCAAATCAATAAAATGATAAGGGTGCCCATACTTTTGCACCGGTCAAATTTTGGTTTAATGCATATTGCACATTTTCTGTTAGTACAATAAACCTCATTTCAATCCTGAAATATTACTGTGTCCATCAGTTATTAGATATATCAAACTGAAATGGCTGTTGCAAACACCAAAATATTTAGAACAAAAAATGATTAAGATTAATAGGGGTGCCCAAACTTTTTCATATGACTGTATGTGTATATATATATATATATATATATATATATATATATATATATATATATATATACTGCAATATTACCTCAGATTATATACAGCCACAGAGTCCTCTTATGTATTTACTACATATATATATATATATATATATATATATATATATATATATATATATATACACTGCGATATTACCTCAGGATATATACAGGATATATATATATATATCAGCATTGTGTAGTAAATACATGAGAGGACTCTGTGGCTGTATATATCCTGAGGTAATATTGCAGTGTATATATATCAGCAGTGTGTAGTAAATACATGAGAGGACTCTGTAGCTGTATAGCTGTATATATCCTGAGGTAATATTGCAGTATATATATATCTCTCAGCAGTGTGTAGTAAATACATGAGAGGACTCTGTGGCTGTATATAACCTGAGGTAATATTGCAGTATATACATATATATATATATATATATATATATATATATATATCAGCAGTGTGTAGTAAATACATGAGAGGACTCTGTAGCTGTATATATCCTGAGGTGATATTGCAGTATATCCTACTAATATGTTTGGATGTTTGTTCCTCAATCACGCTAAAACGGCTGGACGGATTTCCCTAAAATTTTCCAGAAACATAGTTATTCCTTGCGATTGAAACCTAGGCTACTTTTCGTGCAGCTAAACAACATGGCTCCTTAGCAGGACAGTCCCAAAAGTAGGACTCCTAGCCCCACACACACACTTCCTTGCATTTCCGGCCCCAAAATACCTCCACACTCCATATTGTTGCCTCTACGGTAGCCCTAACCCCACTCCATCACATTTACATGTATTTCCACACCTTACACACTCACATAACCCCAAAAACAAAGGCCCCGCACTGCCACCGCCATCTTCTCTCATCAGCCGCGTGCCACCGCCATCTTCTTACATGGCAGAAAATAACAAATCCTACAATGTGGTATATAGAAGTATATTAACTTGAAAATCCACGCTCACGAATACAGTATGTACATTTCAAGTTTACCATCTACCACCTGACCTAAAAAAAAAAAAAATATCAGAAATACAAAGATTTCTATAGCAAGATTTCTCAAATGCTCTGACAGTTTCACACGTCTGTCTCCACCCAATTCTCCAAACACCGCAGATGAAGTCGCGGGTAAAAGCTAGTAATACCATAAGCCTCTCCAGCACAAGACCAAGGGTAGTGTGATCAGAAGGTACAAGATATCATTAAACTCTTTGTCACGAAAAAAACCTGAGTATTTGGTAGGGGTCAATGCTTGCGGTTGGATTTCGGGGTATATTCCAGCTGTCGCATCGGTCTTCTGTTTCGGGGAGACTTGTATCGTGCAAATCTCCTTGAAGCATTCTGTGGGGTCGGAGTTGAAGGATCTGTGTCCACTGCAACCGGCAGCCATGAGGGTATTTGAATGGGAGGGATATCCAGCAAGGGCCAGGCTGCATCCAAGTCCTGCGGTGTGTGTATTTGTATACGGCGTCCGTTCTTCTGGATCAATAATCCAAAGGGTAACATCCATGCCTAGGGTAGATGGTTAGCATGTAAAAGTTCAAGTAAGGGTTTCAGGGCCCTGCGCTTTTGTAGTGTTGAAGGGGCCAGATCTTGATATTATTGTATGGCTGTACCGTCATAATTTAAACCGGCTCTATCTCTTGCTGCTCGCAATATTTTGGTGGTGTCAGTGGAGGAGAGGAGGCCAAATATTACGTCTCTTGGGGGGTCCGAATCAGGGGGTTTCGGCCTCAAAGCTCTATGCACACGTTCCATCAGTATATCCCCCCCCCCCCTCTCCTTCCCATAGCAGGTCTGAAAAAATGGAGCTAACCACTTGGCGTATAATATCTTGGCTACAGGATTCTGGAAGCCCTTTAATACGTATATTAGGTCTGCGGTTACTATTTTCAAGATCTTCCAGCATTAGATATGTGCGGTTAAGGTGATCTGCCTGTTGCGCTAGTCCTCTGGAGAGGCCATTTTGTTTTACCTTATGTTCTTTGTGTGATTCCTCCAGGGTGTCTACTCTATCACCAATTTTAAGCATACTTGCTTTCAGTTCTGCTAGTTCGGCCATAACTGGGGCAATTGCGTCTGAGAGTGCTGTTTTGAAAAAATTTTTACATACCTCAGAAAGCTGTTCAATCTGGGCTGCCTCCGAGTCTGCTGTGCGCGCTCCCTCACTATCAGTTGGCGCCATCTTAGAAGGTAAGGCCGGGAAGCCCGGAGGAGTCGTCTTCATCTGCCGCTTGTGTGGATCGACAGGTGGGGTGACTTTAGGGCGTTGGACAGGGGCACTATTGTTTCCCCTGCTTATTTTGACCATCTCAGGATGAAAATGATACGTAGGAGAGGTGCTTTGCCAGGTCTTTGAGCAGGAGCTGCAGGTCTAGGCTACCATCTCAATCAGCAGTCAGGCTCCGCCCCGCCTGTATTTTAAAAGTGGTTACCTAAAACTATAATGGGGTCTGTGTGTTTTCTGTGTGGTGTCCGCACGAATCATGCAGAGAGAAAAGTACGGCAAGCAGCAAGCGAACTCCCTGAATGGAATACTGAACAGAGAGGTAAACCAAGCCTTAAGTGTTTAGGGTATGTTCACATGGAGTTTTTTGCAGGTGGATTTTGAGGCGAACAGTTGGGTAGAGTGTTTTTAACAGCAAATCACTCAGAATCTGAAAGGGCTATCATGATGATTCTCATTTTTAAAATGAATCAAGATCATAGCCCTAACCAATCCAGCCTCTGCCATAGCATCTGAGAGAAGTGTGGAGGAGGAGGAGGAAGAGGGGCAAAGGAGCAGAGCTACACACTGCAGAGACAATGACAAATCATTATAGTCTGTGCACAACCTGTATGTGACCTCAGGGGGTGGGTAGCATGGAATTCTATCCATATTATCACCTCTCCTATCAATCCTAGCAATCCTAGTGTACTATACTTTTGCGCTCTGATTGTCTCATAGAGGGAATATAAAAAACAAGAAAACTTGATAATCTTCAGTAGTTGATACCTTTTTAATGGCTAACTCATAATGATGACAAATGGCTGACGTTTCGGAACGCTAGGCTCCTTTATCAAAGTAAATTTAAAAACATTTCTGAAGGAGCATATATATATATATATACAGAGCAGGCACAAAGGGTGTTAGATTTCAGGAGGAGGGGGGGGGGGTTGTTAGTAATTGGTAGAGACAATGTAAACACTTACAGGTCCTTATCAGTTCACACGTTACTGTAAAAAGACATGAAACCCTGCATGACGCATTAAGTCCACACTCTAGTGTCTGGAGCAGTGTCATGAATTTATACTCATGTATACGTCGTTCTCTCTTTGATCTGAAATTCCCTCTCAAGACCAAAATTTTCATGTGATCGGTGATGTTGTGGTCCCCACTACAAAAATGCTTTGACACGGGAAGGTCAATTCTTTGTTCTTTAATTGTATGGCGATGTGAGTTCATACGCGTTCTAAGTTGCTGTCCGGTCTCTCCAACATACAGATTATCAGTGGAACATTTGGTACACATAATTAAATACACTACATTGGATGTGCTGCAGGTGACCCACTGGCTAACACGGTACAAGAACTAACATTTTCCTTATTCTCATAGAGGGATAAGGTAATACCCCTCTGACCCTAATCACAGGGGTATTCTTATGTAATAACCCATCTGAACATAATAAGGAAGTTTATTGAACAATTTATTTTTTGCTTTAGGTGCAAATGTGCATTTTTTTTCAAAAACTTTGTGTTTTTCACAAAATTAAATGAAGTTGGACATAGCTATTGATAATCCATTCAGACAAATGTAATCTTCCGGTTGTCTACTTTCAAAAAAATATATAGGTATTAGGGGTGCACTTGCTTTTATAGGGCTTAAACCGTACATTTTATAGGATGTTCCATTTTTAACATTTCCAGTTTCAAAGATTTTTGCTCCTTTCGATTCTGGTGATTTTATGACGATATGCACATGCAGGTGTAGGCCTTTTGAAGGAACTTTGCAGATGTTGAAATCTTATTTTTAGAAGGTTTGGTGCATACAAATTTTTATTTGGTTACCATTTTTAGCAACTAATAAAAATTTAGCTGCATTTTTTATATAAAATGTACACTTTAAATCAAAATTGTGCCAGACAGTGCCATTTTAACACACTGGTGAGCCCAGAAAAAAATCTTTCATAACTGCCCCCCTTCCCCATCACCATTGTTTAAACATACCTGACCCACCCAAATTAAAATGGTACTAAAATGGTACTTATACAATTTAAGTACCCATGCCCCTGCACTTATAAATAGTAGCCCCCTTCTAAATAATATGTCCTGTTCACAGCTAACTGCACCCTCTCCAATTGCCCCACAGTATGAAGTAATTAGAGAGGGACATTAACTGGGGCAGCTGGAGGGAGACGTCCATGGGGGTAGTTGGATGGGGACATTAAACTGGGGGCAACTAGAAGGCCACATAAAACTGAGGCAGCTGGAGGGGGACATTAAACTAGGGGCAACTAGAGGCAGATATGCCACCCTCCAGCTACTCTCACGATTTAATGTCCTCCACCGGTTGCCCCAAGTTTAATTTTCCATTCCAAATTTCCCTCCCATCTTCCTCAAGTTTAAAATAATGAAACACTGATACTCAACTTTCCTCACTCCCCTGCCTCCATGTGCAGTTTCCCATCATAGACTGTTCAGGGAGCTGCAGGTGTGACGTAAGTGTCATCATTACATTGCACTTACAGCTCCCAGGACCGGAGCACACAGCTCTCTGCCCTGTCATAGGCTTCAACTGTATTGGCCTGCCATGCGCGCCGATACAGTAGTGAGCTGAGCTGTCCTGGGCAGAAAGTCTGGTGCCCGGATCAGAGGTCCCTGCAACCATAGGGCCCAGTGCAAGTGCATTGTTTGCCCTGTAGTTAAAGCAGCCCTGGTGGCAGCATATTGGTCCTGGAGTGAGGCTATGCCAGAGAGTGGTATAAGAGAGTCAGGGTGTGCAGAAGTCAAGGCAGTTAACCTTCCTGAAGGAGTTTGTATGTTAGTTCCCGTATTGGGGGGGGGGGGTCTGTTACAGAGGAGTGGGAAGAGAATGCTACTAATTTGTTGACAGACAACATGGTGGGATTGTTAGAGAGGTTGGATAGGGAACAGAGGCAGGTGAAGATGAGGTCCAGTATGTGAGTGGCAGAGGAGGACCACTGTGAGAGATAAAAGGACATGGTGAGAGATAGGAGTTTGGCAGCAGAAGGGTGGTTTGAGTCAGAAGGGATGTTGAAATTGCCCATGATGATGCAGGGTATCAGTCAAGAGAAATTACATGTGCCGGGTGGTGAAGTGGTCTATGAAGGCAGTGGTTATTCCTGGTGGTGACAGCCATTTGGAGGTTGGATGGTGAGTATATGTGGACCGAGTGCACTTAAAAGGATGGGAGGGTGAGAGCAGGAAATGGTTTCTTTTTGGGGTGAGGAGTGTGAGAACTGAAGACTGTCGTAGCAGGGGAGGTACTGTCTGAGAGTGTTCTGAAGAAAAGAAAGTATACAAGAAATGAAAAGATTGTGGGTGTAATCTAGCTTGTTACATATGGATAGAGCATTCCAAAGTGTATTGGAGAATGGGGGGAAGAGCAGGAGCAAGGAAAATAGATTCCATCTTTAATCCACAGGTATTGTATGTTTCTCCATCTGTACTAAGAAGCAAGAGTACCACTGCTCCCAGTGTAACACTATCACTACTTGTTTTGTTATTAACTGCTCTGTGATGATGCTGGGTTCACACCAACATTCGGGTCTCCATTCTGAGGTTTCCGTCTTCTGCATGCCGGATGGTGAAGTCGATGCAGAAAACGGAAAGCTGTCAGAATGAGTCCAGCCGTGAGCGCCTGTGAGCGCTTTATGTTCTCCCCAGTGAAACCGTTTTTTTTAACCGGACGCAAAGTCCTGTATGTCCGACTCTGTGTCCAGTTAAAAAAAAAAACGTTTTTCCGCGGTGAGCATAAAAAGCTCACCGGCTCTCACGGCCAGGCACTTTTCAAACCCATTCAAATTAATGGGTTTGAAAGATGCCTGGAGGTTTCCGTTTCCTACAAGAAACTGGGCATAACGGAGGCCCAGGCGCAAATGTGAATGAGCCCTTATTGGTAGCAGTCATGGTGGGAGACATTGTCTATTACATTCTAGCCTAATACTGGTGAGTGCACTTATAGAATTGAACATTGAGATGCTACAATAAACAGACCAAACTCTTTCATTCACAGAAGTAGTCTCCAAGAGAGAAACAATCAACAGATATCTCCCACATGCTCAGTTCTTTAAGTACCTGTTGGAAGACTGATTCTGGTTGGCCAACACTTCATCTTCCCTGAGGACCTAAACCAGGTACATAACTACTGCCATCGCAGCTGTAGATGCCTTACGAGGATCAGTCAGGCACCATCCTGCTTTTTTTTTAATAGGTAGTAACCCACCGGATTACAGCAGGTAAAGGTCAATTTTTGCTGAACTATACCCACTACTATCAACGAGACACCTCCACTTAGGCCTCCAGGGTGAACCACTTTGGGGTTCTCTATTGGGAAGCATTTTCTGAACGGGGGGTCTCTAACCGACGCACTTACTGCATGTGAGCCCATATCATAGATACTGTAATGAAGACAGTATGCTATATGGGGGCCAATAAAGCTGAAATATATCTTGTATGTGGACCAGTATAGGGGGTGTTGTACTGCTTGGGGACTGGCCTCAGTCGAAAGATTGGGGCCTGTGTTTCCTAAGCACGACCCCGAACTGATCTTGCGTCCATCTGCTGACTTAGGCACAAGATAAAGAATTTAAAAAAACAAAAAGGAACTTGTAATAAAGGGTCCTGTCATAATGCCACTCTGGCTGCTCCACTCATATACTATATTGTTTGGTATGTTGGATAATACTGTAATTTTCTCAGTTTCGGCCTTCTCGTAGTCCGCTTTTCTGGTCTGCCACAAGTTCCTTGCTCTCTTAGGGGGCGTTCACACTACCGTCATTGTCCGACAGGTAGTGTCCGCTCCTAGTGTCCATTCAAAATCTTGCACGGACATTCATTCATTTAAATGCCGATCGGGTGCGGCATGTAGGTTTTTTCTGTCCGCTTGAAAAATCGGACATCTTTACAAGCGGACAGTGAAGGACAGGCACGGAGTGCAAAAGAACGCACCCGATCGGCATTTAAATGAATGAAAAGTGTCACAAACACAGCTAGTGTCCTCTCATAATGTCCGTGCGAGATTTTGAACAGACACTAGGAGCGGACACTACCTGTCGGACACTGACAGTAGTGTGAACGCCCCCTTACATACCACACGCAAAGAATCCAACAAGTGCCAAAACCTGGCATTTTAACATCTGTCTGCCATGACCTTTAGTGAGATGGCCTTGTCAGTAGGACTATCACTGCCTAGTGCAGGGGTCGGCAACCCCTGGCACGCGTGCCAAGACTGGCACGCGAGGCATATTTTGCTGGCACGGCAGCCAGCCTGCAACTTTCATACAAATTGAGAGAGAGAGAGCGTCCCTTCAGTGCTCTGCTATAGAGCTGAGGACACGCCCCCTTCTCTCACTGCCCACCAATCAGAGGTGAGCCTCTCACTGCACAGGATAAGGGCTCCCTGCACCTGCTGCTACATGTGAGGAGCTCCTGCCGTCTGCAGCCCTGAGGAGAGAGAGGAAGCTCCGGGAGCAAAGTGAAAGTAAAAACACCAGGTACGTGTGTTACTAACTATTCTCATTAATGTCAGGCATTTGGGGTTATTACTTTAGTGTTAGTAACCCCATGTGCCTCACATTAATAGCAGTTAACCCCATCATGTCCCTCACCTTAACCCCTGTGTGGCTCGCATAAGGGTTACTGATGTGTGAGACATATGGGGGTACTAATGAAGGACCTATATAATGAAGATATTCACTTATTACCTCCATATGTCTCACATATCAGTGTCCCTTATGTAAAGCACACAGGGGGTTAATGTGAAGGACATGATGGGGTTAACTGCTATTAATATGAGGCACATTGAGTTAACCTGCAATGCACATGACCAGACTCTACAACTGTGGATAAAAGTACAGACCTATATATTTCAATTGACCCATATATACAGCCATTATTTTTGTGGCTGTGTATCTGGGCCAAATTGAAGAGCTGAAAACTATTGAGCAGGTCCTATATGTGTCCTATACATCCCCTATATCTGTCCTATACATCCCCTATATGTGTCCTATACATCCCCTATATCTGTCCTATACATCCCCTATATGTGTCCTATACATCCCCTATATCTGTCCTATACATCCCCTATATCTGTCCTATACGTCCCCTATATCTGTCCTATACATCCCCTATATCTGTCCTATACATCCCCTATATCTGCCCTATACATCCCCTATATCTGTCCTATACATCCCCTATATCTGTCCTATACATCCCCTATATCTGCCCTATACATCCCCTATATCTGTCCTATACGTACCCTATATCTGTCCTATACATCCCCTATATCTGTCTGCATTTGCAGCCCTGTCAATTCATTTTTAACATATAGGTCAGTGAAAACCACATCCATGCCATTTGTATGCAGGAGACGTAAGGCTGAGGCCCCACATTGCAGAAATGCAGCATTTTTGTTGCAGATTTTGATGCGGTTTATTTCAACCAAAGCTAAAAATGGCTACAGAAGGAATGGGAAATATATAGGAAGCTTCTTATACGTTTCCCTTCTGCTCAATCCACTCCTGGCTCAGGCTCAGAAAAACGCAGCAAAATATGTAACAAAAAAAGCTGTGTTCCAACAACGCGGGGGCCTTAGGCTAAAGCCCCACGTTGCAGAAACAGCTTTTTTTCGTTGCAGATTTTGCAGGTTTTTTTTTTTAGCCGAAGCCAGGAGTAGATTGAGCAGGAGGGAGACATATAAGAAGCTTCCTATATATTTCCCATTCGTTTTCTAGCCATTCTTGGCTTTGACGTAAAAAAAAAACGCAGCTAAATCTGCAATAAAAAAGCTGCATTTTTGTAATGTGGGGCCTCAGCCTTAGTGTGATTCTATTGGGTGGTGACACTGTAACTAGATGCAATTAAAGCCAAATCCAGTTCCTGGGCACCAGTGCGGCCACTTTGTTGAAAGTGTGACACCCATTAATTCCTGGCTGGGGTTTTGCTGTTACTGCACCGCCTGGAACTAAAAGTGACAAATTAATCTGCGTTTCACTTAGGGAGCGTTCACACTACCGTCTGTGTCCGTCAGACAATGTCCGCTGCTAATGTCTGTTCAAAATCTTGTGTGGACATTAGCAGCGGACACTAGCTGTGTCCGTGACATTTTGCATTGATTTAAATGGACATCGGGTGCGTTCGTTTACTGTTCGTGGGTGTCCTTAACTGTCCGTTCCCAAAGATGTCCGACTTTTCAAGCGGACAGAAAAACCTACATGTCGGGTTTTGCTGTCTGCTTGAAAAGTCGGACATCTTTGAGAACGGACACTTAAGGACACCCACGAACAGTAAACGAACGCACCCGATGTCCATTTAAATCAATGCAAAATGTCACGGACGCAGCTAGTGTCCGATGCTAATGTCCGTGCAAGATTTTGAACGGACATTAGCAGCGGACACTAGCTGTCGGACACAGACGGTAGTGTGAACGCTCCCTTACAGAAAACTGAAGTTACTAACGGCCAAGGACTGGATGGAGCATACAGGTACATTGTGTGTCAGAGCTTTACAGGTGTTACCTCACTCTGCTCCCAGTCACATACATTACCACTAATTGTGGGTTACGCATGTACTTACATTGCTTCTAAAGGAAAAGCACATGTGTATCCAGGCAAATAGTGGTAAGTGCATGTGGCTGGGAGCGCAGTATGACAGCACCCCTATGTTGTGGTTTGTGCTATATGACTTTAGTGTAGGTGTCGTCAGCTTTACAATTATTGCTCGGCACTCCGAGGACCTCATCTTTGATTTTTTAATTTAAATCGGCACGCCGAACAAAAAAGGTTGCCTACCCCTGGCCTAGTGTGTCCACATTACAGGTTCATTTTATTTTGTAAAGCATCTTAATGTGTTCTAGAAAAAAGGAAAGAAAATGACAGAAAAACTAAAAGTGGCAAAAGTGATGTATAAAGGTAGGTCTGTAGTGTTTGTGGTATTTGTTTTACTAGCACATCACACTATCTATCACAGTAGGATATAAATGATGTTTTTAACTAGAAATAATGGCTGGGTTTTATTTTCCCATCAGTTAAGTGGTTTGTCCGGTCTTGACAGTGTGTTAAGCCTCTACAGACTCTTTATTCATCTAACTAATCTCCATGTGCTCTTTTACAAAAGAACCAGAAATCAATCAAACAACACGTTAGTATTGATCTCACTGTCCAGCCGTGCCCAGTGCCTGTTTGATATAGCGTGGCTGCTTAATTCATGTTTTCCAAGATAGCAACAACACCATTAACAAGTGAAGGGGAGGTGCTGCTAGTACACTGTATAGTAAAACAACTAGACAGCTCACTGCTTCACTGTTGTCTTCAGCTCTGCTGTACCCAGCTGACATACAGTACATGAGATTGAATCGGAGCAGCCTGGACTCACTGCCAGAGAAAACTTTCTAAATGCAAGACCATCTCACTGTCCCAAGAGAAACCCTGCCACTTTAGGGTGCAGTGCAAGAGCACTGTTGGCCTTATGGTTAAAGCAGCCTTGCATCTTATTAGCATGCATACAGATGAGATGCATAGTAACGTGCCACTCATTACTGTCACTAAAAACCTTCATCAAAAAAACAGTATGGAGCCAGCCTCAAGCTAGGATGACTATTGACTAGCCACCACCAGCAGATTTGAGACCTACCACACAGCTGCATGGAAGTATTAACTGTTGATTTTTAAGCCTCAAACATATGAACCATGCATTTAAAGTTAGTGCTATTAATAGGTTAATAAGTGCACCCACATACCTTTAGCGGTGTATTGAGTGATTTCTGAGTTTCTCTGAGAGCTCCTTGCATCTTCTGCATTTGTTTACATGGTGTAGCTTCCTATTATTTTATCCTACAACTACCATGATGCATCACTATTCACTCACACTATCTCCCACTCTCACTCCCTCCCCCTCCCTCTCGCACACCCGCTCCATGTTTCCCTAGCTAGCAACTACTAGCCATTCCTATCGAACTCAACCCACCCCATAATACTTATCTGTCTTCCTGTCCATTACATATGGACACAGGAGATCACGTCTTTCTGCAGGGCTGGCTCCTCCTCCTCTTGCCATCTAAGCATCTGCGCAATAGAGCCGGAGTGTCAGCAGCCGGCACTTTGGCTCTATTGCACAGGCGTGGGAGGCTGGTAGACATCAAGAAGAGGAGGAGCCGCCCCTCCAAAAGGAAGTGATGTTCCGTGCCTAGAAGATCTGGAATGGGAGACAAGTAAGTATGATTGGGTGGTGAGGGGTAAGTATTGGTGGCGTTCTGCTTCTGAAAATGTGCCTAGAGCGGTCACATGATTGCCCCAGCAATATGGGTAAGTTTCAATTTTGGGAAAGTAAGTTAGAAGTTAGGCAGAAGGTTTAGCTTAGTGGAGAAATATGATTTTATCCCAGATATCCTCTTTAAATACAAACATAGTGACAGACATTTTTCAAGACTGGCATAGGAAATTCAAGTCTTGATCCCTGTGCAACAAAAATTATTTCTCCCATATATACTGTATCTCAGTCTGAGTTGAGACATATGTCCTTCCGTTATGTCTGCAGCTTTGTTACCTTTGGGCTTGTTTGTACCTCTCTGGTACCTGTAATCTTTGGGTTTCTGTTATGAATGCTTGGCCTGCAGGCAGGGCCAGCTCCAGGTTTGTGTGGGTCCTTGGACGATAGAACCTCAGTGGGCCCCTTTTGGAGTAACTCATGCTCACCACAGCAAAAAAAAAAAAAAAAAATTGAAAAGACCCCCGAGTATAATAATAGCAGTTTCGGTTTTGACGTATCAGTTCCAAACAAAACTGCCAGAGGATCCTCACAAGACGAATCTTGCTAGATTCACCGTGGGCCCACGTCCATACTTACCAATCTCCACTCAGTCCCCATGGGTCACATATCACATCTGTGTCAGCGACGTGATATGAGATGTACGGGGCTCCCTGGAGGGCTGAAGTGGAAGAAAAGGCGGCCGTAGACAGTTCAATAGACACAGATGCATTGCAATGCAGGGACAAACAGAACGGTGGTCAATGCACAATCCATGGTCAAGGAATAGTCAAATAATAAAAGCTCTGGAGCTCGGGTCTACAACCACTGTCCTTATTTGCCCTTCCAATGACTTCAATGTACACCCTTGCTTATATGATCCTACTGATGCTTCTGAGTTAGAGAATTAGGGAGCAGGTTCTTCTTTACTTTCAGTGAATTGTCTATGAGACCTCATTGCAGCTGGTCTCCGCCTACCAGCTCTGAGAAAACTAAAAATTAATGATGGAAACCGTAGAGCATAAAACCACTAAAAATGCAGGATACAACTCATGTATTGGCCAGAAAGAATAGGTATGCTTTAAGAAATGTAAATCTGCAAAACCTGTACAAAATAACTAAGGCTATGATCACACTAGCGTTGTCCACCATTCCGCTTAAAATATGCAGAGAGAAAAGTCCTACAAGCACGACTTTTCTCTCTGCTGATTTTGGGTTGAAACCAGTCAAAACCCCGCGGACCCCATTATAGTTTATGGCGTCCGCAAGTTTCGTGAGTCTCTACTTTTTAAGCAGACAGAGTTTCCATTTTTCAGGTCACCAAGCGGACCCAAAAAACAAACAACACTAGGGTGAACCTAGCGTAATTTAAATGACTTTTATTGACCTCAAGAAAAAGAAGTCATAAGTTAGAACTCTTCTCTTCAGCTCTCTGTAATATTTTTCTTTTCAAGATTTTTGAAATGTAAATTAAACACTTATTTTTAATGTGACAATGAAAAGTGCTGACACCATCTTGTCTGCAAGTTATTGTCTTGGAAGACACAAAGGCATGTTATCACTTCCCTCAAAATGTTTTCTCACTTACAGTATAATGAGGTGTTGATTTAAAGCTCTGGAACACTTTGCGTATTTGAGAGACTAAGTTGGAATGATAGTAATTCCTGGTACGCAATAGCATCAAATAGTCGTTAATATTGTTTTCTGTTTTTCTGGTACCTCCAGGAACATACGTATGTATCTCTATGCTGTCAGTAACTTAGCTTGCAGTGAGCTAGCACGGTAATAAGCTTCCCATTTGATAAGCAGTATAGATACATATTGACACAAACTGCGCAGCAGAAAGTGTCATTGAAAACAATTTTCACTACCGATATTGGACGCATATTTTGATAAATGCTCCACCATCATGATTCTACCCCCACACTTAAAGGGGGTTTCTGAGCAAATACCCAAATACTTTTAGCATTGTTTTGAGTGATTTTTGGGTTTCTTGGGAGCTCCTGGTATCGTCTGCATTTGTTTACTTAGGCATAGTCCTGTATCTACAACTTCCATGATTCCTTGGTCTACACTCAGAACTGACTCACTCCCTCTCCCTTTCTCACTCACACCCCCATCCCTCTCTCACTCACTCCCCCTCCCTGTCTCCCCAGGTAGCCCACCCACTACAGCCTTGGCAGCCATCTTTAGACTCCTAGTTCTCACTTACTCAGTAACCTCCTTTGGGTGTAATATTGTAATCACTTCCATATATCATCCTTACAGTCACACGAAAAAAAACTTCAGGACAACAATAAATTCTTGATGGTCCCCGCACAGTAAAATATGCTCAACAGTGGCCCCCACATAGTATAAAATGCTCTACAGTTGCCCATGCCCAGTATAATGCTCAACAGTGGCCCCCACATTGTATGCTTCACAGTGACTCCCACACAGTATATGTTCCACAGTGGCCCCTGCACAGTATAATATGCGCCACAGTGGCCCCTGCACAGTATAGTGCTTCACATTGATTCCTACATAGCATAATATTCTCCATAGTGGCCCCTGCACAGTATAATTCTCCACACTGGCCACTGCACAGTATAATATTCTCCAAAATGGCCCCTTCACAGTATAATCTGCTATAAAGTGGCCTCTGCACAGTATAATATGCTCCACAGTGGCCCACACACAGTATAATATGGATTAAGCATGCACAGTCCATATTATAAGTCGCTACATGATTGCAGGGTTCTCTGCCACCCATTCTAGCTCTTCTTTGTGACGTGTACTGTCCGACAACTCCTCTTTGACTTGCTCCCAGCCCCATTACACATACTTTTGCTTTCTTTCAGCTCTGGACCTGAGACATCTAAGTAAGTAAAGGAGCTCCACACAAGGAAATTGTGTTGAAATAAAGCGATTTATTCGTAGGGTATGAGTAAGTACTTTCGGTCTTATTGACCTTCCTCAGACTCTGGTAATGAATCTGGTAGTCCACAAGTAGGATAAGCTATGGGCAGATATGCAGTACACCACCCGTCTGTCTGGGCCCGCAACGAAGAAAAATGCTGGAAACAGCTGATTAGCAGAGTAGTGTGCAGCTAGAAGGATCAGCCACAGGCTGTATGTACGGCGGTACCTGCTTTGTGATGTGTGCCGACCGCCCACTGTATTATTCCGCATGCGTGTGCAGCCAGCACACACAATAAAGAGGCAGCTTTCCAGTGAAGACGTTTTACTTTGACAATTTCTCCTCATTCCTGCCTCATCTTTAACCATTTTCTCTGAAGTACTAGCATTTCAAAATAAAACATGCCAGTTTATTATCAGGAAACCTGTTGGGATTTCATGTTATCCATTGATCAAGCAATATGTATTACCTGGCAAATTCCTCTAGAAGTGCAATTAGGGCTAGTTCACACGTACATTACGTGTGGCTTATTTTGGTCCTGAAAAAAAAACGCTTCCTTTTTGTAAAAACCGCTTCAAAAATCGCCAGGTGGTTTTCCACTCCCGTAAAGTGAATGGGCCACAAAAAACGTGTTGCGTTCTTTTCCGCGTGGTTTTTTGCAAAAACCCACACGGAATAAAACGCGTGTTTTTCGCCTCCCATTCATTTCTATTGCTTTCTTCAGGCAGAGGACGCCTGAAGAAAGTTGCTGTCGCTTCTTTTTTCTGCTAGCGGTGAAAAACTGCTAGCAGATAAAAAAGCTAGCGGTCTACATAGACCACTATTGTAATGAGGCGGATTTTGAGGCGAAATCTGCAGTCAAAATCCACCTCTTTGCCCCCGTGTGAACTAGCCCTAAAAGTGTATGTTTCACCCTGAAAAAGCAGGGTAGAGGAGAAAAATCTCTGGAAAGTTAGGTGTGTCATTTGTGTTGCTAATGAGGTTAATTAGTAGAGATGAGCGAGCACTAAAATGTTCGAGGTTCGAAATTCGATTCGAACAGCCGCTCACTGTTCGAGTGTTCGAATGGGTTTCGAACCCCATTATAGTCTATGGGGAACATAAACTCGTTAAGGGGGAAACCCAAATTCATGTCTGGAGGGTCACCAAGTCCACTATGACACCCCAGGAAATGATACCAACACCCTGGAATGACACTGGGACAGCAGGGGAAGCATGTCTGGGGGCATAAAAGTCACTTTATTTCATGGAAATCCCTGTCAGTTTGCGATTTTCGCAAGCTAACTTTGAGCTACATCAGAGCCGAGGGTGCGCTTGAACCCTTGTGCAGCCTCGGCTCTGCTACATCAGAGCCGAGGGTGCGCTTGAACCCTTGTGCACACTCTGCTTCATCAAGCTAATAGAATGCATTGGCCAGCACTGATTGGCCAGAGTACGGAATTCGGCCAATCAGCGCTGGCCAATGCATCCCTATGGGAAAAAGTTTATCTCACAAAAATCACAATTACACACCCGATAGAGCCCCAAAAAGTTATTTTTAATAACATTCCCCCCTAAATAAAGGTTATCCCTAGCTATCCCTGCCTGTACAGCTATCCCTGTCTCATAGTCACAAAGTTCACATTCTCATATGACCCGGATTTGAAATCCACTATTCGTCTAAAATGGAGGTCACCTGATTTCGGCAGCCAATGACTTTTTCCAATTTTTTTCAATGCCCCCGGTGTCGTAGTTCCTGTCCCACCTCCCCTGCGCTGTTATTGGCGCAAAAAAGGCGCCAGGGAAGGTGGGAGGGGAATCGAATTTTGGCGCACTTTACCACGCGGTGTTCGATTCGATTCGAACATGGCGAACACCCTGATATCCGATCGAACATGTGTTCGATAGAACACTGTTCGCTCATCTCTATTAATTAGCAGCCAGATAGAAGCACTCTAGGTAAGGTGTTACCCCTTCCCATAATGTTCCCTGTCTGTGCCAGGGCCTGTGGGAATGAGAACAATGTGAGATGGTGAGAACTAGAGATGAGCGAACACTGTTCGACTGTTCAAACGGATTTCGAACCCCATTATAGTCTATGGGGGGAAATACTCGTTTCAGGGGTACGCAACATTCGATAAAATTATACTTACCAAGTCCAAGAGTGACGGTCGGGCTGGATTCTCCTTGAAGTCTTCTGGCGCAGTGTCCCCGCGTCTTCTTCCGGCTGGAATTCACTCTGCCTAGGCATGCCTAGGCATGACCGGCCCGACGCCTGAGCAGAGCCGACTGCGCATGCGAGGGCATGCCCGCGCATGTGCAGTCGGTTCTGCCTAGGCCGGATGCCTAGGCAGAGTGAATTCCAGCCGGAAGACGCCGCGGGGACGTTGCACGGAGAAGACTTCTAAAGGTAAGAGAAGAACCAGCGTTGATTGGCAGAATGTATAGCATTCTGCCAATCAACGCTGGTTCTGCATCGAACCTTAAACTTCGAACAGCTAGTAGTGTTCGATCGAGTACGAGTATATCGAATACCGTAGTATTCGATCGAACACCTACTCGATCGAA
Source organism: Leptodactylus fuscus (assembly GCF_031893055.1). NCBI lineage: Eukaryota > Metazoa > Chordata > Amphibia > Anura > Leptodactylidae > Leptodactylus > Leptodactylus fuscus. Next base: position 167,599,295 of record NC_134265.1, read on the forward strand.
CACTACTCACTCATCTCTAGTGAGAACCCGTGTGTTTGCGAAGATACTGGGTAGTAAGCCCGGGGTCTCAGAGAGAGAACACTGAATGTGTTAGTAGTCAGACGGCTGAGGATTTATATTGTACATTGAAGCTGCTCATTGTGGAACAGAAGAATAAAGCTGGCTGAGATCAGTTTTGAACCAAATCCACTGTTCTGGAGTGTGAGGTTATTGGAAATTGCTGACATGTCAACCATCTTGAAGAAGAGGTGATGATCCTGAGTGCTAAAATAATACCAAAGTTGTCACAGTACTGACAAACAATAACTGTCTGAAAACATATCCTGATCATTTTTTCTTACTAGCAAAGGTTCACGGCAAGTTAAGAGAGTTAAAGCTCTCACTTTTTATGCCCTATAATATATCTGTTTCACTTATACAGTATTAGTTGTAAGATTCTGGAATAAGTTAAAGGGACTGTACAACAAACAAACTTTGTGGATATAGCATATGTGTCTGATCATGGAAATCTGACCCTTAGGACACCCAATGATCATGAGGACAGGGGTCTAAAGTCCCTTCTCAATTATTTCTTATTCATATGAAGTTCCTTTGTGTTACTCTTAAATTATTATTCTGATCAAGTCCTTGGCCAGTGGCATAACTGCTGGGGTAGCAGGTGTAGAGGCTGCCACAGGGCCCGGGACATTAGGGGCCCAGCAACAGCCGCTACTGCTGCATTTTTTTCCCCTTTACCAGCTGGAGTTACTCCAGCCAGTAACGGACCCTATTTACTTACCGATCCTGGCAGGGGCCGAAATCGGTAAATGACGCCACGGGCCCCACAGACATCATTATTATACTCAGGTCTTTTCAGACCCCCAAGTATAATGATCAGAGGTCCAGGAAAGGTAAGAGAACATAAAAAAACATGTTACTTACCTCTCCACGCTCCAGCAAGGCTTCGGCCTACTTCTGGACGCTCCCTGACATCACATGACCCAAGACGCAGGTCCCGGTCATGTGACGTCCCAGGTCATGTGACGTCCTGGACGTCATTAAAGAAGGCCGACGCCACCGAGGACTGCAGGGGAGCTGGAGATTGGTAAGTAACAGTGTTTTTTTTATGTTTCTATCCCCCCTGGGTCTCCAATTATTATACTCTGGTCTTCAGCAGGCGTCGGTCGGGGGGGGGGGGGGGGGGGCATGTCAAAAGTTTGCTACGGGGTCCCACCGGTCCTAGTTACGCCACTGTCCTTGGCCTTACTGGACTCCTGGCATTTGTTATGAGCTTTGGCCTTCTCATAGGCTGTTTGCTCTCCTGGCGATGACCCTTGGCTCAATATCTAATTATACTACAGTTGTCTCAGCATGTCTGCCACCAGTTGGTGGTGATAGCAATCTCAAAATCCGTCTGTGTAATTCACTGCCTCATTGTGGTGTTGAAAAGTGAAGACCAGATGATTCTATGGACACCACAGTCTACCCAGAGCCAAACAGATTGCAGCTTAGAGAATGAGGAACATCATGGGGTACATTTACAAATACTGTCTAACACTTAGACAAAAAAAAAATAGAATACAACACCGAGCAACACCCTGTTATCGTTTCACAATACAATATTAGGAAGAAGTAGTAAGTAAACTGCTCACCTTATGAGTTGTGAATGAGTCACAACTCCCAAAGAAGACATGTACAAACTGAGGTGGTCATTGAGGCAGCTGCTGGACCCTCCGTCTAGAATAGACAGACTATAATCTGTAAATGATGCTTTGACGAATCACAAAAACTGTTTTTAGTAAGATAAAGTGGTATCTGCATTCGACTAGAACTTAATTCAAAGAAAAGAGAATAGCTAGTGTACACTAAAATATACAGTAATTTTTAATAATAATCTAAAATGTATCTTAACCACTTCAGTACTGGGCCAATTTGTGGTCCAGGACCAGACACATTTTAGGTTTATTTTGTACGTGCAGTTTTGAGGGCTGTAACATTTTTCTCATATATTTCATTCAACTAATTTTTGTACCTTTTTTGAGGGACACATAGGGCTTTATTTTTATGTTGTTTTTATTTTCAAATGTGTTTTAATTTTGAAATTTTTGAATATAAACAAAATAGAAGGGAAATTGTGTCTCGTTTTCACTTTTTTTTTATTTAATAACACAAAGTGCCACTGAAAAACTTTATAAAATAGTTTTTCCTCTCTGTTATGGTAATTTTTATTTTGTATGGTGTTGTCGGGGGTGGGGCTATAACCTTTAATAATGGCATTATATTGGCGTATTATTTTAATATTTTTTTTAATTATTTTATTTAAATTGTTTTAAAAACTTTTTTATATATTTTTTTTCAGATTGTGTCCCCATAAGGTGATAAGAGACCTTTGGGGACATCTGATCACTTTTTTCTTTGTTAGGTAGGCTGATTTCCCCTGCAACTGGAGCTTGTACAGTTAGCCCCAGTTGCAGGAGGAATACAACCTCCTGCACGTTGTATATACAGCTTGCAGAGCTGATATGGGTCCTGTAGGAACCAGCAGCTCTTGTAAGATGCAGATCCTGGCGGATCACATGACCGCCGGGTCAGAGGGCAGCCGCATCATGGCGGCACCCATAGCCGTGTATACAGTGCTCATTGAGCTCTGTTTACACTTCGATCGAGAAGGCAGGGAAGATAATAAACCACCCCTGCCTTATCTCTGGGAGCTCCAGCTGAAGTTACAGCTGGCTCCCAGTATCAGCAGCTGCACGATCTCTGTGAAGCTGCTGTGTTCTGACAGGACGTACTGGCACGTCCTGTCAGAACAAGGCAACCACTTCCCAGATGTATAAAGTCTATTGGCGGTCCGGAAGTGGTTAAAAAAAACAGCTTTTACGCAATGTGGGACCTTAGTCTTAAAGTTACTAAGGAAAGTCCATCTTTAGAAACCAAGAAGCTCAAAATGGAACACAGGTACTGAAGAGGGAAGTGGCAGGTCTCTCTCATACAGGCTGTTTACACACAAAGCAGCTCTGTACTCTGTTTATGCACTACTCAGAGAGGAGTCTGCAACTTGTCCCAGCTTCAGGGATATAGCAAATGGCACAGGGTCTCATTTCAAGGTTTTCAGTGATATCATCCACTTTCAGGTGTCACATCTTATGTTGCCCTATAGTGACCCTTATGTCCCAGGTAGACTCTTGTCTTTATAAAGGCTGTCCCAAGACTCACCATATTTATATCCTATTTGACTCTGTGTTTCATGATACCTTAGCATCACTCACACTGGTCTATAGCCAAATTGGTTCAGAAATGAAAAACAGTTGATCATAACTAATTTTGGGGAAGGGGGCAACACGGTGGCTCAGTGGTTAGCACTGCAGTTTTGCAGTGCTGGAGTCCTCAGTTCAAATCCTGCCAAGGACAATATCTGCAAGGAGTTTGTATGTTCTCCCTTTGTTTGTGTGGATTTCCTCCCATACTCCAAAGACATTGGGGCTCACAATTTACATTTTAAAAAACAAACAAACTAATTTTGGGGTGTTGAGATCGAAAATGATGCTCAAATTTTTAAACTGGCTCTAATTTTCATGATACAGATGTGCGTTTGATATTTCTCACAACCAATAATGCGAAAAGTTTGTATCATCAGTATTGCATCATCTACTAGAATTGCACCAATAGAAAGATGCCAATAAAGGCCAGGTGATGAAATCCTAATTAAACTTGCATCACACAACTTTATATACGGTACACCAGCTATCCAGCACTTGTTACAGTTGGCTTACATCGTTCAGTTTATATACGATCAGCGATACCTTGGTCTTGCATTAAGGACCCGGCTATATTTCGGTTTCGCATTTTTGTTTTTCCCTTCTCACATTTCAAGAGCCATAACTTTTCAGTTCACAGAAAAACAAAAAACTTGATAGTCTTCAGTAGTTGATACCTTTTTAATGGCTAACTAATAATGATGACAGATTGCAACATTTCGGAACTCTCGGCTCCTTTCTCAAGTAAATTTAAAACCATTTCTGAAGGATGCATATTTATGTACAGAAGGGCACATAGGGATAGAAGTCCAGGAGGAAGGGGGGTAGACAGTTATTAGTAATTGGTACAAAAAATGTAAACAATTCCAGGTTTTTATCAGTTCTCAGGGTCTCAAGTCAGTGATTTCTGTAAAATGCCATAAAACCATGTGACAGATTTAGCCCCTTCTCTAGTGTTTGAAGTAGGGCCATTTTGAGATCTCTCCACGTGTTCTATGGGATTCAGGTCTGGACTCATTGCTGGCCACTTTAGAAGTCTCCAGTGCTTTCTCTCAAACCATTTTCTAGTGCTTTTTTAAGTGTACTTTGGGTCATTGTCCTGCTGGAAGACCCATGACCTCTGAGGGAGACCCAGCTTTCTCACACTGGGCCCTACATTATCCTGCAAAATTTGTTGGTAGTCTTCAGACTTCATAATGCCATTCACACGGTCAAGCAGTCCAGTGCCAGAGGCAGCAAAGCAACCCCAAAACATCAGGGAACCTCCGCCATGTTTGACTGTAGGGACTGTGTTCTTTTCTTTGAAGGCCTCTTTTTTTCCTGTAAACTCTATGTTGATGCCTTTTCCCAAAAAGCTCTACTTTTGTCACATCTGACCAGAGAACCTCGGACTGCAGGGCAGCTTGAACTTGTTTGGATGTTAGTCGAGGTTCTTTATCCACCATCCGCACAATCTTGCATTGAAATCTCTCCTCAAATTTTCTTTTCCGTCCACATCTAGGGAGGTTAGCCACAGTGCCATGGGCTTTAAACGTCTTGCTGACACTGCACACGGTAGACACAGGAACATTCAGGTCTTTGGAGATGGACTTGTAGCCTTAAGATTGCTCATGCTTCCTCACAACTTTGCTTCTCAAGTCCTCAGACAGTTCTTTGGTCTTCTTTCTTTTCTCCATGCTCAATGTGGTACACACCAGGACACAGTACAGAGGTTCAGTCAACTTTAATCCATTTCAACTGGCTGCCAGTGTGATTTAGTTATTGCCACCACCTGTTAGGTGCCTCAGGTAAGAAACAGGTGTTGTTAATTACACAAATTAGAGAAGCATCACATGATTTTTTCAAACAGTGCCAATACTTTTGTCCACCCCCTTTTTATGTTTGGTGTGGAATTATATCCAATTTGGCTTTTTGACAATTCTTTTTGTGGTTTTCATTTTAACACAAATTAAATGAAGATAATAATACCAAAGAATTTGTGATTGCAATCATTTTCTGAAAGAAAATTAGTATTATCTGACAGAATTGCAGGGTTGCCAATACTTTTGGCCAACACTGTATATAATCTGTTTAGGAAAATCTGTCATCATTATTAGTTAGCCATTAAAAAGGTATCAACTACTGAAGACTATCAAGTTTTTTGTTTTTTCATATTTCCTACCCACTGGCTAACACGGTACGAGAACAAACATCTTCCTTATACTCAGTTCACAGAGTCACATGATGGCTTATTGTTTGTGGGACAAATTGTACTTTGTAATGGCACCATTCAATATGCTGTGCAATTTACTGAGAAGCTGGAAAAAAATTCAGAATGAGGTGCAATTGGAGAAAAAACGCAATTGTGCCAATTTCATATGGGTTTAATTTTTACAGAGTTCACTGTTCGGTAAAAATGACATGGTATCTGTATTCTGCCAGTCAGTATGAACACGGCGATACCAAATTTATATAGTACTTGTAATGTTTTGATACCTTTTAGAAAATTAAAAACTTTGCAAAATAGAAAAAAAAAAATTGTGTCACCATATTGTGACACCTTTAACTTTTTCATATTTACATGTATGGAGCTGGGTGTGACATATTTGTATTAAATTTTTTATAGGAGGCAAAGTGTTGAAAAAACCGCTATTTAGATTTTTTTTAGCCGCTACGCCGTTCACCATATGGGATAAATATTTTAATATTGTAATAGTTTGGGCATTTTGGAGTGTGGGGATACCTAATGTGTTTGTGTTTACTTTTCTTTATTTACTTGTATATCTAATCTAGGGAAAGGGGGGGGGGGACGATATTTGATATTTTGGGGAGTTTTTTATACTTTTAAAAACTTTTTTTTTTCTTCTTTTACATTTATGATCAGACCCCCTAGGGACCTTGAAACCTAGGGGTTCTGATCGCTTATACTATAGTGAATAGAAAAATGACGTGCAATAGAACCAATGCTATGACAAGCCTTCAATTGGCTTCCGGCTGTCATAGCAACTGATTGTTGACCTCTGGTGACGTTCAGGAGGGCGGCGATTGGTGAAAGATGGTGGTGCCCATTCCGCCTGCGTAATTTAGACGCTGCAGTCCTGTTTGACAGCTGCATCTAAAGTGTTAACAGCTGTGATCGGTGCAGGCACTGACTGCTGTTGTTAGCGGCGGGTGTTGACTGTATTATACATCCATACATCCCCATGCGACTCAGGACATAGTATTACGTCTTAGTATTAGTATTACGTAATATTACATAGGACTATATGGTGAGGCGTTTTTAAGAGGAGGAATTTGAATCAGCTTCCTGACCAAATTCCTGACCAAAAAACTCCGTGTGAACGCAACCTTAAGGCATGTGCACACAACGTAACACGGCGTTGATTCTGACACGTAAACTCGTGTCAGAGTCAGCGCTTCAAAACAGAATCCCATTGACTTCAATAGGTTCCATCTTACACACAAAACACATTGAAATCAATGGGAGGCTTTTTAATCCATTGACCCATGTGTTATGCGTGTTAAACGGAACCCATTGAAGTCAATGGGATTCTGTTTTGAAGCGCTGATTCTGACACAAAGTTACATGTCAGAATCAACGCCGCATTACATCGTGTGCAAGGGCCCTTTGGATTAGTAATGACGGCCTGTCATCCCCACTAATCAGCTGTTTGAAGCAGAGTGTAATAGGAGTTGGCTGTCAATAGCATGGCCACTACACAATGTATGGAGCCTTGAGCTTCCTGTTCCGTATACTGCGCTACAAACAGCTAGTCACTGTGTCATGTGTCAGACCCCCTCTGATCTGATATTGTTGTCCAAACCTAAGGATAAGACATCAATTTCAGAGAACCCCTTTAACACTATTGAGACATAACCTGTAGAGGGCCGTGCATGCAATACATCCCAGAAATACTGATGAACTGCAATACATTTGCCAAAGGGAATACTTCAAATCCCTCCTCAACCTAAGGCTGCACATTACAAGCTGCAGCCAAAAAAAACTATGCAGAAACAACCGTGGTGGAAATGCATCACTTTTTTTGTGCAGTGTTTTTCACAGAAAGTCCACAGAGATTTCCTCTGCAGACTTCCTATCCCTATTATACCTATATGGAAACGTTATGTAAACTTATACAAATGTTTAATTTTTGCATCTCTTTCTATATATTGTCTCTCTACTTGCCCAGTGTTGCTACATTCCATTGTCTACACACGTACTATATGTCTCACTTATGTAGGAACAACAAGGATTCTACATCTTACAGGAACAAATATTTCATTTTTTCTCTGCCATTTATATGCAGCATACAGAAGTATTATGGGTAGTACATTAATGTAGACTGACATAAGGACTAATATATTATGAATGTTTTTCATTGGAATGTCCCTTTTCATATTCTTTGTCTGCAATGAAACACTGCAGGGTGCATTTAGTTTATTAGATCTGTCTTACATGTGACTGTACTTACAAACCATCTACAAATATACTTAAGTTTTCAGCAAAATGCTTACAAAAAGTTTTTTTGTGCAAAGCCATGATAATATTCATATGCAATAAAACCAAGTAAAGATAAAAACAAAAATTAAAGGGTTCCTATGCTAGATAAGCATATTAGATCCTTGGTCTCTAATAACTTATCAAAGAACACACACATTATGTCTCTTAAAGAGGACCTTTCATGAGTTGGGGCGCATACGGTTTTATATTCCGCTAGAAAGCCGACAGCGCGCTGTATTCAGCGCACTGTTGGCTTTCACGATCTGTGCCCCAGGTGAAGAGCTATCGTTGCCAGTACCATAGCTCTTCATAGTCAGAAGGGCGTTTCTGACAGTCAGTCAGGAATGCCCTTCCTCACAGCAGCGCCTATAGCGTGAGAGCAGGGAGGAACGCCCCCCTCCCCTCCTGATAGTGCTCATCTATGGACAAGTATTGCGAGGAGAGGGAGGAAGCGTTCCTCCCCACTCTCACAACACAGTGCTATAGGCACTGTCAGGAACGCCCTTCTGACTGTGTAGAGCTACGGTACCGGCACTGATAGCTCTTCACCTGGGGCACAGAACATGAAAGTTGATAGTGCGCTGAATTCAGCGCACTGTCGGCTTTCTAGCGGTATCTAAACCCACATGTGCCCCTACTCATGAAAGGTCCTCTTTAAGCGCCACCAGAAATTGTAAGCCTTGAAAATGTACAACCTTTATATGAAATCTAGTGGACAGGGAGCTGATATAAGGTGATAGTAGGCACTGTCTCAAAGTCTGGGGACCAATCGAGCATACTCTACTTTATTGTCATTGAACCATTTGAGATTATTGAAGAGGTGCTGGAAATAAACATTTTGATTTTTAGTAGCAAAACTGTGAAAAAAGAGCTAATGTGGCCATTTTTGTTAAGGTATCCGGCGCGCATGCACACCCAGTAACTCCTGGGTAGCGCCACAATCTTTGAGCATGGAATATTGGCCCTCACTTTATTAATAGGATTTCAATAGATTTCCATAGAATCGGTTTGTATTTTCATCAAATACTAACCATTATAGGAACGAATATACACAATTATAAGGGAAGACAAGCTATTTATATACACGATGCCGCACACATCCAACCCTTCACATACTCAAAAAATCTGTAATGGACCACCACAAATCCGATAAAGAAAGAAGGACACCAACATCCAAGATCTGTATTTGCCTGGACACTAGATTTCCATATGTGCATGCATACCTCATTTTTAAATTAAAGATACACATACAGGAAGAACAGTGAAATCTCGACATTACACTCTAAGATATTATCAGAGAAGGTATTCTATTTTGAAGTATTTATTATAGTACATACAATTCACGATGATAGGCTACAACCCACAAAGTACAACCAATAAAAATACGAAGACAAAACAAATAGACAGAAAAATTGCATCAAAATAGCAGAATTCTGGAAAATATCCATCATCGGTACACTAATATGGATGTCCGGCCAGACACAATGGACAACCGAGGGCGCCTCAGTATTCCATCTACATAATGCCAGTCATCGTAAAATCCACATTCAGACCGTTAGGCCGTAATGTATCCAGATGGTGAATCCATTGTAATTCCCTCCGTTTCAATCATTTAGTATAGTCTCTCCTCAAACTTAATGGTGGAACATGGTCAATAGTCTAAAATCTAAGTTGCTTCTCTGTGTGTCTGGCTTCAACAATGTGTTTGGGGACTGGTAAATCAATTTTTTTTCATTTCTAATAGAGTATGGAGTTGATTAAATCTGTTTGTCAAATGCAACGAAATCTCATTTACATAAAGGAGAGGACACGAACATTTAAGAAAATATAACGTATGACATGATCAAAATTACAGCTCAGAAAATGATGAATTTGAAAGCATTTATGAGTCTTTAGGTTTTGATGCTTTTCATTACAGTAAACTTAGGATCTCCTGACACACAGCACCGCACCTCCCATGAGGCGAACTGAAGCGACCACTTCAGGCGGCGCTATGCCAGGGCCCCAGGGAGGGCGGCATTTTTTCTTACCTAAGCTGGCTTAGGGACTGGCTTAGCACCGAGCGGTGGATTGGGGAGGCCACTGGAGCAGCGCTGCTCCAGCAGCCTCCCCTCAGGCAGAGAGCAGGTCGTCTCTGTGCCTGCTCTCTGCCTGCGAACGGCACTAAGCCCCGCCCCCCTTCGCTAAGCCCTGCCCCCCTCCGCCATTCCCACTCCTCCCCGGGGGGGGGGGGCTTTCTGTCGTTCGCCTCGGGTGGCGAAAGGGGCAGGTTCACCCCTGCTGACACAGTAGCGTAACTAGCAAAGACTGGACCCTCCAGCAAAGACTTGGGCCCCCCACGGCATAGTGTCCCCTTTGCTGGTCCCACACAGCGTACTCTGTTTTCCCGAAAATAAGTCATCCCCTGAAAGTAAGACATAGCAGAGGTTTTGTTGAATTGCCTAATATAAGGCACCCCCCAAAAGTAAGACATCACCCAATAATAATAATCTTTCTGCGCAAAGATTATATGTAGAAAAACATTGCAGCCTGTGTGCACAGGTATGCCGGCTGCTGACACTGCTGCGATACGTTGTATCCACTGTTCCTGCTGCTGTACCGGTAGGATGAGCTGGGAGATGCCCACTGTGCATACACTAATCATTGTATGCAGCGGGGGGTCCACTCTCCCAGCTGATCTCAATGCAGCAGGAACAATGGATACCACATACGGTATCTTTGCACAGCAAGCACATCTCAGTGTAGCGCAGTGGTGCCAGCAGCACAAAAAAAAAATAAGACATCCCCTGAAAATAAGACATAGCATATCTTTAGGACCAAAATTTTATATAAGATACTGTCTTATTTTCGGGGGAAACACGCTATAAAGTCTCAAAGTGGCCTTCAGACAGTATAATGTCCCATAGCGGCCCCTCCACACAGTATAAAGTCCCACCGTAGTCCCTGCACACACACTATTATGACCCATAGTGGCCCCTGCACACATAGTATTATGCTCCACCGTGGCCTATGCCCACACACACACTATCATGCCCCATAGTAGCCTCTTCACACATAGTATTATGCCACCAGTGGCCCCTGAACATACTATTATGTCCCATCATAATGGCCCCTTCACACACTACTATGCCTCATAGTGGCCTTGCACACACTATTATGCCCCATAGTGAACCAGTCATGGACAATTGTTATACTCTGGGGTCTTTCAAACACCAGAATATGATGATCAGAGATCCAGAGGAGGTGACAAACATAAAAAACACTGTTATTTACCTCTCCTGGAATCTGCCAAACTTCCCGTTTTTGGCCCTCTTCAATGTTGCACCAAACGTCACGTGAGCCAGGCAGGCGTTGCAAAGCATAATGACAACAGACTGGCCCATGTGACATCTGGGGATGTCATCAAATAGCCCCGAAGATTGCTGGAGTGCAGAATAGGTAAGCCACAGTGTTTTTTATGTTCTTTCACCTCCCCTAGGCCTCCGATCATTATACTTGGGGGTCTGAAAAGACCCCCAAATATAATGATAGCAGTGTTTGTTGGAGGGCCCACGGCGTCACTTACCAATCCCCACCCACCCCTGCTCACAGCCACTTCTGCTTCTGCAGAAGGGGAAGCACAGGCGGCTGTGAGCAGGAGCGGGGATCGATTAGTAAATAGGGTCCATTACCTGATGGGGTTACAGATAATGGCCTATTAAAAAAAAAAAAAAAAAACAGATCAGGGGCCCACCAGGCTTCCTAATGTTCTGGGCCCTGTGGCATTGGCTACCACAGTATTTAAAGGGGTTTTCCCATCACAAGGATCCTATCTATACTGCTTGTTAATGTGGATGTAAGACTTTTCCTAAATACATTGCTTCAGCAAAACTGCTTTGGTTGTCCAAAATCTTACTTTATTCAATTCATTGTTGACACAGCCCTTGACTTATCTGCTCAAAAGTCAAGTGATGTATCTGCCTGCTGTCAGGGGGCAGGGAGGAGGGGCTAAGTGTAGGGGAGCCATCCTGTGTTTCTAGCTGTTCTTGTGTCTACAACACATGACCTAGCTTCCTGCTTTCAGATAGGGGAGAGGAGCTGCTTTCATTTCTGAACTCCTCTTCTGTTCTCCCAGTTATCAGGCTAGCTATTTCAATTGTGTTCATTATGGCAGAGACAGGCAGTCTCTGTATGTAACACAGAATGGAGTTACTGCTGCCTGTACTTCATAGTCCAATATGGGTGGGCGGAGATACACGCTAAGTTGGGGGCGGAGCTAAACAGCAGGTTGCATGTGAAACCTCACCCACCAAATGATGCAAAAAAACAGGAAGAAAGAAGATTTTACAGCAGTGAAGACTGGTGAGTATGCGACGTGGGAATACCCCTTTAACTAATGCTAAATAGCTAAGCCACTTCTTTGTAGCTTTACTCTTTATAAATTCTTTGACTTTGAAGATAAGATATCAGTATCACCCAAAAACAATTGATCTAGTGAAATTAGACTTCATATGTTATGTGCATGATATAGTAAGTAAAACGCATAATAGAACAAAACTGTGCTTCCAGCAATAGATAGAATATTATGCATGGGAAGTGGATTAACCTCTCCATTATGTTTTATTTACTAAAGATGTACCAGTTCTCTCTCTAATTCAATTAAAGACTATCCTGTCTAGTTACAATTCCAATGGATTTACCTAACACTTTAAAGACTTTTTACATAAAGAAGCACTTACCTAGTATTGAGACACAAAATGTATATAAAAAAAAGTTGAAGACCATTTCTGCTTGTCTGATGTGATTAGCAGCTTAGTCAGTCACCTGTATTTAACCTATTATGTATGCTGAAACAGATAGCACACTTTGATCCTGAGAGATCATCCATTTAAAGACAAAAGTGTTGCAGATTGATGCTTGAGATTCTTCTCCATGTTAAATACACAACCCTGCATCTCTATAGCCTAATGATCTCTGTCCAATTTCTCAAGGGTCAGCATTTCCATAATGATCGAGTACAAGCTTTCTAGGCTTAATTGCTGATGTGTTATAAAAGTAAGGGATCTGAAGGCAGGCAGGGTAATGTGATTAGCTTGCCACTGACAAAGACATAGTCTAGAGGTGCTAGAAAAATTAAATTAGTATCATTCATGAATCATTTATATTGGCCAGCTCCTGGCTTTGCTGGTTTACCACTAAGTCTAGTTTTAGTTTAATCCTGCTTCCAGTTCTAAACATTTCATGAATGAATAGTGCATTTGAATTTAAGAAATGTTGTAATATATCTTAAGATCTTTTTCTTTCACCACTTATTAAGCTGCTCTCCTTCTCCTTACCTTTGTATATAAGATTCCGTTTCCATATCCAACTTCACACAAAGACCTCTATGGAGAGGGGAGGGGAGAGAAGGAGGGTGCTGCTGGCTGATTGTTAATAATAATCCTTTTCTTTTGCTACTAATGAACAGCAAAAATGCCTGTAATTTTCTCCCTTCAACACACGAACGGCAAATAAGTCACTTATTTTTTTCCCCACTAATAAATGCCAACAGTTAACAGATAACTGTGGAGATTATGCATAATAATTTGTAACCTGAACCAGCAGGTGGTGGCATACTTGCAGTACACCCTGCCACCCATCATCAAGATCCGCTGAACTACTTTGTAGCCAAACTGAATTTGTGGCCGCAACTGGCTGAGTTTCCTGGAAAAGCTGTCCTGCCCGGCCAGTAGTGTGGTATAGTTACCCCAAGGAGAACAGGTTCTGTATACATCTATGGAATCAGCAGATGACGGTGTAAAAGGTGTGCGCTCTTTCACACTACAGTAGGATCTTGAGCCTCTATACGGTTCTGTAAAAGGGTCCGTAAATAAAACGAAACACAACAAACAAAAACAATGCAAGGTAAATCACACATCAAAAGAAGAGAAAGAAATCAAGGAATCCCCGGCAGAGAAAGGGGGTAGAAAGGGGAAGAGGGAAAAAGAGAAGGAGGGAGGACCAAACAACAAAGCGGTATAACAGGGAGAGAGAGAAAGAGAGAGAGAAAAAAAAAAAGTTTGGAAGGGAGTAAGGTGAGCAACTCCAGCCATCAGAGAAAGGACATGACCAGCCACGAGGCTTCAACACATGAGATCATGGTGGACCTGCATCTCCTGGAAAAGTATCCACGGAGTCCTCAGAAAAGCAATTTGCACACTCGCAGAGTGGGCCCTATAATGGGGTGAGATCTCAAGGGGGCAGGGAACGCGGAGTCCAGCCAGGGAAGAAGGTGGAGAGGGAAGACGGAGACGGCACTTTCCAAGGCGACCCACTGAGAGTGACGGCACCAGTCCAACACCCTCTGGAGCAAAAATAGCTGATTTTTAACGTGAATTGCCACAAATAAATTCGGATCGAATCGTTTTGGAAAATTCAGTCGGTAAAAGAAAAAACGGTTTTGCCACGGAGAGCAGAACACGCTCATCGGCAGACAATGAATGTCAGTTTCCATCTTCTGCCGACAGAAAACGGAAACCTGCATAACAGAGATCGGGTGCTGGTGTGAACCCGCCCTTATATGTATCCTAGGGAAAGGAGTGATTTAGAACTTTTATTTATTATATTTTTTCACTATTTTATTAGCCGTATTAGTGTATTGCCGTCTATGGGAGATTCTCTACATTACTATTACGGATGGTCATACACTAGCCGCAATAGTAATATAGCGATGACAGGCCTGGGAACCTTCATTAGGCTCCCGGCTGTCATCAAAACAGGTCGTCGTGCAGGAGCCGGCCTGCAACTTTAAAGGTATGGGGCCAGTGGGGACCGGCCCTGGGGCTAATTTTATTCTTGGAGGGGGGGAGGGCATCTCCAGAGGGCACCTCCGCTATAACTCTTGTGCCGGTTTCTATGGCGACCGCTCTGCAACGGCGCCATTACACTTATGCCCAGTTCACACATGCATGTGTTCCGTCTGGAAGGGTCCGCATGAGGACCCCTACAGACGGAACACAAGCGCAACTGCAAGCGCTGTGCAGTTCAAGCGCACGGGCCCCATAGACTGTAATGGGGTCCATGGGCTTGCCGCGCACTACGCGCACTGCCCGTTATAGTCTATAAGGGTCCTCATGCGGACTCCTTACGGACCTGGTATCCGGACCCGGCATACAGACAGGGCGGATGCCGGGGCCACAGTATCACCACGCTACTGCAAGGAGCATGGCGTTGCTGTACATTTCAATCTGCAGAAGTAATTAAGTACTTCTGCTAGCATGCCAGGAAGTGGGCTTGAGCTAACGTGTGATGGAGCAGTGTGGGGGGGGTCTGCGTTCCTGGCCTGCTAGCAGAAAATTACCGTAATGACTCTAGTATAAGCCGAGGAGCACTTTTTCAGCACAAACACTGTGCTGAAAAACTCGGCTTATACTCGAGTATATACGGTACTTTATTAACTCATTTTGGCTTCTTTTACATTCTCTCTTGATTCTGTACTGTGAGCTGTCCCCTGCTTCTCAACGTGTACAGAGTATGGGCTTGTGTAAAATGAAGAGAACACTTCAAACAGTGAAAACTTCAAACTTGCTCTTTTTTCATATGACACTAAGTAGAAACTCTCTTCTTCTCTTCTTTCATATGACACTAAGGTTGAAGTGCTATCTTTATTACTTCCAGAGATATCACTGGTTGAAAATACAGTTAGGATTAGGATATTTACAGTCCTATGAAAAAGTTTGGGCACCCCTATTAATCTTAATCATTTTTAGTTCTAAATATTTTGGTGTTTGCAACAGCCATTTCAGTTTGATATATCTAATAACTGATGGACACAGTAATATTTCAGGATTGAAATGAGGTTTATTGTACTAACAGAAAATGCGCAATATGCATTAACCGGTTAAGGACCGGGCCCAAAAGTATGTTAAAGACCAGGCCTTTTTTTTCAAAACTGACATGTGTCACTTTAAATGGCAATAACTTTGAGATGCTTTAACATAGACAAGTGATTCTGAGATTGTTTTTTCGTAACACCTTGTACTTCATGTCAGTAGTAAATTTTGGTCGGTATGTTATGTCTTTGATTATTAAAAAATATGAAATTTGGCGAAAATTTGGAAAAAAATGCAGTTTTCAAACTTTGAAATTGCATGTCTTTCAAATAGAAAGTCATACCACCCAAATTTTTTCATAAATATAATTAACCATGTCTTTCATTTATGTAGCAATCAAATTTTAATCACTCTTTAATTTTTTTCAGATATTATAAGGCTTACAAATCAAGCAGTAATTTTCAAAATTTTCAAGAATATTTCCAAAACACATTTTTCAAGGGACCAGTTCAGTTCAGAAGGGAAATTGAAAGGCCTCTGTAATAAAAACCCCCATAAGTCACCCCATTCTAAAAACTGCACTCCTGAAAGAATCCAAAACAGCAGGTAGAAAGTTTTTTAACCCTTTCAGCATTTCACAGCAATTAAAACAAAATGGAGGTCAAATTTACATTTTTCAATTCCTATCACTAATATATTCATTTAGCCCTAGAATTTACACATTTACTAAGAGTTAAAAGAGGAAATGCACCCCACATTTTGTTGCACAATTTCTTCCGAACACGACAATACCCCATAAGTGCTGTTACCCTAATGTACGGGCACACAATCGCTCTCAGAACGGATGGAGCGCTAATTGGATTTTGTAGGCCAGATTTTGATAAAATAGTTTGCAGGCACCATGTCCCATTTGCAGAGCTCCCAAGGTGCCAAAATAGTGGAAACCCCCCAAATGTGACCCCATTTTGGAAACTAGACCCCTCAAGGAATTTATCAAGGGGTATAGTGAGCCCTTTGACCCTACAGGTGTCTCACAGATTTTTTTACCATTTAGACGTGAAAATGAAAAATTACTTTTTTCATAATAAAATGTTACTGTAGCCCCAAATTTTTCATCTTTACAAGGGGTTAAAGGAGAAACTGCACCCCATATTTTGTTGCACAATTTCTCCCGAACACAACAATACCCCATATGTGCTGGTACCCTAATGTACGGGCACACGGTCGCTCTCAGAACGGATGGAGCGCTAATTGGATTTTGTAGGCCAGATTTTGATAAAATAGTTTGCAGGCACCATGTCCCATTTGCAGAGCTCCCAAGGTGCCAAAATAGTGGAAACCCCCCAAATGTGACCCCATTTTGGAAACTAGACCCCTCAAGGAATTTATCAAGGGGTATAGTGAGCCCTTTGACCCTACAGGTGTCTCACAGATTTATTTACCATTTAGACGTGAAAATGAAAAATTACTTTTTTCGTAATAAAATGTTACTGTAGCCCCAAATTTTTCATCTTTACAAGGGGTTAAAGGAGAAAATGCACCCCATATTTTGTTGCACAATTTCTCCCGAACACAACAATACCCCATATGTGCTGGTACCCTAATGTACGGGCACACGGTCGCTCTCAGAACGGATGGAGCGCTAATTGGATTTTGTAGGCCAGATTTTGATAAAATAGTTTGCAGGCACCATGTCCCATTTGCAGAGCTCCCAAGGTGCCAAAATAGTGGAAACCCCCCAAATGTGACCCCATTTTGGAAACTAGACCCCTCAAGGAATTTATCAAGGGGTATAGTGAGCCCTTTGACCCTACAGGTGTCTCACAGATTTTTTTACCATTTAGACGTGAAAATGAAAAATTACTTTTTTCATAATAAAATGTTACTGTAGCCCCAAATTTTTCATCTTTACAAGGGGTTAAAGGAGAAACTACACCCCATATTTTGTTACACAATTTCTTCCGAACACGACAATACCACATATGTGCTGTTACCCTAATGTACGGGCACACGGTCGCTCTCAGAACAGATGGAGCGCTAATTGGATTTTGTAGGCCAGATTTTGCTAGAATACTTTTCAGGCACCATGTCCCATTTGCAGAGCTCCCAAGGTGCCAAAACAGTGGAAACCCCCAAAATATGACCCCATTTTGGAAACTAGACCCTTCAAGGAATTTATCAAGGGGTATAGTGAGCACTTTGACCCTACAGGAGTTTCACAGAATTGGCCCAGCAAATTGGAAAATGACATTTTTTGCTATAAAATGTTGCTTTAACCCAAAATTTTGCATTTCCACAAGGGGTTAAAGGAGAAAATGCACCCCACAATTTGTTACGCATTTTCCCCCAACTACAGAAATGCCCCATATGTGGCTGTAAAGTGATGTATGGGCATGCTGTGAGGTCCAGAATGTAAAGATCGCTATTGGGATTTTGGAGGGCAAATTTAGCTGGAATATCTTTCAGGCACCATGTTGCATTTGGAGAGCCCCTGAAGTGCCAGAACAGTAGAAACACCCCAAAAATGACCCCATTTTGGAAACTAGACTCCTCAAGGAATTTATCAAGGGGTATAGTGAGCACTTTGACCCTACAGGAGTTTCACAGAATTGGCCCAGCAAATTGGAAAATGACATTTTTTGCTATAAAATGTTGCTTTAACCCAAAATTTTGCATTTCCACAAGGGGTTAAAGGTGAAATTGCACCCACATTTTGTTACACAATTTCTCCCGAACGTGACAATACCCCATATGTGCTGGTAATCTAATGTACGAATGGATGGAGCGCTAATTGGATTTTGTAGGCCAGATTTTGCTAGAATAGTTTGCAGGCATCATGTCCCTTTTGCAGAGCCCCCAAAGTGCCAAAACAGTGGAAACCCCCAAAATATCACCCCATTTTGGAAACTAGACCCTTCAAGGAATTTATCAAGGGGTATATTGAGCACTTTGACCCTACAGTTGTTTCACAGAATTGGCCCAGCAAATGGGAAAATGACATTTTTTGCTATAAAATGTTGCTTTACCCCAAATTTTGCATTTCCACAAGGGGTTAAAGGAGAAATTGCACCCCACATTTTGTTACCCAATTTCTCCCGAACGTGACAATACCCCATATGTGCTGGTACCCGAATGTACGGGCACACGGTCGCTCTCAGAACGGATGGAGCGCTAATTGGATTTTGTAGGCCAGATTTTGCTAGAATAGTTTGCAGGCATTCAATAAGTGCTTTAGCATCTTCTTAGAGTATCCAGATTTTTTGTGAAATGTTGAAAAAGATGCAAAAAAATGTAATTAGTATTTTTGTTCCCCAATGTATTCATCTAGGGGTATAATTTAGGGAATTTAGAGTTTATAACAATAGGAATTTGCAGGTTTATGCAAAAGATGGGGCTTGGTGGCAATCACAAAATTAGAAGTGGAATATTTTCTGGGGAAGAGCTCTAATAATGAAGAACAGTGTGGTATCTCTCAAAGCAAGGGACAATACACAGGCCTGGTTTTGAGGGGCATGAGGGACAATGGTAACGGGTATCTCTGCGTCGCCCATTTTTGGTGCAGACACGGCATTTTTTTTGCGCGTTAGCTCGTGTTGTTGTGGAGGGAAGTAGACTAATAAAATGCCTTTCAGTGAGTCGTTTGACATCTTCAGACTGGGGGGTCTCTATGGGGTCCTGAGGGTCAAAAAGGAGGTTGTGAATTATTTTTTCCTGGAAATCCAGATATTTGTCGGTGCCTCCCTTCTTTTTATAAAGTAAAAAGGCATTTTGGATTCCAATTTGAAAGAGGTAAATGGCCACTTTTTTATACCAGGTTTTGGTTTTTCTTTTTACTAAATAGGGCTGTAAGATTTGATCACTTAAATCCACCCCCCCCATGTGTTTGTTATACTCGGACACACTTATTGGCTTATGCTTGTCTGCTGTTGCCCCTCTTTCCCTCACTGCCACTGTTCCTGTGGGGTGTATTGTGCTCAACAAATAGACATCTCTCCGATCTCTGTATTTCACCGCCAACAGCTCCTCACAAGAATAAGAACAGGACTCCCCCTTTTGTATGCCCTTCCCCACTAGCTGCTGCGGAAAACCAATTTGGTTTTTGCGCATGGTTCCACATGCTCCTGTGCTTGCACAATGCAAGTGTCTAAATAGGGCCACACCTGAATAGAAGTTGTCACAATACAAGTGGTACCCTTTGTGTAGCAGGGGCTGCATTATCTCCACCACTATTTTACTACTGATGGGAAAATTTGGGGGGCATCCTGGGGAATTAATTTTTTTATCTCGTCCCTCATATATTCTGAAGGCGGCGGTGTAGCCAGAACTGCTTTCGCAAAGCTTATATAGCTTTATGCCATATCTTGCCCGTTTGGAAGGGAGATATTGGCGAAAGCTCAGTCTACCGTGAAAACTAAGGAGGGATTCGTCCACACTGACGTTTTGCTCTGGGGTGTAATGTTGTAAAAAGGAGTGGTTCAAATAATTTATGAGGGGTCTCAGTTTGAATAACCGATCACGGTTTGGATCATCACTTGGGGGGGCCTGTGAATTATCACTGAAGTGAAGGAACCTCATTATTCGCTCATAGCGAAGCCTGGACATGACTGCCGAATATATTGGGGTTGACTGTGCGGGACTTTTTGACCAATATGATCTGATTGAGGGCTTTTTTACAATACCCATATTTAGGGTGAGGCCCCAAAATTTTTTCATTTCCACCAGATCTGTGGGTGTCCAATCTTTGGCATGGGCAGAGGAAGGTTTTTGGGTTATGTACTGGGTGGCATATAAATTCGTTTGAAGGACAATTTCATTGAGGAGGTCGTCGCTTATGAATAAACTAAAATAATTCATGTGGGTAAATTGGGAATCATCCACTGTTATGCCAGGAGATGCAGTAAATGGGTGGACTCTAGGGGCAAAAGATGGAGCAGGTGCCCACTGGAGGGAACGCACATCAATTAGTGGGAAAGTGTCACTGTCTGCTGCCGCACTGCTAGTTCCGGCACCTTCACCATCTGAAGAGTCAATGTCATCAGGGAGAACGTCCCCTGAAGACAAATCTGAAATGACACTTGTATTGTCATTTTCATTGTCTGCAAATGTTTCAGTGTCAGACGCATCTGATGCATCTGACCACAGAATGGCGTATGCCTCCTCACTAGTATAAAACCTCCTCGCCATAATGTCACTGATTGCGAGCCCTCTTTGGTAGAGTGGCTGTAAAGCGCCGCAGAATATGTTAGCGCTATACAAGTCACAGATATATATATATACCTATATGGCGGGTATATATATATGTATATATATATCTAAAATTTATACGGTAGATATATATATAGTGCTAGAGAGCTGATTATTGTGAGCCCTCTTTGGTAGAGTGGCTGTAAAGCGCCGCAGAATATGTTAGCGCTATACAAGTCACAGATATATATATATACCTATATGGCGGGTATATATATATGTATATATATATCTAAAATTTATACGGTAGATATATATATAGTGCTAGAGAGCTGATTATTGTGAGCCCTCTTTGGTAGAGTGGCTGTAAAGCGCCGCAGAATATGTTAGCGCTATACAAGTCACAGATATATATATATACCTATATGGCGGGTATATATATATGTATATATATATATATATATATATATATATATAAAATTTATACGGTAGATATATATATAGTGCTAGAGAGCTGATTATTGTGAGCCCTCTTTGGAAGAGTGGCTGTAAAGCGCCGCAGAATATGTTAGCGCTATACAAGTCACAGATATATATATATATATACCTATATGGCGGGTATATATATATATGTATATATATATATCTAAAATTTATACGGTAGATATATATATATATGGTGCTAGAGAGCAATTTATTGTGAGCCCTATAGGGTACGGTGACTGACACTTTCTGTAAAGCGCCACAGAATATGTTAGCGCTATACAAGTGACAGAAATATATATATATACCTATATGGTGGGTATATATATATCTATCTCCCTATCTAGCTCTGATATACACAGATATATATATATATATATTTATTTTTTTATATATATATATATGATCTATATATAGATTTGGGGATAGGGGATTAGGAATTAGGGGATCGATGGGTTTGGGGGCAGGATCGGGCAGTAGAAACTGTGTATATGGGTGTTTTTTAGCAAGCAATGTCTCAAGTCTCTCTCCTTCTCTTCTCCTCACAAAGTAACAATGTGTAAGGAGAAGAGGAGAGGGAGGAGACTTGAGACGCTGCCTGTACTGTAAATAAAAGAGATCGCTGTGACTTGCTGTCACAGCGATCACATGACCGGGGACCAATCAGATCGGTCCCCGGCATCTTCACCAAGTCCCGGGCTAGAGGTAGGGGCGGGACTGTTACCAGGGGGGGGCGCGATCTGCTCCGAAATGGCACCTAAAGACCGGACGTATTTCGACAATAGTCCGGTCTTTAGGTACCAGCACATGAGGCCGTAAATTTACGTACGGCGGTCCTCATGTGGTTAAACCAAAATTTGACCGGTGCAAAAATATGGGCACCTCAACAGAAAAGTGACATTAATATTTAGTACATCCTCCTTTTGCAAAGATAACAGCCTCTAGTCGCTTCCTGTAGCTTTTAATCAGTTCCTGGATCCTGGATGAAGGTATTTTGGACCATTTCTTTCTACAAAACAATTCAAGTTCAGTTAAGTTTGATGGTCGCCGAACATGGACAGCCCGCTCTCAAATGATCTGAAAACAAAGATTGTTCAACATAGTTGTTCAGGGGAAGGATACAAAACGTTGTCTCAGAGATTTAACCTGTCAGTTTCCACTGTGAGGAACATAGTAAGGAAATGGAAGACCACAGGGACAATTCTTGTTAAGCCCAGAAGTGGCAGGCCAAGAAAAATATCAGAAAGGCAGAGAAGAAGAATGGTGAGAACAGTCAAGGACAATCCACAGACCACCTCCAAAGAGCTGCAGCATCATCTTGCTGCAGATGGTGTCACTGTGCATCAGTCAGCAATACAGCGCACTTTGCACAAATAGAAGCTGTATGGGAGAGTGATGAGAAAGAAGCCGTTTCTGCACGTACGCCACAAATAGAGTTGCCTGAGGTATGAAAAAGCACATTTGGACAAGGCAGCTTCATTTTGGAAACAAAAATTGAGTTGTTTGGTTATAAAAAAAGGCGTTATGCATGGCGTCCAAAAAGAAACAGCATTCCAAGAAAAACACATGCTACCCACTGTAAAATTTGGTGGAGGTTCCATCATGCTTTGGGGCTGTGTGGCCAATGCCGGCACCGGGAATCTTGTTAAAGTTGAGAGTCGCTTGGATTCCACTCAGTATCAGCAGATTCTTGAGAATAATGTTCAAGAATCAGTGACGAAGTTGAAGTTACGACGGGGATGGATATTTCAGCAAGACAATGATCCAAAACACCGCTCCAAATCCTCAGGCATTCATGCAGAGGAACAATTACAATGTTCTGGAATGGCCATCCCAGTCCCCAGACCTGAATATCATTGAACATCTGTGGGATGATTTGAAGCGGGCTGTCCATGCTCGGCGACCATCTAACTTAACTGAACTTGAATTGTTTGTCCAAAATACCTTTATCCAGGAACTGATTAAAAGCTACAGGAAGCGACTAGAGGCTGTTATCTTTGCAAAAGGAGGATGTACTAAATATTAATGTCACTTTTCTGTTGAGGTGCCCATACTTTTGCACCGGTCAAATTTTGGTTTAATGCATATTGCGCATTTTCTGTTAGTACAATAAACCTCATTTCAATCCTGAAATATTACTGTGTCCATCAGTTATTAGATATATCAAACTGAAATGGCTGTTGCAAATACCAAAATATTTAGAACTAAAAATGATTAAGATTAATAGGGGTGCCCAAACTTTTTCATAGGACTGTATATGAAGCTGCATATAAATATATCAAACTCAACTGGATATCTCTGGAAATAATACAGGTAGAACTGCAACCTTAGTGTCATATGAAAGAAGAGAGTTTCTATTTGACAACAATTGTTAATAAAGTATATTACAAATGTTATTAATGACACAAATACTGCAAGAAAATTGAAAGTTACCCAAAAGATTAGTTATGCATTAAATTCACATAGGAAACCTTCAGGGAGGGTTTTTCTAACAGTGAGAAGTCAATAGAAATCCCAGTGTGTACATGTCTTAACTATATATCTGATATTATCCTTCTGAGTGTGATTGAGAACACATAGTAAGAAAGCAGATTCGCCTTATATAATTGCATCAGCAATGTCCATCAAACAATAACGCAACAAATAATAACAAAGGTGTATTCATTCTGAACATTCATCTTTCCCATTGAGCAAGAAAACACAATCAAAAATGGAAGTGTTGCTAATATTATGCATTATGATATGAATTACAGGATTTGGTGTGTGCATTATAGGATTTATGGAGAATTACAGGATTTAGAAGTCAGTATTATGGGATTTAAATTGAGAAGTACTAGATTGTACCCATGGATCCTCATCTATTGCAGCAGGGATACAAATGAGAAGTGAAAAGCACTCATTTGTTTTTAGATGAAGTTGAATGTCAAAAGGTAAAAGGGAATTGTCAACCTGACCCCAGGGTTTACTTTCAAGTCATTCAAATACAAAACTGAAAACACTTTATAAATATTATCTGTGTATAAACATACAGGGTAACCACAACTGCAAGGAAAGTTACAAGAATCTGTTGTCACAGTTGTCAGGTCACTATGGTCCAGATTTTCTTATAGCTGTGTCTCAAAAGTGTCTAAAATTTCACACCAAACAGATATATCTCATACAGACAAACACAAATCTTCTGCTCCCTGCTCACCACTTAAGATAGTGGACACAGCAGGGTGGGGGCACCTCATGATGTTAATTTAAATTAAAATATAACTTAAGGCTTGGGCCCCACATGTCAAATAATTAGAATTTTGGCCTTTGCAGAAACACTGCGTACTACAGTATGTGCAAAGTGGATGGGATTCTGGGTAATCCCATCCACACATTCCAGAATAAAAATCTGCTGTGGAAATTCTGCAGCTTTTTCACTGTGGCTCGCTACATAGGGCCTTAGCCTAAAACACACAAAAAAAAATGTACCGTATTTTTCGGACTATAAGACGCACTCCCCCCCCCAAATTTGGGGGGAAAAGAAGGGTGCGTCTTATAGTCCAAATGTGGCCGCAATACAGACCCAGCATCCGCTGTAATAGGAAGGCGGATGCCGGGGAGGGTTGCAGCGGCGGCAGGAGTGATGCTGCTATTCCGCTCCTCCCCGCAATAGCAGCATCGCTCCTGCCGCTGCTGGCTTCATGCAGGGCAGGAGCATAGCGATGTCTCAGGCCCCGGCACATGTGCCCGCGTCTAACCCTCCCCAGCATCTGCCTATTACAGTGGATGCCGGGTCTGTATTGGCGGCCCCTTCCCCCCCACCCAAAGTGTAAACTACCCCCCGGGGCTGGTCCCCACCAGCCCTATACCTGTAAAGTTGCAGGCCGGCTCCTGCGTGGCGATATCGCAGGAGCCAACCTGTTTGGGTGACAGCCGGGAGCCTAATTAAGGCTCCCAGGCCTGTCATTGCTATATTACCATTGCGGCTAGTCTATGACCAGCCGTAATAGTAATATACAGAATGTCCCATAGACGGCAATACAGTTGTATTGCCGTTTATGGGACTTGCAATCAAATGACTGCAGGTTCAAGCCTCCTAGGAACTAATAAATAGTTAAAAAAAAAAAAGCTTTAAAAATATATAATAAAAAAAATGAAATAAATAAGAGTTCTAAATCACCTCCTTTCCCTAGAATACAATGTGGCCTTGCAGCTGTTGCAAAACTACAACTCCCATATATTAAATATTTTTACCATTTTTTGCTTCAAAATTTTTTTCCCCTATTTTCCTCCTCTAAAACCTAGGTGCGTTTTATAGTCCAGTGTGTCTTATAGTCCGAAAAATACGGTAATTAAATTTCATCCCTCCTAGATATTCCACCATCTCTGAGTGGTTGATTGCAGGTTCAAGCCCCCTAGAGAGGGGCTAATAAAATAGTAAAAAAAAAAAAAAACCTTAAAAAAAATAAATTAAAATAAATAAAACTTCTAAATTACCTCCTTTCCCTAGAATACATATAAAAGTAGAAAATTACTGTGAAGCACACACACCTTAGGTGTTCCTGTGTCCAAAAATGCCTGGTCTACGAATATTTTTCCTCTACGGTGAACATCAAAATCAAAAGTGCCAAAGCGCCGTGTTTTTTTTTCACCGTTTTGCCTCTGATTTAAATAAAAGGTGATTTAAGCAATTAACATTTCCCAAAATGCTATAACTAAAAAGTACATCTGACCCCGCAAAAAACACTCATGCATCCCCGTGCAGCTGCAGGGACACCTGTCAATGTAGCCTTGTAGCTGTTGCAAAACTACAACTCCCATACATTAAATATTTTACCAATTTTGCTGCATTTTTTCTCTTAGGGGGCGTTCACACTACCGTAGGTGTCCGACATGTAGTGTCCGCTCCTAGTGTCCGCTCCAAATCTGTCACGGACACTAGGAGCGGACACTAGATGTGTCCGTGACACCTGCCATTCACTTGAATGCATGCAGGGTTCCTCTGTCCGCTTGAGAAGTCGGACATCTTCTCTTGCGGACAGAGAAGGACGGGCACGGAGTGCAAAAGAACGCACCCGATGCCCATTCAAGTGAATGGCAGGTGTCACGGACACATCTAGTGTCCGCTCCTAGTGTCCGTGACAGATTTTGAGCGGACACTAGGAGCGGACACTACATGTCGGACACCGACGGTAGTGTGAACGCTCCCTTATCAGGAAAAATGAGTAAATAATAATAATAAACATACCACAGCTGGTATCTGTTGGGTTATTACATCACACACAACATCTTTTAACTTTTTTTTTTTAATGTAGATTGTGAGCCCCATATAGGGATCACAATGTACATTTATTTTCCCTATCATTGTGTCTTTGTAGAATGGGAGGAAATCCACGCAAACACGGGGAGAACATACAAATTCCTTGCAGATGTTGTTCCTGGCGAGATTCGAACTCAGGACTCCAGCGCTGCAAGGCTGCAGTGCTAACTACTGAGTCACCGTGTTGCCTCAATATCTTTTAGCTTTTTGTCCCAGTCCCCTGACTTCCAAGTCCTAATTCTAAATCCCATCTATAAGTAATAGGGAAAAAAAACCTCCTCCTTTTTCCCCCCAAAACCCACTTACCATTAGTCCCCACCCCATCCTGACCCGTGAAATTGTGAGACTCTAAACCAAAGGCCCCCCACTCCCATATACCCCATTTTAATAAAGAATAAAAGTGCTTTTTCTACATATACCTGGGGCTCTGAAAATTAAGGAAGGTATGGATTTTATTCTGCTAACAGCTGGGGGCAATGATAGACTCCCTTTAAATCAATACAGCCACACTGTCTCAATGAACGATCACACCTCTCACCCTACATATTCAAACACTTGCATGTTCATATCATTGGCACCTTGAATACATCTCCAGAATCCACCCTTTTCCCACTACTGAATTTAAAAAAAAAAAAAAAACTCATTGTCGCTCTGGTTCATTCTAGTCTTGACAATTCTAATCAGTCTGAACTCACAAATCTCCTCTACAATATGTCCTGTATATAGCAGCCTGACTCACCTTTCTGTTAAACCGATATAGCGATGCATCTATGTTATGTCAGTCACTGCAATAGGGTGCAATCCCCTCCACCACAAAATATAAAATATCACACTCCCAACATCTCCTCCCTTGTCACCATCTATCACCCTAACCATCTTCTTTGTTCTGCCAATGACCGTATCCTTCATTATCAGACTATCCCACTCCTGATTCCAATAATTTTCTCGAGCTGCATCAGTGCTCTGCAATGCTCTACCCCAGACAATCTGATTAAATCCCAACTACAGCAGCTTCAAACATGTCCTAAAATCACATCTGCTTAGGCAGGCTTATCACACTGTTCTACACTTACTCACTGTAAGCCAACATTTCTTATCCCAAGTTACCCTTTTCAATCTATTCCTCTGATCCTGACCCCTCCATCCAGTTCCTTTGCAATTATTATCTGGCTGGTGACGGGCTCATACAGCTTCAGTTATATGACTTTATTTATTAAAAGATGGCTAAACCAGTGTATCAAACAAGCACACTGAGCCCTTGTACCCCTCATTTCCTCAGATTGTAAGCTCTCGCAAGCAGGGCCTTCACTCCTATTGTTTGATGTAAAATTTTTGTCACATTCTAACATACCCACTGATTTTGTAAGTAGCTGCGGAATATGTTTACACAATATAAAAAAAAGAATTATTATAGTACTTTACACTGAATTGGAGCTAAGCCCTTTTTTTTTTTTTTGGTAGAGTTGGAAGGGACCTCAAGGGCCATCGGGTCCAACCCCCTGCGAGTGCAGGTTTTCCTAAATCATCCCAGCTATATGTTTATCCAGACTCCGCTTGAAGATTTCCATTGATGGAGCGCCCACCACCTCCCGTGGCAGCCTATTCCACTCTCTCACTACCCTCACTGTCAGAAAGTTTTTCCTAATGTCTAATCTGTATCTCTTTCCCTTTAGTTTCATCCCATTGCTTCTTGTACTTCCTTGTGCTAATGAGAATAGGGTAGATCCTTCTGCACTGTGACTACCTTTCAGATATTTGTAGACTGCTATTAAATCTCCCCTCAGCCTTCTCTTCTGCAAACTAAACAATCCCAGTTCTTTTAGCCGCTCCTCATAGGACATGGTTTGCAGACCTTCCACCATTTTGGTTGCTCTTCTCTGGACTTGCTCCAATATATCGATGTCTTTCTTGAATTGAGACGCCCAGAACTGTACACAGTATTCCAGGTGTGGTCTGACCAGGGAAGAGTAGAGCGGAATAATGACCTCTCTTGACCTAGATTCAATGCTTGTCTTAATACATCCCAGAATTTTATTCGCCTTTTTTGCAGCAGCACCGCACTGTTGGCTCATGTTGAATTTGTGATCTACTATTATGCCCAAGTCCTTTTCCCCTATGCTATCACTTAGTCCTATTCCTCCCATACTATATATGTTTTTTACATTTCTCCCAAACCTCCTATGATGTAATGCTAGTGCATGAAGCTGTTCTTTAGCCAGTAATGGCACTGTACAGAGGTAAGAAACAGGTAAACCCAATCTGTGTCTGCAAGATTTCTGCTAAACTGCAGAGAGATACCATATAGCAGCCAGTACTGTAGACAAAGCAAGGGATGAAACTTGGCCACGCAGCTTTATTATCTTTGGTTTTCAGGATCTAGTGGCCCTTTAAATTAACAGGTTAGGGGGCCTTCACACTGCCGCTGATGTCTGCCCAGGGGTGTCCGCTGTAAACTCTGGGGAAACTGGACAGCAGACGGCTGAGTGCACACTCAGCTCTGCTACATCTCTGGATGTAGTAAAACTCAGCGCACACTCAGCTCTGCTACATCTCGGGTGTAGCAGAGCTCAGCGCACGGCCGGCTCTGCTACATCTCTGGTGTAGCAGAGCTGGGCGCTCAACACTGCTACATCTGAGATCGGACCAGAATGGAGACTGCTGTGGACCGATCTTAGACTCCGCCTCCTCCGGCAGAACCAGCGTTGATTGGTCGAATGCTGTACTCTGTATGGCGTTCGGCCAATCAACGCTGGTCATGGCATTCCTATGGGAAAAAGTCAGCTCCCGCATATCCCTAGCTGACAGGGATCCCGACGAGATAGAGCCCCAAAGAGCTGTTTCAGTAACATTCCTACCTAAATAAAGGTAATCCCTAGCTAACCCTGCCAGTACATCTATCCCTGTCTCACAGTCAAATAGGTCACAGTCTCATATGACCCGGATATTAAATCCACTATTCGTATAAATTGGAGGTCACCTGATTTAGCTAGCCAATTACTTTTTCTTATTTTTTTTTTCAATGCCTCGGTTGTCGTAGTTCCTGTCCCACCTCCCCTGCACAGTTATTGGTGCAAAAAAAAAGCGCCAGGGAAGGTGGGAGGGGATACAAATTTTTAGTGTGTTAGCCTTGTGGTATTCGATTGTAATCGAATACCTCAAACGGCGTGATATTCGATCGGATATAAATTCGATCAAACATCGTTCGCTCATCTCTAATTTTTTGTGCCAATACGTTGCAACTTTTGCCTATTTCTGTCTGTACACCAGAGAACCTATGTTCCAAGGTAATTCATGCTCCCTCCCCATGTCACACACCTTCCCCCCCCCCCCCACAGACTTGCACCCTATAAGCCCTTAAATGGAGTCTAGCATTGCCGTTTTGCATTATTAAATAAGCCTATCTTAATGTAAACTTTAGAAAGGCTATTATAGACATAACTCTTCTTTTCTTCTCGGATCTGGCAGCTGTTTTTGAGAAAAAACGCTTTTATTTGTATGTCAATTAGTCTACATGGAGCACCAGAGCTCCGAGCATCAATGCGTCATCAACCTAGATGTTTGTTCACCGCCACCTTCTTGCTGGAAGATCCATGAGCAGCTAGTCCCGTTGGTGCATGCGCAAGATTTTATCGCTCCGACAGGACTTTGCTGCTCATGGAAGCAGTGAAGACTAAGTAGCATAAAAATAAAAGTGTTTTTTTTTCTGGAAAACGGCTGCAAGGATCAGAAAAGAAGAGGTATGCCTAGAATAGCTTTTCTAAAGGCTACATTAAGCTAAATGTATTTAAAAATGCAAAACTGCAGTGATAAATTCCCTTTAACTACTCTGCATGACACTTCCTCCTTCCCAAATGCTGACTTCCCCCACAGCCCACTAACTCATAGGGCTTCTTCTCAAAGACCTGCTCCTCAGGGCCCCATCTGACACTCTACACCCCCTACCCCTCTTCCACAACATGCAGGCTGCATTCCATGCCCCACAATCTCACAGATAACTTACTTGTCACTCCATCTCACAGACTGTATCCAATACCACTATCAAGAGCGTGACTACTGGGTAGCAGCTGCCACAGGGCCCGGAACATTAGGGGGCCCGGAACATTAGGGGGCCCGGCAGCAACTGCTACTGCTGTAGTTTTTTTTTTTTTAGTAACTCCAGCAGGTAACAAGTCCTATTTACTTAGCGATCCCGGCTCCTGCTCACGGCCGCTGACGCTCCCCCTTCTGCAGAGGCAGCTGTGAGCAGGAACCAGGATCGGTGAGGCCGCAGGCCGTCAATCCCCACAAACACAATCATTATACTCAGAGTTGTGAAGGAGTTGTAAGTAACAGCGTTTTTCATTTTTGTATCCTCCCTCTGAGAAGACCCCATAGTATAATAATTGTTCATGGATGTCCACAATGGGGCATAATACTGTGTGCAGGGGGCACTATGGAGCCTAATTGTGCACACAGGAATGTAAGGGGGGGGGGGAGGTCAGTGTTTTCGGGGAATGGGGTTCGTCACAGGGCCCCGCCATTCCTAGTTACACCTCTGACCACCATACAAACTGTATCACAAACAATGGCGGCACTAAAACCTTCCCACGTGGACTCTTTTCTATGGCTACCACACAGGTCCTACCCTGTGACAAAGATTGTATTGCATTTCACACATACACCCCAGTGTTATCCCTCTCTGAAACTACAGCTGACCTCTCAGGCTACATGCTATGGCCCTTCCTAAGCTTGAACCCCCAGCCCCCCCCCCCGTAGACTGTAGACCCCCTGTTTCCTACACAGACCTAAGCTCAAACGTACCATGACAACCCATCGCCCCTCCCCCATACGCACAGCAATGGTTTCCCTTCAGTACAAACAACACTCACACACAGGACTCATAACAACCAGCACGTTGCTCCACGCTCCTCCTATATCACGTAGCGACACGTGACCACGGGTATCACATGACCTGTGACGTCAGGTGTATTCACGCAATCTGCAGTGTAAGGTCTCCCATCTATGACCGGCTGGTCGCCTATGTGTAGGAGGTATGAGGGTACATGGCGCCGAGTATATACTGGTCACCTGTGAAGTGTCTGCGGGCTGGTCGCTGCTGTAAGAGCTATGTGTGTTGTATGCTGATGTGTGGTCAGATGTGCGAGGCTCTGACATGGCTGGAGAGATCCTTATCATGTCTGTGGCTAGATTGTATTGCTGCGATAACTGGCTGATAAGCAGATTACTGTACATCGAGGTCTGGGTGGCCGCACACAGTATGGGACCTCTAGTATCTGAAGAGGCGGCATCACCAACATAACCTATGGAGGCCACCGAGAGGTCTGCAGTGTGTGCTCAGTGCATGCTGCTGCTATTTCCAGGGTCTGGAGGACGCCAAGGTACATCGCTGTAGGCCTAATTCATACAGCTGTGATTGGACAGGGAAATACGGTTCATGTGGTGACCGTATTTGTTTACCCGACCAACTCCTGAATGGGACTCTTAGCATGATATTGGCATCATATACAACTAGCAGATGTTCATGCCCTGTGTAAATTACACCCTCATACAGTGCCTCATACAGGACCTTGTGTACCCAGAGTAAATAGTACTGCCATAGTACGGGCGTCTGACTTTCAGGGTCCTATTGTTTACTTCTGCTGTCTCTCCATGTTCTTGATAGTGGCATAGACTTGAATGGGACATCACCGCAGTACTCACAGCCACCACTATACATGAGTCCCCCTTTGACAACAAAGGATTATGTCCCGCCCTTCCTATTTCCGGTCGAAGATCTCTTTCCGGTTTTGAGAGTTTGCCATGTCTAGCAGGGGTATACATGAGTCCCCCTTTGACAACAATAACAAAGGATTAAGTCCCGCCCTTCCTATTTCCGGTCGAAGATCTCTTTCCGGTTTTGAGAGTTTGCCATGTCTAGCAGGGGTATAGGCATACTGTTTCGTGGTTACGACGAGCCTGCTGCAGAACCTCATTTGCTAAATGCTATACAGTATATATATTTATTTGCCAAATGCTATATATATGTATAGCATTCGGCAAATGAACACTGATTCTGCAGCAGGCACGTCCTTGCCACGGGCAGGCAAGAGTTTTTCTCATTGGAATGAATAGTCCGATGTTAGACTCCGCCTCCTCAGACGAGCCTCTGGCAGAACCAGCGTTGATTGGCCAAATCACTGGCCACTGGCCAATCAACGCTGGTCTATTCATTTCAATGAGAAAAAGTCAACTGGTAACAGCATACTTACCTGCTCGTAGCAAGGACGAGCCTGCTACACAATCAGCCTTCATTTGCCGAATGCTATACACTGTATAGCATTCAGAAAATGAGGTTCTGCAGCAGGCTCGTCGTAACCCGAGGACCATACCCTGAAGTACATACCCAGCCCTGGTTAATTCACTAAGGAACAGGAAGTCTTCTTGCCGCCCTTCCATTGCGCATGTGCCAACCGGAAGTTCGCAGGGGGACTCATGTATAGGCATACTGTTTCGTGGTTACGACGAGCCTGCTGCAGAACCTCATTTGCTGAGTGCTATACAGTATATATATTCATTTGCCGAATGCTATATATATGTATAGCATTCGGCAAATGAACACTGATTCTGCAGCAGGCACGTCCTTGCCACGGGCAGGCAAGAGTTTTTCTCATTGGAATAAATAGTCTGATGTTAGACTCCGCCTCCTCAGACGAGCCTCTGGCAGAACCAGCGTTGATTGGCCAAATCACTGGCCACTGGCCAATCAACGCTGGTCTATTCATTTCAATGAAAAAAAGTCAACTGGTAACAGCATACTTACCTGCTCGTAGCAAGGACGAGCCTGCTACACAATCAGCCTTCATTTGCCGAATGCTATACACTGTATAGCATTCAGAAAATGAGGTTCTGCAGCAGGCTCGTCGTAACCCGAGGACCATACCTGAAGTACATACCCAGCCCTGGTTAATTCACTAAGGAACCGGAAGTTTTCTTGCCGCCCTTCCATTGCGCATGCGTCAACCGGAAGTTCGCAGGGGGACTCATGTATTGAGAATGCAGCAAGTATACAGCGCAGTGCCTGGTGTATGAAACGGCTGGGAGCTGTATACCTGGAAAAACAGCTGATCTGCAAGTGTCCTGACAGTTTGGAACCCTGCCAATCTAAAATTGATTGTGTCTTAAAGGGTTTTTTTCCGGGCAAATTTTTTAAAAAATGTTTGTAAGTGCTATTAATGGGTTAATAAATGTACCCATAAACCTTTAGCAGTGTTTTGTGTGATTCTGCGTTTCTTTGGGAGTTCCTGGTATCTCCTGCATTTGTTTACAAGGTTCAGCTTCCTGCTATGTAACGTCCACATTAACCCCTCTCATCTCACTCCCATACACCATCTTCCTTGTCTTTCTAGCTATCCTGCCCACTACTAGCCCTACCTACTCAGCCCAACCCCATTATATACTTACCTCTCCTCCTGTGGGACAGCGCCTCCCCCTCTACTGATTCTGCAGCCGCACGCTCTTCTCCCAGTGCTGCTCTGTGCTCTGCAGTGACGATCCATCTCTACTGTGCAGGCATGGGAACTGTGCAGTAGAGGTGGATTATCGGTAGCAGTGCACACAGTAGCACTTGGAGAAGCGCGGCAGTCAGAAAAGAAGGAGGAGCCGTCCCGCAGGAAGAAGCCTGGAAGGTAAGTATGATGTAGAGGATTGAATAGTAGTGATAATCCAGAAACAGATTGTCTCCTGATAATCAGAAAATGTGGATAACTATACATTTTTGATTAATTATGTTATTTAGAAAGTAGGAGGGGGAGAGTAGATTGGTATAGGGCTTTCCAGTTATCCCAGACAACCCGTTTAAGGTAGCCCATCAATTTTGAAAAGCTGGATAAATCCTTTAAAGCAGGGGTGCTCACACTTTTTCAGCATGTGAGCTACTTTATAAACTGACCAAGGCAAAAGATCTACTACCCACTTCTTGTGGGCGGGGGTGGGCCTGTGAGTGGGGCGTGTGTGTGGGCGGGGGCGGGCGGAGCGTGAGAGCAGGAGACAGCGGCGTTATGTGGCCGCCCAGGGATCCCCAGTGTCTGCTTGTTCACAGCGCAGGCTGAGAGTTATCTCTGGACACTGGCTGGCTAGGGCTGCGGCAGCCCCGCCTGCCAGAGTCCGGAGATGACTCTCAGCCTGTGCTGTGAACAAGCAGCACCCCGGCTCCCTCCATCCCTAAGGGTGCATTCACACTACGGAACGCCAGCGTGTATCAGAGCCGTACACGCCGGCGTTACAGCAGGGCTGCCGGACACTTCCCATTCATTTCTATGGGAGCCGGCATGCGAGCGCTCCCCATAGAAATGAATGGACTGCTTTTTTCCATTCATTTCTATGGGGAGCGTTCGCATGCCGGCTCCCATAGAAATGAATGGGAAGTGTCCGGCAGCCCTGCTGTAACGCCGGCGTGTACGGCTCTGATACACGCTGGCGTTCCGTAGTGTGAATGCACCCTAAGAGCGGGGAGCGTGTCATCCCCCGGAGCTGCTGCTGCCCGGCCTGCCAGTGTCCGGAGATGACTCTCAGACTGCGCTGTGAACAAGCAGCACCCCGCCTCCCTCCAACCCTAAGAGCGGAGGGAGCGCGTCATCCCCCGGAGCTGCTGCTGCCTGGCCTGCAAGTATCCGGAGTGCTTGTTCACAGCGCAGGCTGAGAGTTGACTCTCAGCCTGCACTGTGAACAAGCAGACACCGGGGATCCCTGGCTGCATCCCGCGATCGACCGGTAGATCGCGATCGACGTATTGGGCACCCCTGCTTTAAAGGGTCAATTTTAGTTAGAACAAGTAACCTCCTTATTACAGTCTATCTCAGGCAGATCCTATTTCCAACCTGTTTCCATTCAAAGTGGAGTGAAAAACACCACAGTTCTTGTGGTTAGTGGTCGCCCCAGTGGTCAGACTCCTGTGAAGTCACAGTGAATGGGGAATAACTTGTGACCAGAAGCCATTTTATTCCGAACGTCATATTCCTACTATAACTAATAATACAATACAGAAAGCGTTATATTATAAATAAATATGGCTCTTTAGCGGTGGTCCTAGGAAACTGCAGCTGTGATCCCATTCACTTAAAGGGCCTCTATCAGCAAAATCATGCTGATAGAGCCCCACATATGCGTGCATAGCCTTTAAAAAGGCTATTCAGGCACCGTAAATGTTAAATTAAACAACCCCCCCGTTTTAAAATAATAACTTAAAAAAGAATGTGCTCTACTTACGGAACGTGCACCCTGGGCGGGCATTCAGGACGTGTCTTCATCTTCTTCCCCGCCTCTTCTTCCTCTGACGTCTTCAGGTCCCGTCCTCCGGCGCTTGCTCGCGGACACTGATAAAAAAAAAAATAGCCCGGGCGCATGCGCAGTAGCCGTAGTAGAAGCCGTGTGCTACTGCGCATGCGCCCGGGCTATTTTTTTTTTTATCAGTGACCACGAGCAAGCGCCGGAGGAAGATGGGACACGAAGACGTCAGAGGAAGAAGAGGCGGGGAAGAAGAAGACGGCGCACCCTGAATGCCCGCCCAGGGTGCACGTTCCGTAAGTAGAGAACATTCTTTTTTAAGTTATTGTTTTAAAACGGGGGGGGGGGGGGGGGGTAGTTTAATTCAACTTTTACAGTGCCTGAATAGCCTTTTTAAAGGCTATGCACGCATATGTGGGGCTCTATCAGCATGATTTTGCTGATAGAGCCCCTTTAAGCTGGAGCAGAGCTGCTTCTAACCATATAACATGTATACAGCTTATGGCAGCTGGATCAGCTAATTGGTCCAGGGTACAAGTGTTAGACCTCCACCAGTCAGATACTGGTGACCTATCCTGTGGGTAGGTCATTGGTTTTCAATAGAGATGAGCGAATATACTCGTTCGAATACCTCCGCCGCATAAACGTTTCTGGGGCATCTCATTTTTACTGCCCCTCCCATCTTCCCTGGCAAAGCAGTAATCTTTCCAGCATTTGGATAGAAGACAAGACAAAGCATTTTTTTTTATAGAAATTGGTACATTCCCTTTCATTCTTGCCAGTATTTTTTTTTTTTCTGTTCTGGTGCTGATAAATATTTCTTCAAAAATGCTAACACGTGAACTGCCCGCGCGGGTTTTGACACAGAGAGAGACGCGGTGAGCCGCGTCTCTCTCTTGTCAAAACCCGCCTGCCGCGACCATCGCGGTCGCGGCTTTCCCCTCCGCTGTCGGCTCAAATGAATGAGCCGACATAGGAGGGAGCTGCCGGGGGCGGAAGCCGCGCGGCTGAGCCCACGCGGCTTCCGCCTGAAGAAAGGGCATGTCCTTTCTTTTCTCCGCTAGCGGAAAAAAAAAACCCGGTGGTCTACATAGACCACCATTGTAAAGGGGCAGATTTTGAAGCGAAATCCGCTGTCAAAATCCGCCCCTTTGCCTACGTGTGAACTAGCCCTAATCCAGAATTTGAACTAAATTGTTGTGTGTTTCATTTCCTTAGGTAAAGTTTAGAGGTCTACCACTGGAGTGAAATATGGCAGCTCTTTGTCCTCCACCTTCTCCAGCTGTAGCCAAGACTCTGATTGCCATTGATGGTTACTCGCCACTTTTAGCTGCCACCTTTGCCTATTGGGACAACATTTTGGGACCTCGAGTAAGACACATCTGGTCCCCAAAGACTGATGAAGTTGTACTAAGCGATGGAGAGATTACATTCCTGGCAAATCACACTCTTAATGGCGAAATCTTGAGGAATGCAGAAAGTGGGGCCATTGATGTGAAATTTTTTGTACTTGCAGAAAAGGGAGTCATAATTGTGTCTCTTATATTTGATGGAAATTGGAATGGTGATCGGAGCACATATGGCCTCTCTATCATCCTGCCACAGACAGAACTATGCTTCTACCTGCCTCTACATAGGGTCTGTGTAGCTCGTCTTACACACATCATCAGGAAGGGACGAATATGGATGCACAAAGTAAGTGAACCTCAGTATGTGCCAACAATTACTTGACAAAATGGGTTTTTCAGGCACTCGGCCAATTTTCATATTATTGACCTGTCCTCATCATAAGTATCTTATTGATTATCAGACCCCGGCAATCAGTCAGCTGTTCTAGCTGCCTCTGAATGTCAGAAGCTGTAAAGGGACAGTGCTGGAAGCAGAAGGTACAGTCCACTATATAGTGGTTGTGCCAGGATACTGCAGCTTTGGTCCTATTCACTGTAGTAGTGGCAGAGCAGAAGCACTGAGGCAAGGATACTATACAGTACAAAGACCTCTGTACATGTAGCAGAACGTACTCTCAATGTTACTGTGTCCATGTGGCTACTGTAAAGTATACTGAATGCTGCTCAGGCAAGTTGGCTGCTTCATAATCATGTACAAAGAATTGAACATTCAATATTTTATAAGAATGAGGCAGTAATTGTGGCATTATACTATGTTGGAGGGCACTAAGAAGCTATATATTGTTTGGACGTCATTAATGTGGCATTCTACTATGTGGGGGGTTTAACGTGAAATTTTACTGTGCATGGGGAGCATTATACTGTGTGGGAGGCATTAAGGAGCATTATACTTTGTGGGAGCAATAATGGGGCATTACACTGTGTGTGGGGCATTAAGAACCCTTATACTGTGAGTGGGTGTACTAATAGCACTTTAGTGCCTCACACCACAGTATAATGCTCCATTAGTGGTGACCACATTATAATGAAGTATTAGTGCCTCCTTACAGTATGCTGCATAGTGCCCCCCCTTCCCCCGTATACACTGTATAAGCGTCCCAACAAACAGCTTTGATACTTTCCAATAGCAGCAGCAGGCCTCGACATTCGTATCTGTTGCCTGCGCAAGAGCACACTTGTGAAAGCAGCAGGGGCAATTAACAATCCCTATTGCCGATATTGTAAGGTTTAAGGGGGGCAGCATTCAGGTGATGAATATTTCCCTTGGCCACTGTCATATAGAAAGGTGGGCAGGCAGATTCATCTAACATTTAACTTCAGTGCATGTTAAAGCACTTCAGTGGAGCTGTCCAACATATGGGCCCAGTAGACCGCTCCTCCGAAACCAATACATCGCCTTCAGATTTCAGCAGAATTTGCCTAAAAAGAAAATCTTTGCTAGATTTGTGGCAAATCTGTACTGTGTGAACAGATGAAAGAAGCTATTAGTTGCAAAGATTATGGTCCCCATTTGTGCTTTAGCAGTATAGATTGTATGTAACTTCTATTCGTATGCACATTGTATGTGTCACACGCTATTCTTTGTAATGAGGTCCTAGCACACTTTGAGCTACCTAAGGGTGATTTTAGAGGTGGTGGATATACTGTAGACTACAGATCCACTGCACTTACAGTACAATACATGCCATTCATGTATAGTGAATCAGTTCCATGAGGAGAAAGAAAATGTACTGGATTTTCAGATCAGCAGCATACAGAGATATTTAAAGAGGACCTTTCACCACCTCCTTTACAACATTGAATAGGTCTAGCCCCACGTTCCGTTCCCAAGCAATCATTGCTTTTAGTTTTGGTGCCTGATCTGCTATTTAGGCGCTCATTCTGAAGGGCGGTATCAGGTAGAAGTAGGCAAGGAGTCTGATTCTGACACTGGCTGCCTCTGAATCGCACCCCCTGCCTGACACTGCCCTTCTGACACTATAGAGCTTACATGGCACATCAGACATCAAAACTAACTGCACTTGTTGCTTGGGAGCGGTGGGGACTTGAGAAAAAAAACTCCAGCTGTGTTGGAATCTTTAGGACGGTGCCTATTCACATGCTGAGAACTAGAATTAGTGTGGAGGTGGTAGAAGGTCTTTAAAGAGGACCTTTCACCATTTTGCCCACAGGCAGTTCTATTTACTGCCGGAAAGCTGACAGTGTGCTGAGTTCAGCGCACTGTCGGCTTTCCCGATGTGGACCCGGTGTGAAGAGCTTACGGTCCGGTACCGTAGCTCTTCTATGGTCAGAAGGGCGTTTCTGACAGTTAGCCAGAGACGTCCTTCTTCACAGCACAGCCAATTGCGCTGTACTGTGAGAGCCGGGAGGAACGCCCCCTCCATCTGCTCGCAGTACTCGTCCATAGACGAGCATTATCAGGGAGGGAGGGGGGAGTTCCTCCCGGCTCTCACAGCACAGCGCGATTGGCTGTGCTGTGAAGAAGGACGTCTCTGACTGAGTGTCAGAAATGCCCTTCTGACCATAGAAGAGCTACGGGACCGTAAGCTCTTCACACCGGGCCCACATCGGGAAAGCCGACAATGTGCTGAACTCAGCGCACTGTCAGCTTTCCGGCAGTATATAGGACTGCCTGTCGGCAAAATGGTGAAAGGTCCTCTTTAAACAGAAATTTCAACTGTTAAGTGTATTGGGGTAAAATCCATGTTAAGTCTACAGCAAATTCCAAATGAAATATTTTTCCACTACTGTTTATCACCATATGTAGTTTGTCTCTTGGTTTTATGCCTCATCACTTAGATGGCATAATAATGATGATTTTTTTTGTTGTTGTTGTTCATAAATGAATAATGTCTTGTAAAAAGACAGAATATTCTGTTAATGTGGTTTTTTTTTTTTCTTTTCTTACTCTGAAGATTCATATATATTCATATTCTGTTCTGTGGTCATAACGCAGTCACTCTCCAACCCTTTCCCTCTATCTCTGTGCAGGGCCAGAGCATCATTTCCATGTTGACTGGAGAAGTTATCCCTATTATGGAGCTGCTGTCATCTATGAAGTCGCATGGCGTTCCTGAAGAAATAGATGTAAGCCTTTAAACCTGGCTGTATGAGGAGAAAGTCTCTAAATCCATTTGTCAGCTCAGTGAATAATGTATTCTGGTGTCACCTCATCCATTTGTCATTCCTTAAGAAGAGCTGAAGAATATAGCTCTCTGCTGCCCTCTGCTTTGTCTCCTGCTATGCAGAAAAAAAGCTGCATCAACTGCTAGCTCTGGGGAATATAATATACATATATACATACTTTCTAATGCTAGCTGAAATAACCAGTTAATTTTTCTTTTTCATCTTTCCATCTACACTGTACTGCTATTTTTTTGGGAGGTATTTTGAACCTGATATCCCCTTTAAATTAATACTCTATGGTCTTGCAGTCTTGTAGATAACTAGTCAGTATAGGTTGTTAGGGGTTAAAACTGGCCAAAGACATTAGATGATCATTGGCAGATCCACCATTAAAGGGATTCTTTCATTAGAATCCTGTTTTAAGCTAAACTCACGTCAGACTAGCCTTAAGAAAGGCTACCTTTAGATGTCTTCTCCGCGCCACCGTTCCTTAGATATCCTGGCTTTTGTCCATATGCTAATTAGTTCTTTCGCAGCACTGGGGGCGGTCCCCTGCACTCAAACAATACTGGGCGTGTCCCCAGTGCCGTGAGAAAACTATCCAGCGCCGCTTTCTTGTTGTTTACCACCTCTACCTCTTCTTCCTTGTCCCATCAATGTCTTCTTCAAAAAGCGCCGACTGCGCATGTCTGTTGCCATTTTCCTGTGGCAGAAAAGGGAGAGGCCACAGGAAAATGGCCGACGGACATGTGCAGTCGGCTATTTTCCTGTGGCTGAACAGGAAAGGAGAGGCGGCAAACAGAAGAATGCAGCTCTGGATAGTTCTCTCACAGTACAGGGGATGCCTCCAGTGCTGTTTGTGCGCTGGGGACCTCCCTCAGTGCTGCGAGAAAGCTAATTAGCATATGGACGAACACCGGGATATCTAAGGAAAGGCTTCGCTGAGAAGACATCTAAAGGTAGGGGAAGAAGTCTTAAGATTATTTCGACGTGGGTTTAGCTAAAAACAGGATTCTAATGATAGAATCCCTTTAATCTAATGTATTGTATATGGGGGGGAAAATGTGACTTTAGATGTTGGGTGGGATTAGATATCTAGTGCTTTAAAAAAAAAAAAAAAATTCTGTGTGATGCTACATTCATATCTGCACTTTGATTTCCGTTCTTCTAGTCCATTGGAGGACCAGAAGAACCGAAAAACTGACAATGGATCCTGAAAATGGCACACAAATGAGATCCATTGTTGTCTGTCAGGTGTCCTCAGGGAAAACACAGAAGAAGACTGATGACTTGATGCAGAATACATGAATACATTTATTTAAGTAGTAGTTGTTGGAATTGTATGAAGGATCATATATGTGAGTGATTACAATAATATTAGAGTGAAAGAATACATTTAATGTGGAAAACTGTACAATTGTGAGGAGGTTCCAGCATCCTGTTCTTCAGCCTAGAGCTTGGATACAAGATGAGATACAGTTATGCATGGAGGCGTACAGGCTCTATATTGGATCCTATGGCATATTTCCCTGCAAATATTGTAAATGTGCCTGTAAATTCTGCATGCTCAAAGTTTGCATCGCAGGACCTCCTGCAGATGACCATTTTGTATATCTGAGGCCAACCCCCCCCCCCCCCCAAACCATATCCTATCCCTCCAGACAGCCCTTGCCTATTCACTTTCTATACATTGCCAGTACAGATCTTCACGCAGCAAGATCACCGGAGCTCGCTGGTATGTATGAGATCGGACCTTCTGAAGGCTCCTTAGCTTGGTCAAGGAAAATAACTATTTAGACTTGCCTGTGGTAGTCCTCAGTAAGTCCTATATTGATTCCACCGTAGACTATCTATCTAAAAGTTTTTAAACCTATTAAGAGAAAACATGACAAAAAAATCAAATTGGGAAATTCACCCAAAAGTGATGATCTGATCTGTCGTAGGAACTTGACCAAAAATCTCAACGATAGCTTTAGTGACCTCAGACCTAAGCTGGTCTCTAACTGTAGAGCAGTGTTTAAAAGGTTTATACTGCGACAGTCTCTTTTGTTTGGGATATTAGTTGTGGTCCATAGTGACAGACTTCACCAGTGTGTTCTTCAGATGACTCTTATAGTACAGTGCAAAAGTTTATAACAGGTATAGAAAAAAAAAAAATCAGTGAAGCATGAATTTTTTCCAACATACAAGTGTTAATTTTGTTTAGTGACAAAATTAAACTTTTAAGTTAACGAACAAAATAGAAATCTAAATCACACCAACATTTGGTGTGACCTCCCTTTGAAGAAAGAGTCCGGGAAGTGATAATTTGGCCCCCATAAAGGCTTGATCTCAACATCCTCAAGTCTGTCTGGGATTACATGAAGAGACAGAAGTATTTGAGCATATCTACATCCACAGAACATCTTTGGTTAGTTCTCAAAGCCATATGGAACAACCTCCCTACTGAGTTCCTTTAAAACCTGTGTTCACATGTACCTAGAAGCATTGATGCGGTTTTGAAGGCAAAAGGCGGCCTCACCAAATATTGATTTTATTTAGATTTCTCTACTGTTGACTCACTTCACATTTTGTTAATTTACAAAAATAAACTCGAGTATAAGCCAAATTGTTCAGCAGTTTTTGTGCTGAAAAAGCCCCCCTCGGCTTATACTTGAGTCAGCAAAAAAAAAAAATATTTTTTTTTTTTTTTTTAAGGAGGGGGGAGGGGGTCTATGACCAGCCACAATGTCAATGTATAGAATCTCCCATAGAATAGTGGGGAAAAAAAGAAGCTTTAAAAAAAAGTTGTAAATCCCTCCTTTCCCTAGAATACATACAAAAGTAGAAAATTACTATGAAACACATACACATTAGGTGTCCCTGTGTCTGAAAGTGCCTGGTCTACTGAATATAGGGGATCTGCAGTGCTCCTGTTCTGTCGGGAAGGGGTTCATAGGAGCACTGCAGATACCCTATATTCAGCCAGGCTGAATTCCAAGTGTGGGGGGGAAGAAAAAACTCAGTCCTCAAGCTCAGGGAAGGGGCAGACAGACAACCAAAACACCCCCTCCCCTTCCCCTTTCCCAGCATCTACTGCACCCAAAAATTCTGACCATTTTAATTTTTGGAATTTTCCAGTAGCTGCTGCATTTTCCCCCTAGGCTTATACTCGAGTCAATAAGTTTTCCCAGTTTTTTGTGGTAAAATTAGGGGCCTCGACTTAAATTCGGGTCGACTTATACTCGAGTATATACGGTATTTTGAGAGCATTTTTTTTCTTTGCAGTATTTTGTCCGCACCTACATAAGACTGTTTCAGAATATATATCAAGAGATATGTTTTTCCCTGTGCGTACTCTTCTAGAGATGAACGAGTACTATTCGAAACAGCTGTTTCGAATAGCACGCATTCATAGGAATGAATGGACGCAGGGGGTTAAGCGGCCGGCTGCCGGCAAAGTCTGTGTGTCAGCCGCTTCCATTCATTCCTATGGGTGCGTGCTATTCGAAACAGCCGTTTCGAATAGTACTTGCTCATCTCTACTCTTTATAGCGTTTACTAAAATTTCCTGCACCTTTTTATTTTCTGAACTGTAACGTCTTTCTGTGAAATCCTGAGCTTTTTTATTGTTTTTCTATAGAGCAGAAATTTGTACTTCTTTTACTAAATGTATCTGTGTCCCAGACTCTCAGCCATTTCTCGCTTATCCTCCACACTGTCTGGCTGTAGAACAACTGGCTTGCTCAGTTGCCTCTCTTCTGTAGACAGTAGATTTTTCTTTTTCCCTGCTCCCTTTAAACCCTACTCCTTTTGTTGTCCTGAAGATGGATCAGGTCAACAGTAGATTAACTATTTTGTTATCTGCAGAATGCAGACTGTCAGTATCATGCAGAAATTACTGTAGGCAGACAATTATATTTCTCTTATTTTAAGTATTCCTTCTCTGTTTAATGTTCCTTTATAGAGGACCTTTCATCACCTCCACTAACTCCAGGTCTTGCAATCTGTTAATAGATGCTTTTCCACTGACTCCAGCAC
This sequence comes from Leptodactylus fuscus, assembly GCF_031893055.1. Classification (NCBI taxonomy): domain Eukaryota; kingdom Metazoa; phylum Chordata; class Amphibia; order Anura; family Leptodactylidae; genus Leptodactylus; species Leptodactylus fuscus. The sequence goes on from NC_134265.1 coordinate 167,643,580, forward strand.
AGTTAGAATTTTTCTTTAGCCCTCAGCATTCCTTGGCCGCGATTCGGAGCTCCAATCAGAGGTGGACTTTATTAGAGCTCAGAATTGGACCCCTTGCCTACTCCTGCAAAACTAACAACGTTGATTGTTCAGGAATAGCGAGGGCTAGAGAAAGAAATCCAACTGTGCTGAAATCAGTGAATCAGTGCTATTAACTGATGCAAAGAGCTGAACTTAGTGGACATGGTGAAAGGTCCTCTTTAAATTTAGTATTTTAGGGTTTCAATTCCCTATTCTTGAAAACTTAGACATTTCATGAAAAATAATCCTCAGGGAGATGCAGTGGCGGATCCAGGGTTTGTGGGGCCCTAGGCAATTGACTTTGGCGGGGCCCTACTTACTGGGGGTCTCGCACTTCTAACCTGTACTTCCCAACTGTTGAAGACTAGAAAGAGGGAACAAAACGTGCAGCAAATTAGGCCCCGCCCACTTATGTTGACTCCACCCATTCTCATTCAATTTTCATGTGATTCCACACCGTATAATCCTCCTACAGTCACCTGTAAATTATATCCCCCCCATTTTCATATACACCCTTCATCTACCCCTAGTTTCATGTCCCCCCCTCTATCTCTGTCCCCAGTTTCATGCCGTTCTCCCCCTTTATCTGCCCACAGTTTCATTTCCACCCCGTCTCTGCCCCAGTGTCCTGCCGTTCTCCCCCCTTCATCTGCCCCAGTGTCATGCCATTCCCCCCCCTTCATCTGCCCCAGTGTCATGCCATCCCCCCCTTCATCTGCCCCAGTGTCATGCCGTTCTCCCCCCCCTTCATTTGCCCCAGTGTCATGCTATTCTCCCTCCTTCATCTGCCCCAGTGTCATGCTGTTCTCCCCCTCTTCATCTGCCCCAGTGTCATGCCGTTCCCCCCCCTCCATCTGCCCCAGTGTCATGCCGTTCCCCCCCCTCCATCTGCCCCAGTGTCATGCCATTCTCCCCCCTTCATCTGCCCTAGTGTCATGCCGTTCCCCCCTCCATCTGCCCCAGTGTCATGCTGTTCTCTCCCCCTCTATCTGTCCCAGTGCCATGCCGTTCTCCCCCTCCATCTGCCCCAGTGTCATGCTGTTCTCCCCCCCCCTTCATCTGCCCCAGTGTCATGCCATTCTCCCCCTTCATCTGCCCCAGTGTCATGCCGTTCTCCCCCCCTTCATCTGCCCGTGTCATGCTGTTCTCTCCCCCTCTATCTGTCCCAGTGCCATGCCGTTCTCCCCCCCTCCATCTGCCCCAGTGCCATGCTGTTCTCTCCCCTCCATCTGCCCCAGTGTCATGCTGTTCTCTCCCCCTCCATCTGCCCCAGTGCCATGCCGTTCTCCCCCCTCCATCTGCCCCAGTGTCATGCTGTTCTCTCCCCCTCCATCTGCCCCAGTGCCATGCTGTTCTCCCCCCTTCATCTGCCCCAGTGTCATGCCGTTCCCCCCCCTCCATCTGCCCCAGTGTCATGCCTTTCTCCCCCCTCCATCTGCCCCAGTGTCATGCCGTTCTCCCCCCCTCCATCTGCCCCAGTGTCATGCTGTTCTCTCCCCCTCCATCTGCCCCAGTGCCATGCCGTTCTCCCCCCTCCATCTGCCCCAGTGTCATGCTGTTCTCCCCCCCTCCATCTGCCCCAGTGTCATGCCGTTCTCACACACACACACACACACACACACACACACACACTCACCATTCCTCGTTCCCCCGCAGCTCTCTCCTCTCTCTCCCTCATACACATATTGTAGCCGCGATGTGATGACGTCATCACATCGCGGCTACAAATGCCGGAGCTCAGCGTTAAAGCAGGAGCTGAGCTGTGACAGCTCCTGCTTAAAACGCCTATGTATTCAGCTAATCGGCGTCCTACCGCCGATGAGCCGAATACATAGGCGTTTAAAGCAGGAGCTGTCAGCTCCTGCTTTAACGCTGAGCTCAGTTGGAATCGGGACATGCCGACCGGGACCATTTTGTTAGGTCCCGGCCGCGCCGCGGGGCCCCGGGCGGTTGCCCAGCTCGCCCGGCCCTGGATCCTCCCCTGGGGAGATGTGTTCATGTGGAGGTCAGTGAATTCTAGAATCTGGGTCCAGAAGATTTTGGCATACGTTGCACTTTGTTTTATGTTATGATAGATTATTATTTTTGTGTTTGTTTTCTAGATTGCCACTACGGTTCTTAATGATGATGATATTGGGGACAGCTGCCATGAAGGTTTCCTAAGCAAGTATGTAATAGTACATGTATTCTAGCACTTTCCTTGTAAAAATCTTGCTGTTGGTAAGGTATGCATACAAAAAGAGGTTGTGAAGGTATTAGCCACCTTGCATGTCTTGTTCACTAAAATGCAGGAAAGCATTTCATTTTATTCAGAATGTTTGTTGTAGTCTTACTTTTCATAGTATGAATTCTAGTATTCTTCTGGCACTATAGTACAGGAGCAGTTAAAGTGTAGGATGACTGACTGAGCGAGCACCGGAGGTATTGTCATGTGAAATCTAACTGCTGTGTAACAACTGGTATGAGAAACCGTGTAGATAAAGCTTCTAAATCAATAAAGCTCAAGGAAAGTGTTTGTATTTTCCTAGCTTTCTGTTGTAGCGTGGTATAAAAAAAGCATGGTCTCCATCTTTTGTGGAGTGTTCCCTGCTGCGCCTCTTGTAGTGCCTTCAGATTCTTACTGCTAATTGTTCCGTAGTGACTTCTCAAGGAAATATTATGTACTTTATCTCCTTCTATAGGAACTGTTCCGAGCAGTTGCCTCAATAACCAACGTTTATTGGCTTTAGGATTCCTTCATACAGTTTTAGCCTGTATTATGTTGTTTTTTTTGTAACATTTTTTTTATCCTTTAATGAAATCTATAGGATAATTAATGGAAAAAAAAAAAACACCAGAATATTGCAAGACAATGTTTTAAGTGCACATGATCAGAATTCATATGCAGATAATTCACTGTGAAATCTGTTCGGAGAATCCATACCAACTAGCCTATATTTCTGTATATGTGTATGTGGATTGTGGTGCAGATTTTGGCATGCCATTCTCTCCGGAAGAGAGCAAAATGAATTGACATGTTGTGGTTTTTAAAATCCACACCATAGGTCACTTTCTGCACAATAATAAATATATGATGTATCATCTTCCTCAAACATATACAGCTGTCACCACCATGTTACAGAACACATTACAGTGTCAAACAGCGTACCTGTGTTATGTACCGTATTTTTCGGACTATAAGACGCACTGGACTATAAGACGGTTTTAGAGGAGGAAAATAGGGAAAAAAAATTTGGAAGCAAAAAATGGTAAAATATTTAATATATGGGAGTTGTAGTTTTGCAACAGCTGCAAGGCCACATTGACAGGTGACCCTGCAGCTGTACGGGGACACATAGTGTTTTTTTTTTTGCGGGGCCAGAAGTACTTTTTAGTTTACCATTTTGGGGAATATCTATTGCTTAGATCACCTTGTATTGAAAAAAAAAAACGGTGGTTTATGATATATGATTTTCTACATATATATATATATATATATATATATATATATATATATATATATATATATATATTAGCTGGTACCCGCGACTTCATCTGCGGTGATCGTAGAAGTGGGTATGTACAGGCGCGGGTAAGGTTTTCGTACTGTGTATAAGGTATGGGATATGAAATGTAACTTTGTATCTTGTTGTTGCTGTAATTCTGAGAGCACATGAGACTTTTGTGTTGGATGTAATTTGTATTTCAGCTGCTATACGGTGTTGTTATAGTGTCTTTGGGACAGAGTTATTTCAAGTGAATATACTTGGATATACGATTTGGTATGATTTTTTATTTGCAACCAGTACATGTAAGTTTTGGGCACAGGATACTCTTAAGCAAGCAACATAAAGTCTGGCCCTGTGCATGACAGTGTAGTAACCAGTGGCGGATTCAGGGTTTGCGGGGCCCTGGGCAATTGACTTTGGCGGGGCCCTACGCGCAGCGCGCCGCAGCAAATTAGGCCCCACCCACTTTTATGTTGACTCCGCCCATTCTCATTCATTATTCATGTGATTCCACACAGTATAATCCTCCTACAGTCACCCGTAAATTATATGTCCCCCCTCCATCTCTCCCCATTTTCATATACACCCTTCATCTACCCCTAGTTTCATGTCCCCCCCCTCTATCTCTGTCCGCAGTTTCATGCCATTCTCCCCCTTTATCTGCCCACAGTTTCATGTCCCCCCCGTCTCTGCCCCAGTGTCATGCCGTTCTCCCCCCTTCATCTGCCCCAATGTCATGCCATTCTCCCCCCCTTCATCTGCCCCAGTGTCATGCTGTTCTCCCCCCCTTCATCTGCCCCAGTGTCATGCCATTCTCCCCCCCTTCATCTGCCCCAGTGTCATGCCGTTCTCGCCCCTTCATCTGCCCCAGTGTCATGCTGTTCTCCCCCCTCCACCCCAGTGTCATGCTATTCTCCCCCCTTCATCTGCCTCAGTGTCATGCCGTTCTCCCCCCCCCCCTTCATTTGCCACAGTGTCATGCTGTTCCCCCCTCCCCTTCATTTGCCCCCCAGTTTCTTTGGGCCCCCTCCATCTCTGTCCCCAGTTTCATGCCGTTCTCTCCCCACCCCCTTCATCTTCCCCAGTGTCATGCCATTCCCCCCCTCCCCTTCATTTGCCCCCCAGTTTCATGGGCCCCCTTCATTATTTTCCACCTTAATATTTAATACAAAACAAACACTTACACTCACCTTCTATCACTCACCTTCCATCGTTCCCCCGACGCTCCTCTCTCTCACTCCAGTCACATACGCGATGCAGGAGCTGTGACCTCAGCTCCTGCTTAGCTGCGGCCTGGCTTGCGTGTGTAAGCGTGATGTGATGACGTCATCGCGCCTACACACGCAAGCCGGGCCGGAGCTTTAAAGCAGGAGCTGATCTCACAGCTCCTGCATCGCGTATGTATTCAGCTCATCGGCGGAAGGACGCCGATGAGCTGAAATCCTGACAGGCAAGTGCCGGGGGGCCACCAGAGGCTCTGTGGGCCCCGGCACTTGCCCGACTATGCCGAGGCTGACCGGGACCATTTTGTTAGGGCCGGGCCGCGGGGCCCCGCTAAGCTCGCCCAGCCCTGGATCCGCCCCTGGTAGTAACTCCATGTGCCTCTTATTAATAGCAATTAACCCCATCATGCCCCTCACATTAACCCTTGTGTAAGAGTTACTGATATGTGAGAGACTTGGAGGTAATAATTAAGTATCTTCATTATTGAGGTCTTTTATTATTACCTCCATATGTCTCACATATTAGTAACCTTTATATGAGGCACACAGGGGTTAATATGAGGGACATGATGGGGTTTATTCCTATTAATGTGAGGCACATGGAGTTACTAACATTAAACTAATAACCCCAAATGCCTGACATTAATGAGAACAGTAATCCTATGTACCTGTGTGTTTTTCAGTTTCACTTTGCTAGCAGCTTCCTCTCCTCCTCGGGGAATGTTAGCAGGATGTAGACCACTATAGCAGGCACAGACCTGAGTGATTAAGCTCCACCCCCTGGGTTTCCTGCACCCCTCTCAAAGGGGAGTGTCCTTATGCCTCAGCTCTAGCAGCCCACTGAAGAGACTCGGACTGCATTTAACTCTTGCAGGTCCTGTGCTGCTGGTGTGCCAGTGAAATATGGCAGGAGTGCCACTCTTGGCATGCTGACCTCTGCTGTAGAGGGTAATATGAATTTTGTGGCTTGCTATGGTCCAAAGTGTGTGAGATTGCAGAGATGGTGATATGAGTTTGGGTTTTATGGGGGTCCTGGGAAAAACGTATGTGCGCTATTGTGACGAAAAGTAGCCTATTGCTCAATCGAGTGTAGTAACTATGTTTGTGGAAAAGGTACTATTCCGTTATCGGGCCAGCAGCAGCGCATTTCAGCACCAGCTTTCGGGACAGCAGTTCAGTTCAGCAGCGGGAATTACAATGACATCCGAGGACTGCTGGCCCGATGCTTGTGCCCAGTAGCCAGTACATCAATGACCCCCCCTCCATCTCCTCCTCCTTCCAGTGCTGCCCCCCAGCTCTCCTTACATCTACCCCGTACCCTCTCCCCGCCACATGACTAAGCCGATGCTGGCCCGATGATAGAGGCCGTGCTTGTGTGTAGTAGGCAGTACATCGATCGATGCCCTCATCCTCCTCTTCCTTCCAGTGCTGCCCCCCAGCTCTTCTTACATCTGCCCCGTACCCTCTCCCTGTAATAGGCCTCACCGTAAATCTTGAGCAATGAATGCTACTAGATAGCCGCCGGACGCTGCAGAAAGTTTGTCCCTCCGGCTCGCTGTAGCTCACCGTTCCTATAGTCGGCGTGTTTCTTGTCAGGGCCTGGATTGAGCCCCGGTGTCTTTCCTTTCGGTCTCGGTACTAGCGCTGAGGTGAGGCCTAGTCGTGTGGCGGGGAGAGGGTACGGGGAAGATGTAAGGAGAGCTGGGGGGCAGCACTGGCAGGAGGAGAAGGATGGGGGAGGGGGGTCATCGATGTACTGGTTACTGGGCACAAGCATCGGGCCAGCAGTCCTCGGATGTCATTGTAATTCCCGCTGCTGAACTGCTGTCCCGAAAGCTGCTGCTGAACTGCGCTGCTGCTGGCCCGATAACGGAATAGTACCGTGGAAAATTTCAGGTTGCTATGGTCCAAAGTGTGTGAGATTGCAGAGAAAATGATGTGAGTTTGGGTTTTGTGCGGGTCCTAGGAAAAACGTATGTGCGCTATTGTGACGAAAAGTAGCCTATTGCGCAATGGGGTGTATTAACTATGTTTGTGGAAAATTTCAGCCAAATCGGTGGAGCGGGTTTTGCGTGATTGACTAACAAACATCCGAACATCGAAACCCACAAACATCCAAACTCACAAACTTTCACATTTATAATATTAATAGGATATATATATATATATATATATATATATATAAATATATATATATATATATTTTTATATATATATATATATATATATACATATACATATATATTCTAGGGACAGGAGGTGATTTAGAACTTTTATTTATTTCATATTTTTATTATATATTTTTAAAGTTGTTTTTTTTTTTTTTTACTATTTTATTCCCCCCCGGGGGCTTGAACCTGCGGTCACTTGATTGCAAGTCCCATAGACGGCAATGCAACTGTATTGCCATCTATGGGACATTCTGTCTATTAGTATTACGGCTGGTCCTAGGCCCAGCCGCAATACTAATATAGCAGTGACAGGCCTGGGAGCCTCATTAGGCTCCCGGCTCTCACCCGAACAGGTCGGCTCCTGTGATATCGCCGCGCAGGAGCCGGCCTGCAACTTCACAGGTACGGGGCCGGTGGGGACCGGCCCCGGGGGAGAAGGGGCCGCTGATACTGACCCGGAATCCGCTGTACTAGAGAGGCGGATGCCGGGGAGGGATAGACGCTGGCACAGGTGCCGGGGCCTGAGACAGCGCTGCGCTCCACTGTCCTGCATGAAGCCAGCGGCGGGGGGACGGAGGAGCGAAATAGCATCGCCCCTGCCGCTGCTGGCTTCATGCAGGGCAGAGGAGCGCAGCGATGTCTCAGGCCCCGGCGTCTATCACTTGCCGACATCCGCCTCTCTATTACGGCGGGTGCCAGGCGCCACATTCAGACTATAAGACGCACCCTTCTTTTCCCCCCAAATTTGGGGGGAAAAAAGTGCGTCTTATAGTCCGAAAAATACGGTATGTCCTTAGCAGTGCTCTGGCTGCTCATATAGGATGTGTAACGTCATTGCAATGGAAACATCATCTCCCAATGCACAGGGTGGCACAGGCAGGAGATGGTAAGGAACTGAGTGGCAAAAATAATGCTCCAGGGAGCAGAAGGCCAATCGCAGTCCACCAACTTTCTCATTATCAAAAGACTTTAAGGCCAAAGGCCAATGTCATGAAAATGCTGTGTTTTGGGCGTGGCAAAAAACGCCACAGGAAAAAATGCCTTTTATAGTACTAGCAAAGTGGATGGGATTCTGGCTAATCTCATCCTCACATTGCAGAAAAAAAATATGCAACATAAATGCTTTGATTTCTTAAGTGATTGCGATTTTGTAAATTGCAGCATGTCAATTATGCCTACAGAAATGCTGGCGTTTTCTGCATAGGTATAATTTTGGCTGAAAGTCTGCAGTTGAAAACTCTGCAGACTGTGTGTTTAAAAGCACTGCAGAAAAAAACCACGGTGGAAAAGCACCACATTTTTTTCCGCTGTGCTTTTTAGCTGCGGCTCACTACATGGGGTCTTAGCTTTAACCACTTCCGGACCGCCCATAGACTTTATACGTCCGGGAAGTGTTTGCCTTGTTCTGACCCCACCCCCAACAACACCATACAAAATAAAAATTACCGAGAGGAGAGGAAAAACTATTTTATAAAGTTTTTCAGTGACACTTTGTGTTATTAAATAAAAAATAATAATAATAAATTGAAAACCAGACACAATTTCCCTCCTATTATATTTATATATTGCCGGATATAAAAAAAAAAATTAAAACACATTCGAAAATAAAAACAACATAAATAAATAAAGCCCTATGTGTCCCTGAAAAAAAGACGCAAAAATTAGTTGACTGAGACATACGGGAAAAATGTTACAGCCCTCAAAACCGCACATACAAAAAAAACCGAAAATGTGTCTGGTCCTGCACCACAAATTGGCCCGGTACTGAAGTGGTTAAAGGTTGTTTCTCCACTTACGCAAAAGTGACATACATATTAAAGGTATGTTGTTTAACATGATATGTGCTCTATAATATTATTTTGACTGCTGAATATGCTTGGGGGAGCGGATAGACTTCCTTTAATGCTAATGTGATTATGGTGTTGATTTTTCCACAATGAAATCCGTGCAGAAAACACACATCAATCCAGATTGTTTGTGTGTACCCTTATAATTTCTATTGAATAACCTGTAACATCTGACCTCAGCCTTTCTAAAGACTTATGGCTGCTCCCTTTAAGTACAGTACTTATCACTGCACCTCTGGCAATGTTACATTCTCATTGATTTGTGATCAATAATCTGTCTTCATAACAACCATTGGTGTGTTACAGGGTTTTTTCCATCTCAGGGTTTCTCTTGCTCTTATGTATAATTTCCCCTCTATTTCCTGTTTTTTAGTTTAGTTTGCGATTGCCATGAGATTGTCCTTGTTCTAAATTTCAGTTCTCTCTGAATTTACAGGAACTATTCTAGCCCTTATCAAGGCTCAGCAGTTTAGACCATTTTGCAAAGAGAGAATATTGGAGGCCAAATACAAGAACTGTCCTCAATGTATCCACTAGAGCTAGATAAGAAAGGTGGTTTAAAACTTAGGCAAGGAGGAGACGTATTCAGCTGTATCCGGCAAACACGACAAGATAGATAAAGCAATGTATTTGGTAAACCTGTCAGCTTATATTACAAGTATACACATGATCCTGGATATGGGAATACCCCTTTATAATAATAATTATTTGGTATATTGCCTCTTTTCGTGCCTTATTGGCTTCATGGAATGGACTATCCATAGTACTGAAACAAGTTCATAAACCTACTCAAGTCCTGTATCATTTCTGTCTCTCGTTTTCCCTGACATTCTCTCTGGCCTGCTTTTGAGCTCCTGTAGTTTTCTTGATGGTAGTCTGTATATTCAGAAAGCTTGCTCAGCATGGGCAATGGTGCTTGAAAGGTTCCCGACATAGCTTCGCTTATTTTCTGAACGTACAATCTTTGATAGCTCAATCAAAATAACAAGGTGCTTCTTACTGTGGCCAAGTGCACTAGATCCAAACACTTAATTTATTATTGCTTATTTTTGACACCAGATTTAAGTATATTTTGGATTAATGTCGATATATAGTTTTTTAATGGTGACATACATTTTGACTTGTGTGCATCTTTTAAAGGAGGTCTATCATTGGGAAAAGTCATTTTTAACTAAGCACATACTTTTGTATGTTCATTCCCTCAGTAGTTTTTGAATGAGACCGTTTTTATTCATATGCTAATTAGCCTCCAGTGTGCACACTGAAGTCTCAGCGAGCACTGTCTGCTATGTGTGTGAGAGAGCAGTCAGATGAGTCATCAGTGGCAGCAGCCTGTGCTGTACACACAGGAGAGAGTGCTTGCTGAGATTTCCAGGTGCACGCTGGAGGCTAATTAGCATGTTGATAAAAATGGGCTCATTCAAAAACTACTGAGGCGATTTACATACAAAAGGTAGGTGTGGAATAGCCTAAAGGATATGCAATGATGTCATTAGTTAAAAATGACTTTTCCCAATGATAGAGCCCCTTTAAAGGGGTTGTCCTCTAAATAAATAGTAATTTAGGCTATTGCATCATGCAACATATTGTTGTTACATACAAAGCTATGGAGTTAGTAAGCCAAACTCCTGGACTCAGACTTCTCTATTTTTCCACTGACAAACTCCTACTCCTGCTCTTACTGATCACCATTGTATGTTTGAAGTAGTAAAGATCCTCTTAAGTAATTAAAAAGCCAGTGACTGGATACATATGAAGTAAATAAGAAAATTGATTAGATGTATGGTTTGTTGCTAATAGTTGTATAATATAACTCATTTTATTTTGAAGCTACGGTTGGTTACTATTTTCTGACGAATTGGTCCCAACTCACCATCCCTGGTTACATACTTGTCCTGCCCCCTGGTATTCTGTGGCTTCCTTCTCTGAATGTCCAGCTAGTGTGTCCAGTGCCAGTACTTGTACTACAAAGCATATACAGTAGTAACAATATGTAGACCCAGGAGAAAATGTCCTGACAGTATCTACCATTCTAATATAATATGGCATTTAAGCAAATGTGACCAGTAATGTGACAGAAGGAAAATGTCAAAGTGTTTCCTATATATATATATATATATATATATATATATATATATATATATATATATATATATATATATATATATATATATATATCCCATTCCTTTGCAAGCACCTCTTGACATTGGCGGAAAAAACATAGCAAAATCTACAATAAAAACGCTGCATTTCCACATCATGGAAACCTTAAGATGGGAAAATCTCTTAAAGAGAACCTTTCATGTCCTCATATATATGAGGTTTTATATACCGCTAGAAAACCAACAGTGCGCTGAATTCAGTGCTTTCCTGCTATGTTCCCTGGGGCTGGACGTATCGGTGCCATTAGTTTCGGCACCAATCTCTCCCCACTGTCAGAAGGGAGTTCCAGAAAGTTTAGCGTCATCGCTGGGCTGCAAGGAATGTTCCCCTTTACAGTTCTCATTCATAGAATTGTACTGGAGGGGGGGTACCTCACAGCTCAGCATTATCGCTGGGCGGTAAGGTACAACCCCTTTAAAAATAAAGGGCTATGTTAGAGTACTGAATTCAGTGCATTGTCAGCTTTCTAGCGGTACATAAAACCACACATGCATGAATGAGGACGTGAAAGGTCCTTTTTAAAGATGAGGGTTCTGTTGCACAGTTTCTTAGTTCCCTTTTTTCCCTACTCTGCAGTCCATACTATATTTCTATGTCAGTGTAAACCTATGTCTGATGGCACTGCACATTCATTGTTACCTCTTATTACTTTTATATGGTGCTATGTTTCATTGCACTGTACAATATGGTACAGAGTAGGTGTAAATTCACAAACATACATTTGTGTTGTATAAGTGTATGTGCCATAGTTCACCACGGGTGTAACAATTTGCAAACAAGTTCATGAAGAAATAGTAATGTGTCCATTTATTATTACAATGATGTTAATATTTTGGCCTACTTGAATGGCCAAATAGTTGGCATGAAAATGCCATCTATTACTTCATTGTGTTGATAAATTTCCACACCAATTAAAACTTAAAGGGGTTACCAGCAAAATGTTATATTTTAAACAGGCCAGGGGAAGTGAAAAATAAATAAAATAAACCTCTCCTTTTTCAGGAGCTCAGATGTTACTAAGCACAGTCCGGTCCTGCCAGTCCATTGTTGTCCCCATGCTGATTCGCCTCACGTGACTGCTGAGACCAATCAGTGGCTTCAGCAGAAGGGATCTGGGACGTCACAGCCTGAAAACACCAGAGCAGCAGGACCGGACCGCGCTGGGAGGGCACCAGAGTGATATTTAATACTAAACTTATCAATCTACTTGATGGATCAGGTTGTATTAGTTTAAATTAGGCTAAGGCCCCACATAGTGACCACATGACTTTTCTGTTTTTTCCTTGCAGCGTTTTTCGCAAAAAAACTGAAGTTTTACTATACCGAAACGGAAACCACCAGCGTTTCCATAGGTATAATTAACATGCTGCGATTTTAAAAAACGCAACTTTTTTTTAAATCGCAGCATTTCTGCTGCAGATTTATTTTCTGCAATGTGTGGATGGGATTTGCTAGAATCCGATCCACTTTGCAGGTACTGTAAAATGCAGAGTTTTTTGCCACAGCATTTCCATATTTCTCCGACCTTAATCTGTTTTTTTGCTTGGTCTGTTTCTGATAAGAAGAAAAAAAATGGATCCATCAAAAAAGGAAAGCAAAGTAGAAATGTGACAGAGCCTAAAACTGTTCCAGGAAAACTTTGTGAATGTCCAAAAATTTTGTTGGGTTGTATTATTTCCTTTTTTGAACATGTAATTGTGGACAAACCTTTTGAGGTGGACACAAATATTAGTTTTCACGAAGTGTTTCTAGATCTTTTAGTCAGAGGTTTCTATGGTATACTTTATACAGTTATAAGCATTTCTTATTCACAAATTTCAGGGCTCTGGGAAGAGGCTGGGGAAGGTGAAACATAAAAAAAAGAATATACTCACCTGTGCCCAGTCTGCCACCGCTGTCCGACTACTCACGGTAGACTGACATTCTGCAGGGAGTACAGGGATTGAACTGCAGAAGTTTGCAGTTAAGTTTTCTTTTATGAAACCCCCTTCAGACTGTTGTGAAACATCTGAAAGAATGATTGACCAAAGAAGACTAGGTGACTGCTAGCTAGTCCTGTGTCATAATAAAGCATTCTGAGAAAATTAAAGTGTCTGGTTGCGTTTAATATAAAAAGCAGATAGATATACAGTTATACATAAATTACCTGTACATGAGGGGTTTACACATACCGTATATACTCGAGTATAAGCCGACCCGAATATAAGCCGAGGCCCCTAATTTTACCACAAAAAACTGGGAAAACTTATTGACTCGAGAATAAGCCTAGGGGGAAATGCAGCAGCTACTGGAAAATTTCAAAAATTAAAATGGTTGGAGTTTTTGGGTGCAGTAGTTGCTGGGGAAGGGGAGGGGGTGTTTTGGTTGTCTGTCTGCCCCTTCTCTGAGCTTGAGGACTGTTTTGTTTTTGGTTTTTTTCCCCACTTGGAATTCAGCCTGGCTGAATATAGGGTATCTGCAGTGCTCCTATTAACCCCTTCCCGACGGAACAGGAGCACTGCAGATACCCTATATTCAGTAGACACAGGGATACCCAATGTGTATTTGTCTCACAGTAATTTTCTACTTTTGTATGTATTCTAGGGAAAGGAGGGATTTAGAACTTTTATTTTTTTTAAATCTTTTTTTTTTTTTTTTTTGCACTATTTTATGGGAGATTCTATACATTAATATTGTGGCTGGTCATAGACCCCCCATCCTAAAAAAAAAAAAAAAAAAATTATTTTTTTTTTTTTGCTGACTCGAGTATAAGCCGAGGGGAGCTTTTTCAGCACAAAAACTGGGCTGAAAAATTCGGCTTATACTCGAGTATATACGGTAATTTTACTTGGTATGTAATATGTGGTTGAGTAGGTTTTGCTGTACTGTTAATTTCCATTTACCCATATGTTCTCTCATTGACAGTGCCATCAGCTCACATCTACAGACTTGTGGCTGCTCCGTGGTGGTGGGTAGCAGTGCAGAGAAAGTAAATAAGGTAATAACTTAATCAACATTTTATTTTTTTTAAATGTAATTCTTACCATTGCACTTCATGATATAAAAGCAACCTGTTATACTTTTGGGTTCAGTTCAGGCAAGGTTATTCCAGACATTTTAATGGTGCTTACAGTAGTATCTCACAATAAGGTTTTTTTATATGTCAGAATTTCCTGTTGTGTATTAGGACAGGTTCTCAGCCTCTGGTTTTAACCAAGAATGTTCATTTTTATTCACTACAGGCAAGCAAGTATCTTAACAAGGAAATTTGTAGTTCCTAATAGCTCTAGAATGTTGCTACAGGATCACACTTAAACGGAATTTGAATACAATTTAAAAAAGAAAAAAATTCTGCTAATATAATTTTGCACAGTTACTCCAACAAGAGGCAGCTATCCAAGTGTACTGCAAAGCTATTTGACCTCTGCTCATTTACACAAAATGGGACACTTGCAGCATCCCGGGTATCTGTGATGCTCTGCTACATACTCTGACTTTATGCACATGATTTGGGAATGACTTATAATCAAAGATTTTTGGAAAGAGCTTGTAGGTCTCTTGTCAGAAATACTGGGTACACCTGTTGCATTCACCCTGGAAATATGCCTATTTGGTATCTTAGACAAAGAAATATGGCTACACCATCTAAGAACCTTTTTGCGGGAATCCTTATTCTTTTCTAGTAAGACTATTTCCTTGCAATGGATGGCTCCCTGTCCGCCCTCCCTGTTAGTATGGAGAAAGCTGGTCAGTTCTATCCTTACAATCTTACCGTACAATCAAATAGTGTATAAGAGTAGAGCTTGCCCCAATATATTCCTAAAAGTCTGGGGTTTCTGGTGTAATTCTTCATTGACCTTGTATATTTTGACACCCTGCGCCATGCAATATTGAGGTTCTGGGGTAGATAATTGCCACTCGAAATATTGCCCAGTACAATGTTTGATGCTGACCAGGTATGGAGCCTTCTAAGAGGCAGCGGTGTATACGGCTATCAAGGTATTCACTAAACCGTTATATAGGCTGTCTCCCTTACTAGCTGGGAGTGCTGATAAAATAACCCTTCTACAGCACACTGGTTTATTAATAAGGTGCTTATCCCAGATTATGTCCTGTTTCAATCAGTAAAGAACATACCACTGAGGATTGGTGCAGGCGATCTCCACTTCCCGGTTCTTGGACTAAGTTTTTATGAATTATTGTTCGTTTTTTTGAGTTTCGTCTTTTGTTGGAGATGTATCTCTTAAGTTGAAGAATAAAGATTTCTTTATTTTAATATGCCCACTCTATTAGGCAAGTGACTTTCCTATTAGTTTTTGACCTTGTACACTGCGCCGTCCTTCCGTAGGCCCTTAGCGCATCCATTGCTAAGGGATGTTGCCAGGAGCGCACATAACCTCTATTATACTTTTGACCTCTGTGATATCTTTGTAACCATTGAATTTACACAATAATCTTAAGTTAGAACCGCAAAATTGTCTTGTTTCTTCTCCCTGGTCTTGACCTTTACAGGTCAAACTGGATATTCTCTCCTCTCTGGTTCTCTTGCCTGGGTGTCCTATGTTTCTCACTTTGATTTTGATATGGACTTTGCAGCACAGTTTTGTCTCGTTATTTTTATATATATTATTATTTTTTGTTTTTTAACTTGTTTTATTGAAAAATTGTACAAGTCATGTTTTTTTTTCTGTAGTTTACACAATTTCCTGTCCATTTACGCCAAATTAAACGGGTACTCTGATGAGAGTAATTTCCTTACAGGATTATTGTTGAATTGAGTTTGCATATATTTTGTATCAGGGAATTAAACATAATGCAATTGTTCAGTATATCATCAAAGTAGCTGTAAATTCAATGTATCCCATGTAAATAAAGACTTAATGCAGCTATATATTTCCTGTGTACTGTAATGTAGCTTTGGGGATTTCAGATTTACTATAACTCACGCCAGAAAACTGATATGCAAAATAGGCCCTCCAGATATGCATCAGAATTAATAAGAGGTCTGAGCCTCTCCAGCAGGGGAATAAATTAAGACTGGCATAGGAAATGCCAGACTTAATAAATTCCACTCAGTGTGACTTAAAGGACGAGGTTCCAAATGTTGGTGTCTCAGCTGTAGTCACTCGGTATCCACTGTCACACGGCCTGTTATTCTGTCATTCACATGTATTGTGATTATAACTAGTACATTCAGACTGTCTAAACTACATGAAGACTACTAAGCAAAATGAAAAGCAATTGCTCTTCTCTAATCCCCTTACTTCCTCTAAAGTCTTTCAGTTCTATCCATGTGTGATAATCTTATTGCAGTGCAGTATAAGGCCAGAATCGCCTTAGAGCAGAGTGCAGACCTGACATTAGAAATGTATCAAGGTCATGAGAAGCTGAAGTACTATACGATATGAGATATCTGTGAAGCAGTCACAATTTAAGCTATAGGTGATAGATAGATAGATAGATAGATAGATAGATAGATAGATAGATATAGTTAAGAGTTTATATTAAATAGTTAAGAGTTTATATTAAATAACAATGGGTGATGTAATGCTTGAAGCTTAATATTTTCTCTTCTTTTTTCCTTTTGTAAAGATGGTAAGGACGCTGTGCCTCTTTCTTTCTCCTGCAGAGCGTAAAAGCTCCCGACTTTGTAGAGCTGAGTCTTCCTTCAAGTATGAATCTGGTCTGTTCGTGCAAGGGCTGCTTAAGGTCAGTGTTTATAGCCTAGAACTCTCAACCAGATGATAGTCTATTGCTTTTCACTGTAGGGCTTGACGTACCTTATGAAACAATTTACAGGATATAAGGGGCTTTGAAGCAATTTTGTTGTGGTTGACTCAGTTTAAGGATGAAGATTGGGGGAGCTTTACTCGGCAAAATGTGCCAGAATTCTGCATAACTTGAGCCAAAAAACTAACATGCAATGCGCCACGCTTATCAAGTGTTTGACATTTCTGCAATGTGTGCAAAAAAGGGAACATAGCTTATCAGGGCCACTTTAACCATAGGGCCAATGGTGCTCTTGCACCGTGCTCTTTGGTAGCAGGGGCTTGTTGGGACAGACTGCATACACTGTCCTGCTGGGCTACCCCAGTTGATTAGAATGATGAAGCAGGGAGCTGTGCACTCTCTCATCCTCTCCACCCCTGGAGCTGTAGGAGTGATATAATGACGTCACTTATAGAGATGAGCGAGTAGGTATTCAATCGAATACTGTGGTATTCAAAATACTCGTACTCAGTTGAATACCACGTGGTAAACGCAGTAAAAATTTGATTCCCCTCCCACCTTCCCTGGCGCTTTTTTACACCAATAACTAGGCAGGGGGGTGGGACAGGAACTAGGACAACGTAGGCATTCAAAAAAAAACATACAGTAGAGATGAGCGAGTAGTGAAATATTCGAAATTGGATTCGAGTAGACCTCAATATTCGACTATTCGATCGAATACCTACTCGCTCATCTCTAGTCACTTACATAGCGCCTACAGCTCCCTAAAGACTCAGGACCAAGACAGAAGGGTAGCGAAGAGTGGTGAGTAACAGTGTTTGCAGTGTATTCAGATCTCAATTCCCGACAGCATTTTTAATGAAATTGTCATCTTTAAAAAGAATCCAATGTCTTCTTCATAGCCCTAATGAATCCTAAGATATGGAGGAGCTGGGAGGAAGGAGCTGCAGACTGCACAGAGATGATAAATCATCAACATCTGTCCATACCCCAGGGGTATCCATTCTGCGATCAAGATTATTAAATATATTAGACAATGTAATACTCCTCTGAGCCTAATAAAAGGGATATTCTTATGTAATACCACTCTGAACATAACCAAGAAGTTTTTTGGCACTTCAACCCAGATTTTTACCATCGTCAAGGTCGCAGCGCCATAAGAGTTGCACCAAACACTTACATAACACATACACAAAGTCATCATTAAAGTTTACATTTTTTCATTGTCCCTGTACTGTCCATACCTGATCTTTATAAAGTAAAATACACCAACCACCTCTCTAGTTATAACCATTATTTGCTAAAATAATAGCAATAATGATTATTGCTAGAGATGAAAAGGGTTGCCATCCAGTGTGTATCTCAAGCCTGAAAAGGTTTTATTAGGTTAGCATTTTACCTACAAATGCAGCGGTTCTTGTTCATTGGCCGATTACTTGAATAGAGCTGAGCTGCAATATGAAGGAGTAGCAGTAAAGTTTCTGTAAATGTTGTTTGTATTACAAGAGTGACATATTTTGATGATTTCTATAAAGTAAGCGTTTTCATATGTGGATTTTTAAAAATTAATATTCGTGGTAGATCTATTGTGCTGTGATAGAAGGAAAACGAACATTTGCGCCCGCTGCGCAAAGTTTGCATTCAGTGCGGTAGTCACATTAATATTGTGTCCTCTTGAAATCTTAATGCAGTTCAAGTCTTCTAAACTGAATAGTATTCACTGTCACAGCTCATTGCAGTGCAGAAATTATCCTAAAACTGGGGCAACACGGTGGCGCAGTGGTTAGCACTGCAGTCTTGCAGCGCTGGAGTCCTGGGTTCAAATCCTGCCAGGAACAACATCTGCAAGGAGTTTGTATGTTCTCCCCGTGTTTGCATGGATTTCCTCCCATTCTACAAAGACATACTAATGGGGAAGAATTATTATTATTATTTATTTATATAGCACCATTAATTCCAGGGTGCTTTACATTTGGGATGTACATATGGGGCTCACAATTTACAAAAAAAAAAAAAAAGATTTTTAAAAAAACTCAATAAAAATTATCCTAAAAATGACAAGAAGACCATCCAAAGCCACAGTAGAAATCAGTACTGTAAGGTATAGTCGATATATAAATTAGGGAAGACAAGTAAAAGACAGTTTGTCTCACACAGTAACAAATGCGTGTGCTAACTTTTGTGTATTGTGGTTGAAGTACTAGTTCATAGTCCTAAATATACATGTATTAATATACGTAACACCACTTCATTGATTTCAGGATGCAACTGGAAGCTTTGTGCTGCCATTCCGCCAGGTGATGTACGCTCCATACCCTGCTACCCATATCGATGTTGATGTCAACACTGTGAAACAGATGCCACCTTGCCATGAACACACATACAACCAGCGACGATATATGAGGGCAGAACTGACTGCCTTGTGGAAGGCCACATCTGATGAAGAAATGGCTGGAGATTCAATCATACACACAGATGAAAGCTTCACCCCTAACTTGTAAGTGGAGCCTGTGTTCCAGCCAATTTTCTTAAGTTTCCTACTTTCAGCATTTCCTTTAATAGATAGAATCCTGCTGTGCAAACTTGTCTTGTCAAAAGACAACATTTTTCCTGATGGCCAGAATGCATTAGATGAGTGACATCTTAAGTGTATAAAAGCTAATTTGAAAGTCTTAGCAAATATTGATGGAAAATCATATTAATAGAGAGATGAAGCCTGCAGTTAGCCGCTTAGCTGAGCAGATGAGTGAATGGGTACAGCAGGGTGGCTGGTAGTACGCAAGTGTCTAGTGAAATGCTAATTTCATTATCTGCACAAAATATCCAATTCCCTTGTACTAAAGTAGCCACTTTTTCACCTCACCCTCGCGTACTGCCAAGAGGGTTGGATGATCTTTGCACATTTTGGATTTTTTTGTAGTTAAACTAAATCTGGGAGGATGATCGTCTACGGCTAGTTCCCGATTTCACATGATGTAATAATATGCCTGATAACATTGTATTACTTCAGTCCATGTTTCATTCACTTGTGTGTATTTTTTTCTTCCAGGAATATTTTTCAAGACATCCTACACAGAGACACATTTGTCAACAACTTTTTGGAACAGGTAGTGTATACCCTTTGCAAAACATTGCCAATGGTGGCGGCTTATTGGAGCTGTTTCTTATTAGAATTCTATTACTCAGTTTTCTCACAATGGTTTGTTCAACTTAATCCCATATATCCCATATATATCTCTATGCAGTGTTCTAAACCTAACATTAGATTGCCCTGTAATTTCAGAGATCATTATTTGGGAAATCTAAAAGTGGAAACAATACCTTCTGCACTCAAGTTGTTGATCTAGACACCCATGATGTTGTGACATCTTGAGGTACCTAGTGTGTTAGTGGCAGAGCTGTATGCTGGGTGGACATGATGTTACTAGTACTCCCTTATGCTACATATAATACTATCATATCTGAATGTAGAGCACTAACTCTTCCTCCTTCACCACCACCACCTTTTTATTTGATGCATTTCTCCTGGGCACCTTGGGATAAATGCTTCTCTTAACCTGCCCAGATCTGTCTCTGTGCACTTCTTGTGAATGCTATACTTCTATGATGCTCACAAGCTGAGGGAGGTGTTAACCTAGAATTTATAGAAGGAAAAAATGAACCTTTTGGATGGCTGCATTATAAAAGGCAAGGCATCAGCTCTTAAGTATATTAGAATTGATTCTTTGCAGTTTTCCCCTCTGGTGTGTATTGAATTTTTGCATCTACTCCACTTTTGACATGTATTTTGGCTTTAAAGTCCATGCCTGCACTCTGAATTTCTCACTAGAATTAGCTAAATGTGAATTAGAAGCTGCAGGATAAAGTAGTTAGGGGAGTTCACACTACCATTGTAAAGGTCCGTTGCTGTCTTCCATCATAGGCAGACGACTTTTTAGATTCTGTTACAATAGTAAACAAACATGACGGAAAATAGCTTCTGTCTGGTGCCATTCTCTGTGACAGTTTAATGTCCGCTGCTGTCATCCGATGACTGAAGATTGCAATGGACATTTACAATGGTAGTGTGAACGCCCTCTTACTTGGATTACTGCATTGAGTATTATTAAAATATAGGTCTGATTTGTACCTAAATCACAATTATGGACAAACTCAATCTACCTATACTAATAACACACAAACAGTTGTACCTCTGCACTGTAAGGGAGCCTTCACACGGAGTAAACGCGCGTGTATTTTTGCAAAACACACGTGTAAAAGTACTCGTGTAAAAATAAGACTCCTATTGACTTCAATTACATTTTTACAGGCTTATTTTTACAGGCGTATTTTTACACGTGTAAAAAATATCATTGAAGTCAATGAGAGTCTTATTTTTACACGTTTGTTTTTACACGTGTATTTTGCAAAAATACACACGCGTTTACTCCATGTGAAGGCTCCCTAAGGCTAAGGCCCCACGTTGCGGAAGCTTTTTTTGTTGTAGATTTTGTTACATTTTTTTGAGCCAAAGCAAAGAATGGCTGCAAAGGGAATGGGAAATGAAGTTCTTATACTTCTACCTACTGCTTAATCCATTCCTGGCTTTGGCTCAAAAAACCACAGCAAAATCTGCAACAAAAAAAAGCTGCGTTTCCCATCACTGAGCCAGTTGTGAACCCAGTTACATATATTTTCCCCTAGTCCCAATGTTCAAATTTTTTTATACCATATTACAAGTATTACATTCCTTTGAAAAGACTAGATATCAGCACATATCAGGTTCAGTCTAGAGAAGCTGATCACATTAGATGGTACAGATTTCTCAAAAACCCCATACTGATTGGGTGTTGCAAGATTATTTTCATTGAGATACTCAAGGAATAACCCCTTTTTGTATATGGGGATCACATTGCTGTGCATCAGTCTTGTATGATAGTATTTTTCTAGAGTCCTTCACCCCTTAACAACATAGGACATAATTGTATGTTGAGCGCCAATCAGTAGTTTTAACCCCTTAGATGCTGTGGGTGGTATGACTAGCTGAAAAGCAGAACATTTCATATTTTGAAAATTGTTAATTTCTCCGTATTTCCATCGAATTTCATAAATTATATATTTTTTAATATAAATAAATACAAAACTATTGATCCATGTGTACCACTAACAAGTACACTGAGTGGCCAAAAGTCATGGGAAGATACCAGATGCGCCGTTAATAGCGGGTCACCCCTCCGCGAGCCCTGATAACTGCAACAAGACGACGAGGCATGGACTCCACGAGTGTTGGAAGGGTTATTGATCCATGCAGTCTGGTCCTGTGTAGTTGGCGCTGGGTCCATGGAGTGGACATTGGTATCCACAGCATCCCGAAAATGCTCTATGGGGTTGAGGTTGGGCGAGCGGGCAGGCCATTCAAGGGTCGTGAGGTCACTGGTGTGTTCATTAAGCCAGTCCCATGCCATCAACGAGCGATGATATGTTGCATTGTCCTGTTGGTACACAGCATCCCCATCAGTCAACTCCAACACCAGAAAGGGGTGCAGATGGTCTGCCATAAGTTGCCAATATCGAGCATCGATCATTGATCTCTGCACACGGACAATGGGGAGTTTGTCCCCTACACCTGTAATCAAGTATGTGGAGCTGTAGCATCTGACAAAGGGAAGTGGTAACTTAAAATGGCTATATCCTTTGTTTTTTATACAAATTAGACAAATTTAGGGTTAAGTACTATATAAAATTTGTGTATATGGCACAGCACTGCAGTATTTAAACTCTCCACTACAGTTTGTACAGCAAATGAGGAGCACAGCTCACAGTATGTAAACATTACCAAGAGCTGCACTTTCTCACTACAGCTGATCTGCAGAGGTCCTGTGTGTCATATCATAAGTATAGGCCATCAATCCCAGAAACAAGATAATCCCTTAAAGGGATTCTGTCATTAAAATGACATTTTTTGTCCCTAACACATAGGAATAGCCTTAAGAAAGGCCATTCTTCTCCTTGGTAGAAATCCCGGTTTTCTTCCGTGTGCAAATGAGTTCTCTGGCAGCACTGGGGGCGGTCCCCAGCGCTCAAACAGCACTGGGGGCGTCCCCAATGCTGTGAGAGAAATCGCCAGCGACGTCTCTATCTTCTTCTGGACCGCCCTCTCCCTGTGTCTTCTTCCGATCTGGGTTTCAATCTTCTAGGCCTTGGGCACAGCAGACTGCGCATGCCCGCAGCCACAAGAAAAATGTTTAGCTGTTTAAGTAGCCATTTTCTTGTGGCCTGTGTGCATGCGCAGTCGTCTCTGAGAAACATGCCGCATTTTATTAGAAATCTTTGCAGAAATCCAGGTACTTTCAAAGCGTTCACTTACTATTCTCGCAGTTGCATATTCTGAATGTGTGTTGTACTCATATATCTTTGTCTTTCTGTTGTGCAGTAAAGTAGTTTTATATAGTTCTGGGACAATGTGGTCCCTTCTGCTGATATTGTGGCACTAGAATTCAACTTTACTGTATTTCTACACCATTCCACTTTTTTTTTTCTTTTCCAGGTATTTCAGTTGAAACCAAACCTTTCTCTAAGGAGCACATTTTTGTCACAGTTTATGTTAATACTTCATCGAAAGGCACTGACACTAATAAAATATATTGAAGATGACACGTAAGTTGAAGAGTTGGAATCACTGAGAAATACTCCCCCATCCCCTCCTCCCCAACATGGCAACAGCAATAATAGGTTTTAAATACAGTTATCATAAACTTTGAAATATTTTAGTTCATGTATAGTATAGTACATAGTACAATTTATACTGTGTTTTTAGTGTGATCTGACAGGTCGTTCCGTATGAATGAATTCCTTCCACATCATCTCTATGAGACTGCCAAAGAGAAGCCATACACTTTCTCCAACAGTCCTATAGGACTGGCACACATGGACCCTGTTCTTGTGATTTTTTTTTTAGGGACCCTAAGTTAAAAAGGCTATTCAAGTGCTGCTCCTTTTCTTGTGTTCCTGTGACGCCCTCCTCCTCCTCCGTAGGTGTAACCGCCTCCATTCTCTGTAGTCTCGATCCCTGCGCTTTGAAATCTCGGGCATGCACAGTAAAGCTCCCTTTGGAGCGCTTCTGCACATGCACATTTTCTTGTGAACAATAGAAGAAAGCGCACAAGAAAATCTTGCATACCTGAGAATTCAAAGCGCAGGATCGAGACTACAGAAAATGGAAGCAATCACAGGATCACGAACAAAGAAGGGGGCGTTAAAAAAGTATGACGCAGGCGGGTACACGAGCGCTTGGAGAACGCCCAGGGTGCACGGAGAGGTTCATTTGCATATCGGTATGCTTTTCAAAATCTAGCAGCAGCAGCACCTGAATAGCCTTTGTAAAGGCTATTCGGGCATATCACGATCTCAAATGACGATTTCCAAATGATAGAGCACCCTTTACATCTTTTTCTGACTTTGGCCCAAAAAATGCAGTGAAATCATAAAAAAAATATAAATGCTGCGGTTCCGCAGGCTGGATTTACACTGTCCTTTTTAAAATTTTGACCATTAGCTTACATCTTAAATTGTATAGTATTATATGCACTTTTCTGCAATTAGAAAAGCATTGAGCTATTGATGGTGTTCTTTTATGTGAATGCAGCTTTAATAAAATTTGAGCAAATTGGGAATTATTGGCAGCTTTTTTTGGCTAAGCGGACTAGACATAGGTGCCCTCTGTAACCTCTGTTGTTCATGCTGGGGATCGGTATACTAGAAGCTCTAATTAGATAAAATAAGAATATTGGAGTATTTTTGATGTGGGAAGTTAGATAAGAGGATAGCATTGTAAGTGGACATCCTGCTTCTTTTCTTAGCAGAAACGCTCCCTGCGGTAATGGAGGTCAGAAAGGTCAGCAGGTGTTGTGAAATGGAGAGATGGGGATATGGTGACAAAATATTGGTACATTTGGGTGAGGGTAGATGACCAGTGGGAACATTGGAGGTGCATGTTTTTTAGAGACAGTAAACAGGCATTTGCAGCGAAGACCATATTTGTGACGTTTCAGCCTCAAAAACTGGCTACCAACATTACATTAGTAGCGTTATTATAAACAGGTACAGGCTGTACCTGATATAATAACGCTACCAACATATACTCTGGCGCTTTTTTCTTCAAGACAACAGGCATATTTGACCAAGCCTACGCAGCTTTTCTAGTATACAGATTTAAACATTTTCTTACTTCTCAACCTTTGGCTTATAAGTCTGAGTCTGATGAAGGCCTGTTTTTGAGGCTGAAACTTCACAAACCTTGCTCTGCTTGACACGTGTGATGAACAAAAAACACAAATATTTTTTAAACTACCATTGCAGTGTGAGATCCTTTATCAATGAACGTTACATAGAAATTCACTTTGGTCAAGGTCTAGGTTTTTCCTGGCACCCATCAAAAGCACCCTGTAAATCTTCCATGACTTTAAGGTACCATTGTAGAAACACTCAAAAATCTAAAGAGTTAATACGCTTTTCTAAAACTAATATAAGGGTTATGCAGACATTCGGTAGTAAGATTCCAGCAAAGTTTGGAATCTTTCAATCACCCCAGCCGAAAGGGAATCTTCCGGGCAAATCCAATCTCCTCTGAAATTAATGTGAGTGCGTGTTTTCAACTATTCAATTGTTTCTTTTTTATGCACGTAAGAGCTGTGTTTTCCCTTGCACCCCTTTCCTGCATAACGTTATAAGGGTTATGGGCACCTGAAGTGAAGCCAAGGTTTACATTTACAAATCAGAATGATGTTTTTTTTTCTTTCTTTTCTAGACAAAAGGGTAAGAAGGTTTTCAAATCCTTGCGTAACCTGAAAACTGACCTGGATCTGACAGTAGAGGGCGATCTCAACATTGTTATGTCTTTAGCTGAAAAGATCAAACCAGGACTTCACTCATTTATTTTTGGGAAACCTTTTCACACCAGTGTGCAAGAGAGGGATGTGCTAATGACTTTTTAGCTAGTTCACTGAGCACCTGGAACTGTCAGAAGCTTTCATGTGAATTCACTTGCTCACAGTTAAAGGGATTGCTGGGAAATCTGGGACAGTAGCAAAAGTTACTGTATGTCTATTTTAAGTTGTACTTTTGATGTATACCTGATGTCTGCCTTACACGCACATTGCTTTGTGTTCATGGTATAGAGAACATAATATACTGAATGTGTGTATACATGACATGTTTGTCTTGCACTGGTATCGTAATATTTTACCCCAAATCCTATATACCTATTGTAAAAGGTAGAGAACAAAAAGTTTTATAGAAGAGTTGATAAAAAGAAAAAAATGGTTGGTAATATATATATTTAATAAGACACTTTTTGCATTAGCCCATACAGTATACAAACGATGCTGAGTCTCTTGTATAAAAGTGTCCATGCTGGGAATTGTCATATTTCAGTCAAAAAATACTCTCATACTTTTGTCATAGGTAAAAAAGCAGTTTGAGGCATTTTCTATGTTAAGACACTTCTGACAAAAATGTTTAAAAGAAAACTTTGCTTCTGAACTCCAATTCACAGTTAAACTACATCAAAGATTAGCAACTTTGTAAATGCTTACCTTTCTTTTTATTCTGTTTTTGACATTCTTCACAATTTACAAAAAATGCTGAAAGTCAAATTGTTCAAGTTTCTTTTTAGACCTGACATCCAAGTTATATCTGTGTATCTGTCATCTATGTCTTTGCTTTGCTCTTTGCAGAGAGGAATCATGCCATTATATTTATATGGCCAAAAATCACCTTAAGGCTAAGGTCCCACATTGCGGAAATTCAGATTTTGTTGCATTTTTTTTGAGCCAAAGCCAGGAGTGGATTGAGCAGCAGGTAGAAGTATAAGAACTTCCTCTATAGTTCTTATTCCTTTTGTAGACATTCTTGGCTTTGGCTCAAGAAACTGCAACAAAATCTGCAACAAAAAAAAGTTGTGTTTCCGCAACGTGGAGGCTGAGGCCCCACAATGCGGAAGCGCAGCTTTTTTTGTTGCAGATTTTGTTGCTTTTTTTTTTTTTTTGGAGCCAAAGTCAAGATTGGCTACAAATGGAATGGGAACTCTGTAAAAAGCTCTTATACTTCTACCTGCTGCTCAGTCCACTCCTAACTTTGGCTCAAAAAAACTGCAACAAAATAGCTGTGTTTCCGCAACGTGGCTGAAGCCCAACATTGCTGAAACTCAGCTTTTTTTGTTGCAAATTTTGTTGCGTTTTTTAGCCAAAGTCAGGAATAGATTGAGCAAAAGGTAGACATATAAGAACTTCCTATATATTTCCCATTTCTTTTTAATTCATTCTTGGCATTGACTCAAAAAAAACGCAACAAAATCTGCAACAGAAAGAAGCTGCATTTCCGCAACATGGGGTCTTAGTCTAAAGGGGTTTTCCAGGCAAAAAATGTTTTGTTTTGTTTTTGTTTGTTTTTTTTTAAAGTCTGTTTTTAATGGGTTAATAAATGCACCCATATACCTTTAGCTGTGTTTTGAATGATTTCTGGGTGTCTCTGGGAGCTCCTGGCATCACCTGCATTTGTTTACAGGTTCAGCTTCCTGCTACGTAACTTCCACGCTAACCACTCTCTCCTTACTCCATCCCTCCTTCCTCTTTCTACCTCCGTCCCATATAACCCCGCCTTGTCTCTCTAGCTATTCCACCCTTCCCTACTTATTAAGTCCAACCCCCCACCCATATTATATACTTGCCTTCCATGCTTCTTCTTGTAAGACAGCCGAACCTTCATTCTACAGGTGTGCATTTTTCCCAAGCTGCTCTATTCTCTGCAGCAATGATCCACGTCTACTGCACACAACCGCCCCAAGGTTATGGATAAATATACATTTTTGATTATTTAGTAAGTAGGAGAGGGTGTTTAGATTAGTACAGTTATCACATAGCATAAACGCCGCGATTTTGCCTCGGCAGAAACACTGCAGCATTTTACTGTACCTGCAAAGTTGATGGGATTCTGGGAAAAACCTACGCTTTTTTTTTTTTTGTAAATCGCAACATGTCAATTATAGATTTTAGTGTTTACCTTGGTAGATATGTTTGCATTTATTTATTAAATAATATGAATTTTTGTGAAAATAAAAATTGTAGTTTTCAAAATGTAAAATCTCCTGCTTTTGAGAAAGTCAAACTACCCAAGTTAGATAAGCAGAGATATAGTGATATATTTATTATGTTGGCATAATTTTTTGTCCTTTAAATTTTTTAGAGTGCTTAACGGCTTACAATTCTAACAGCTATTTTTCAAAGTTTCAAGAAAATTTCCAAAGCCCAATTTTTAGGGACCAACTTAGTTCTGAAGAGGCTTTTAAAGGCATACATAATAAAACCCAAATGTATCACCCTATTTTCTAATCTACACCTCTCAAAACATGAAAAACATTTTGGAACTTTTTTAAAGAGGACCTTTCATCAGATCGGGCACATGCAGTTCTATATACTGCTGGACAGCGCACTTTCCGGCAGTATATAAAACTGCATGTGCCCGATCTGATGAAAGGTCCTCTTTAACTCAATAAGTATTTTGCTCCACACACCTGAGAAGGTGGTCTCTCCCTAAGGATAGACGTTATCCCCACAATCTGGTCTCTCAGCCTCTCACTTAAACCAAATCAGTTCTCTCTAGGCTGCGCTGATGAAGTCCAAAGAGACAGAAACGGTGCCATCCATAGCTGAGAAATTGATTTAGTTATAACCTCGCATCATGCAGTAAAGGCTTCTGGGAAGTCGGGCATGTTGTTCAGGGTGCTTGCTATAGAGGGCAGCATAACAGAGGCACTGTCTCCCTGTTTACATCTTGGGAGACAGATTTGCATATTCTTCCCATGTTCCTTTGCAGTGGAGCAACTATGGCTGTATAAGTCTCCACACACCTGAGAAGGTGGTCTCTCCCTAAGGATAGACGTTATCCCCACAATCAATAAGTATTTCACAGACATTAAAACAAAATCAAAATTTTGGATTTCAGTTTCTTTCAATATGTTCATTTAGCCCATTGAGGCTGAGATCCCATGTTGCAGAAACTCAGCTTTATTGTTGCAGATTTTGCTGCGTTTTCTGAGCCAAAGCCAGGAATTGCTACATGAGAAATGGGAACTGTATAGGTACTGAAATCTCTACCTTTTTCACATGGCTTTGGCTCAAAAAAAAACGCAGCAAAATCTGCAACCAATAAAACTGCATTTCCACAACACGGGGTCTCGTCCTAAAGCTGGATGCACACGACTATGCCAGAAAACAATCAATGAATGGACAAACAATTGTTGTTCTGAACATACTCAGGGTGGGGGGATACATAGTTGAGCCTTGCATGCGTCCAGTGTTTTATATTAAACACTGTTAAATGCAAGTAAACCTGCAAAACCGTGTAGCTGGTAACATGGGCAAGTTAATAACAATAATGTGTACTCAGAGAATGTCAGACACTGCTGTATGTGTCTTCATTCTTGCAATGATTGCCACATTTAAATGGAGGCAAATGACAATGGCAATTCAATATCTACCTATGTGAATGAGCCCTAAGACTGAGGCCCCAAGTTGCGGAAACACAGCTTTTTGTGTTACAGATTTTGTTCCTTTTTTTTTTTTTTTTAGCCAAAAGCAGGACTAAATTGAGCAGAAGTTAGAAATATAAAGACTTCCTTTACACACGTGGACAAAATTGTTGATACCCCTTGTTTAATGACAGAAAAACCCACAATGGTCACAGAAATAACTTGAATCTGCCAAAAGTATAATGAATAAAAATTGTTGACAAGCCACAAAGCTTCTGGGAGAATGTCCTACGGACAGATGAGACAAAAATCGAGCTTTTTGGCAAGGCACATCAGCTCTATGTTCACAGATGGAAAAATGATGAAGAATATCTTAAAAAGTACACTGTCCTTACTGTGAAACATGGAGGAGGCTCTGTTATGTTCTGGGGTTGCTTTGCTGCATCTGTCAGAGGGTATCTTGAATCTGTGCAGGGTACAATGAAATCTCAAGACTATCAAGGGATTTTAGAGAGAAATGTGCTGCCCAGTGTCAGAAAGCTTATCTCAGTCATAGGTCTTGCAACAGGATATTGACCCAAAACACATCTAAATACACCCAAGAATGGCTAAGAGAAAAACATTGGACTATTCTGAAGTGTCCTTCTATGAGCCCTGACCTAAATCCTATTGAGCATCTTTGGAAGGAGCTGAAACATGCTGTCTGGAAAAGGCATCCTTCAAACCCGAGACAACTGGAGCAGTTTGCTCATGAGGAGAGGGCCACAATGCCTGTTAAGTGGTGCAGAAGTCTCACTGACAGTTACAGGAATCGTATGATTGCAGCAATTGCCTCAAAAGGTTGTGCAACAAAATATTACGTTACAGGAACCATCATTTCTGTCCAGGCCTGTTTCATGAGTTTTATTAATTTTATTTTTTTTTTCATTGTATTGAAATGGTTGAAAAGCAATGTCTGACTTTCATTTGTTCATTTTCATAGAATTTTTATTTACTATTACTTTTGTCAGATTCCAGTTATTTCTGTGACCATTATGGGTTTTTCTTTCATCAAACGAGGGTTACCAACAATTTTGTCCACGTGTGTATTTATTTCCGATTCCATTTGTAGCAATACTTGGCTTTGGCTCAAGAAAACACAACAAAATCTGCAACAAAAAAAAAAGCAGTGTTCCGCAACATGGGGTCTCAGCCTTATACAGGCAGGGCTTGCTGTTGATTCCAGGATATATCGACTGCCTGTATGTATGCACATGACTTTTATAAGCTCATGTATATGTTGGCTAAAGCCAGATTTTGAACTTTATATTATTACTGGTTTATTTTATTTTATTATTTTACAAAATAAAAAACAACAAAAGGTTGGCCTAAAAGGTTAGATTGCAATAGAAAGGATGTGCAAACGTTTATTAAAAGAATGGATTTGATTGTAACATATAAAAATAGCTAAATGCAATTTAAAAGGTTATAATATCTCACAGTTATAAAACAGGGTGGGTTTTGTTAGCCTTTTCTTGTTCTTATGGTTGTTTTTGAGATTGCTTTCTTGGTGGTTTTATAGAAATCAATAAGTTATTCATTAGATGTCCTGCTCTGCATTTAACATATGCTGCTCTTTATTTGTGGGTGCTTGGCAGAAGATAAAAGGTTCTCCTTTCCATTAGACTTGGATGACTGTAAAGCATGCCAGACCCAAATAATCCAAACCAATTTAGATGTAATAGTGTGGAAAGGACTTTTCAGAACTCTTTCTAATATTCTGAAATAAATATTGTTTACATGACCATGAGACTATAACCACTTACGTACCCTATGAATGAATTTTAAACATGCATAGGACAACATAATGGACTGTAACATTTTGTTTTATCCTGTTACTTACATGGTATTGATGTTTTCATCGCGACTGTATACGGATATTACTGCACAAGTCTCAAGGATTGTCCAAATGAGCCATCAATATGCACTATAAGGATACAAGTACAAGAT
This sequence comes from Leptodactylus fuscus, assembly GCF_031893055.1. Classification (NCBI taxonomy): domain Eukaryota; kingdom Metazoa; phylum Chordata; class Amphibia; order Anura; family Leptodactylidae; genus Leptodactylus; species Leptodactylus fuscus. The sequence goes on from NC_134265.1 coordinate 167,674,735, forward strand.
TTTACAGTGTGTTCGTTCATCTAGAAGAGCATTAGTGAGTTGAGACACTGAGGTTGGACGAGAAAGCCTGACTTGTAATCTCCATTCTAGTTCATTCAAAGGCTGAGGCCCCACGTTGCAGAAACGCAGCTTTTTTTCTTGCATATTTGCTTCAGTTTTTTGAGGCAAAGCCAAGTATGGCTATAGAGGGAATGGGAAATACACTGTCTACCAATAAGTATTTGGACACCTGTGGTAGAATAGGAAAACAACATTTATTCATATTCAATAGTTGGTAAAACTCAGCAGATGCTTCCTTACTCCTGGTTTATGTGAGCCATCGGTTGGGTGCGGTTTCTGTGATCAGCACTCGTCGGTCTCTGTCCCCCAGTTTTAGGGTGCTGCCGACTCGGGGCACATTCCCACAATCCCTGCTCACCTTCCACTTCATAATCACATAGGCCGCTGTCAATTTGGGGTAATTCAGTTTGCTTGATATGTCCCTTAAGGATCAACCATTTCTGTGGTACCCCACAATTACCCCTTTCTCGAAATTGGACAACTCTGCACTTCATGGCATCTTGCATGCGACTAATGCTAATGCTGTTTCCTATTTAACAGAGGAAGGTGTGACGTACATCACGACCACAGATATCTTCATTTGCATGGGTGTCCAAGTACTTATTGGTAGCCAGTGTATATAGGTAGCCCTTATTCTTCTCTCTTCTGCTCAATCCAATAATGGCTTTGGCTCAAAAAACCACAGCAAAATCTGCAACAAAAAAGCTGCATTTCTGCTCTGTGAGGGTCAGTCAAGTTCTTCCACACTAAACTCACCCAATCATGCCTTTATGGACCTTGCTTTGTGCACTGGTGCCCAGCCATGCTGGAACAAAAAAGGACCTTCATTAAATTGTTTCCACATAGTTGGAAAAAAATAATTGTTCAAAATGTCTTGGTATGCTGAAGCACTAAGATTTCTCTTTACTGGATTGCTGTTGTTTCTAAGCGCTTCCAATTTTCAATAATACACACTAAATTGATGATGAAATATCTAGGAAGGAAAACATTTCATGAGCTGACTTGTTATAATGTTGGCATCTCATTGCAGTTTCATGCTGGAATTTGTTGAGATGTTTAGAACTGGCTATTCTTTCACAAATGTATGTACAAACAGACTGCATAGCTAGGTAATGAATTTTGTATACCTGTGGCAATAGGCCTGAATGAAACACCTGAATTCGGTGATGAACTGGTGTGTCTTAATACACGGTCTACCAATAAGTATTTGGACACCTGTGGTAGAATAGAAAAACAACATTTATTCATATTCAATAGTTGGTAGAACCCAGCAGATGCTTCCTTATGGATGGTATTGATAGACACAATACTCCTGGATGCCTGATGAAACTCCTGATGTATGTGAGCCATGGGTTGGGTGCGGTTTCTCTGGCCAGCACTCGTTGGTCTCTATCTCCCAGTTTCAGGGATCTGACGACTCGGGGAACATTCCAACAATCACTGTTCACCTTCCACTTTGTAATCACATAGGCCACTCTCGATTTTGGGTAATTCAGTTCTCTTGCAGTGTCCCTTAAGGATCGACCATTACTGTGGTATCCGACAATTACCCCTTTCTTGAAGTTGGACACCTCTTCATTTCGTGGCATCTTGAATGCGACTAATGCCAATGCACTAATGCTAATGCTGATTCCTATTTAACGGCGGAAGGCATGACGTACATCATGACCACAGATATCTTCATTTGCATGGGTGTCCAAATACTTATGGGTAGACAGTGTATAGTGTATTTTGGGACTGGGAGGAAATCCGGTTTGGATTTTGAATTTGCCTGTAGGTGACTCTCAGGGCAAGAAGGTTTGTGCAATACAGATTGCCTAGCTTTGCAGTAGTGTGTTGATTTAAAGCGCACCTCAAATTTTAAAACCTCTTTTCATAATTGAATACTGTAGGAGAATATAAGAAACTTTGTTATTCAACTTATTAAATATATCTTCACTCAGGCTGTTTTGTTTACTTGCGTATCTTTTCCAGAAGCCTCTTTCTCCTCCTTACACTTTCCATAGACAAATATGTAAAAAGTAACTCAGCTTGATAAATGGAGAAGGAAATAGATTTCTTAAAAATGATATATTACAAAGTTTATTCTATTTACCTGCACTATTCATTTATGTGGCAAGCAATTATTAATATTATTAACACAGAGAAAAAAGTATGTCCATATTACAGTCGTATTCATATATGCCCTGGGTGATCTGCTAGGAGGTAAAATAGTAGGCTCCATATACACATGGGCCCCACACAGCACAATTCATCATGGTGATCCCCAACCAGTATAATGCTCTATAGTGCGTCTCCAAAGTATAATGCATAGTTATTCTACCCGTAGAGTACAATGCCCTTCAACTATACTGTGTGAGGGCCAATCTGAGACATTATACTGTGTGAAGGAGCCACTATGGGACATTATTGTTAAAGAAGAGTGTCCTCTAAAAAGTCCTGCACAGAGAATTTTTTTCTTGGCCAGTTTCAGTTTAAAAACGACAGACGCTCAATAAACTCCATTATAGTAAATGAGTCTGTCGGGCTCTGTGTGTAACCACTGACTTAACAGGCCGTCTCTCCATTGTCAGAGTCCCCCCGATGAACTCCAACAATGTAGGGCCAACGCTAGTGTGAACCTAGCGTCATACAAAATTAGAGCTTGTTGCAATCTTCTCATTGAAGGGTCAGTGAAAAAACTGTCATGTGAATATACATATATGTATCAGTGTTGAATGAGATCCCTATCCATTGCAAACTCATGTAGAACTTGAGTGTGAAATGCGTTTGTGGTTGAGTCCAGTCAGAACATTTCCCCCTACGCCCAACAGCAGCACAACTGGGGTAATCCTGCCCCTATGAGCTGTTAGGACAGGTGGAATATTTACCTAACAGCAATCAACCCCTATAAGAGGTCAGAGGACCAACTCCCCTTTGTGTTTTTTTTTGTCCTGTGGGACAGGACAGGTGGGCGGGGGAGAGGTGCTTTGGCCTCCTATAAGGGTCCCCTCTCCCCCCCTAAGATTGTACCTTGCTGCGTGGGGTCTCTCCCTGCGCCGGTCCGGGTTCCCTGCTGGAGCAAGTGAGTAGCGGCGGCATCGCGGACGTCCGGATGCTGCAGGTGCCGGCGGGTAGGAACTTTTGTCTGCCGGCAGTGGCTGGGAACTAGTTCTCAGTTCCCAGGTTCCGCCTGAGCCAGGGACCGCTTCCGAGGAAACCACGGATGCGCAGGCCGCGCGACCAGGGTAGGTGCCGCGGCAGGCAGAAACAAAGAACAGCAGGTAAGCGATTGCTGGTAATGTGTCCCAACCCACCCCACCCCTCGTGCTTGGGAAGGGGGGGCGAGTTATTATGAACTTAGAAAGAGCTCAGACCCAGGTGAAGGGGGCGTGGCTCCGCCCCTGTCCCTCCCCCAGCCGGCCTATTTAAACCCCCCCTCCACCACAAGATGGTACCTGTCGCTCCGGTTGTAGGTACTTCTGAAGCATTGCTGCCTCAGGATTTAGAAGCTCAAGAGCTGGAATTTCTATTGCGTGCTATCAAGGTTGGTGGAGGGGAGGGGGGCTGGGGTTGCTGCTGAGGTCCGGATTTTCTGTTTTTATGCTACTCTTTCTTCCCTCCTTTTAGTATGTCCTCATCCTCTTCGACCCTCCCTCGGAGGAAAACCACTGCGAAGAGGAGACATTTGTCTTGCGCCCGATGTAAGATCCCCTTCCCTGATGCCTGTGAATACAGGTATTGCCAGGGATGTAGAGCGCCTCCCTCTGAAGCTACCCCAATCAGAGAAATGGTCTCCTGGGTTAAGGACTTCGTGTCCCAGTCCATGAGGAAAGTGGATGAGACCATTTCCCACCTCGCCAAAAGGCCTCGGTTGGAGGCTTCTGAGCCCTCTCTCCCGCCTCTAGAGCAGCTTCACATCGGGGAGGTTGAGTCTTCAGAGGAAGACCCTGTGGAGGTGGAGAAGGAGGTATTTCCCCTCGAAAAGATGGGCAGACTTTTCAGAGTCCTCAGATCATGTGATCGGGAGGCAGGGGAAGGGCCAAGCAGGAGGGTGAAGTCCTTTAAAGCTAATACTGACCTGGTCCAGGTAATGGAAGGCGAGTGGAGGCGTCCCGAGAAAGCATTTACACCTTCCACTAGGTTCAGGGCACTCTTCCCTATGTCAGAGTCCCAGCAGGGTGCCTGGGGACCACCACCAAAAGTCGACGTGGCAGTTGCCAAACTATCCCGCCGTACAGTCCTGCCAGCCGAGGACGGCTCAAGCCTGCAGGACTCGTTGGACCGCCGCGTAGAGGGATCCTTGAGGCGGGCATATTCTGTCGCCTCGTTGCAGGCCTCCATGGCCATATCAGCTAATGAGGTGGTCTCTGCCCTACAGGCCGAACTATCTTCCCTTGCTAGGGATATAGACACGGGGGTCCACCGGGACGACCTCCTATCGGCTATGACCGATATTAATTTATTGGTGGACCACTTGGCTGAATCCTCCAGGTCGCAACTAAAACTCGCCTCCAAATCTAAGGCCCTCACCACTGTGGCCAGGCGACCGTTGTGGGTTAAACCATGGAGGGTGGACAACGCCTCCAGACTAGGGCTTTGTACCCTGCCCTTTGAGCCAGGTAGGCTCTTTGGCAAAGCCCTGGACAAGATCATGGAGGATCTGGCGGACACTAAAACTAAAAATCTGCCGCAGCCGCCAGAAAGGAGAAGAACCGCCTTTCAGGGCCGAGGGTCCTCCACCAGAGGCTTCAGGGGGCGTGGACGCTCCGCCCCCCAGGGCAGAGGTAGAGGACGCGGCACTTTCCACGACCGTAAGAAGGATCCCTGACCCATCAGTGGTCTGCCATCCTGGGAGAAATCGGGCCCGTCCATCTAGGGCCCCGACGCAAAGGTCCCAGGGTCATTCGCTATATCAAGGCTCCACCGGCCGAGAGAACATCTTGCCCTTTTTAGGGCCCCAAACAACTTCATCTTTGAGTACCCGTCCAGAAGGATCTCCCTCCAGGCTTCTTGGTTTCCAGAATCTTGGGCGAAGGACTCAGGCTCATCTTCGACCTAGACCGCTTCTGCCACGGGATGCGGTTTCCTTAAGAGACCTTCAGGCCAGGTATACTCGCAGGATCTCTCATAGCTCGGCCCAGGACCTTAGATCAAAGGGACGAACACCAAGATGGGAAACCTTGTCCTCAAGTTTCCACCCTCCCAGATGGCAGAACTTCAGCACCCCCTATTTCCAGGGAAGTAGTATCCACAGGTCTTCCCCCAGCCCCCTAGTAAGGCTGGGGAGCCCTTTAGGGGGACAGAAGGCTTCTCAGAGCCAGGATCAAGGAAGACCCGTTAAGATTTTTTACGATTCCATCAAATAGAATCCAGTTCCGGGGATTCATCAGGGACTCTCCTACCTGGAGGCACCTTCTCTGTGTCAAGAAGCTGCGAGTCCGGAATCGCTGTCCCTAGGGACTTAAAAAGCCTATCCAGTGAACCATCAGTGCCCTGCCATGATTGGCCTGGCAGACCCATCTTCACGATGGCAGGTCCTCGGTCAGGTTTACCTAGACCCTGTTGACCACAGATGCCTCCCGGTCCAGGGGAGCTCATCTGGGGAAGACCCTGGTACAGAGCACCTGGCGTTACCTGAAGAGAACGCGCTTACCCAGCTGGCGAGAGATTATCAGAGCTCTAGTGAAGTTTCTGACGTGGACTCCACAATTTCGGGAGTAAAGGACCAGGACGGACAGCCTGATCACAGCCGATTACGGTCATTCCGGACAGAGGATGAGAGCCCTCTCCACGTTACCAGACGCCAGGATCCTCATCTATTCGGATCTATGAATCTCCCAGCGGCCAGCGGTTCAAATTCCAGGTTACAGTCTGTGGGACTGACTCACCAGAATGCGGATGACCTTAGCCAGGTCATCCCCAGACCAGGGTGCTCTCCACTATCCTACCAAAGGATGAGGTCTCCCCGAGGTGGATCTGATGGCCACCTCAAACGGCGCCGCAATAGAGGAACGTTGTTACCCAGTTCGGGAAGACAATCCTCCGGCGCTGTATGCCCTGTCAATACCAGGGAGGTTCAGATGGAAGTGCGTCTACCCTCATCGACTGAGGATTCGGAAGGTATTGACAAAACGCAGGCAGAACCAGAGCTTGGCATGGAGCTCGCCATTCTGGTTAAAAAGGGCATGGTTCACCGTCCTCACTCTCATGAGACGGAGGAACACCTGGAGGCTTCCACCAGTGTAAACTCTGGTAATCCGGAACAGTCGGCCCTATCAAGGCCTGAACAGATGCAACCTCACTGCCTGGAGGTTAGCCAGCCTTTAGCTGGCGAAAGAGGATTATCCCAGGGAGTGCTAAGAACTTTGGCGCACTCAAGAGCGGAGTCAACTAACCAGAGCTACCGGAGGGTCGCCCGAATCTTTCAGAACTGGTGTTCGAGTAACCAGCGCGACCCTGATAGGAATGCAGTCTTGGAGTTCCTACAAGACGGCCTGGAGAAGGGGCTAGCACCTGCTACCTTGAAAGTCCAAGTCTAAGCTCTGTCCGCACTCCTGGAGACCCGGCTAGCACTAGATCCTCTGATTAAGCAATTTTTAAGAGGGGCTACTAGACTTCGTCCTCAGGTGCAGCCACCGGTCCTGAGCTGGGACCTGGCCGCAGTTCTGCAGGGACTCTGTGCGCCCCCCTTTGAGCCCCTATCTGAGGTGGATTTGAAGTACCTAGCATACAAGATAACTTTCCTGTTGGCAATAACCTCCGCCAAGAGGGTCGGTGAGCTACAAGCCCTAGCGGCCTCTGAGCCATTTATAACCTTCTTTCCAGACAGAGTGCAACTGAGGTTCGTCCCAGGATTCTTGCCAAAGGTACCCACGCCTCAGAATATTAACCAGGCAATCGTCTTACCAGCGTTTTTCCCCTCTCCCACCTCTGAGTGGGAGGAAAGGATGCACAAGTTGGACTTGGTGAGAGCGTTGCGGATTTATCTAGAGCGGACTGCGTCCTTTCGGAAGGCAGAGAATTTGCTGATCAATGTGTTTGGCCACACCAAAGGGACCAAAGAATCCAAACCAACTCTATCAAGATGGATTAGAGAAGCCATTATCTGCTCCCTACGTGCTCAGGACCTCCCGGTACCAGACCTTATCCGTGCCCATGCCACCCGAGCAGTGGCGACATCATGGGCCGAGAGACGTTTTCTTTCCTTGGAACAGATATGTGCAGCGGCTTCTTGGAGTTCTCAGCTAACTTTCGCCAAACATTATAGACTTGAGTGGCGAACAAGGGAGTCCACAGCATTTGGACATTCGGTATTGGCATCAGCTTGCCAGGATCACCCGCCCTAGGGTAAAGCGATACTTGCTAAATCCCCAGTTGTGCTGCTGTTGGGCGTAGGGGGAACGAAAGATTGTGAATGACAATCTGTTTTCCCTTAGCCCAAACAGCAGCACAAGGCTCCCTCCCTATGCTGTATTTGTACTATTTGTTTGTACTATGTCATATTACTTCTGTTAAATAGATGTCTAAAACTTTACTTGTTACTAACATAAAGGGGAGTTGGTCCTCTGACCTCTTATAGGGGTTGATTGCTGTTAGGTAATTAAATATTCCACCTCTCCTAACAGCTCATAGGGGCAGGATTACCCCAGTTGTGCTGCTGTTTGGGCTAAGGGAAAACAGATTGTCATTCACAATCTTTCGTTCTGGTTGTGGGAGGAGACTAGTCAGTGTTCATCCAGTTACTATGAGTGCGGAAAGTCTTCATCCAGCCTCCTAGAGATGATCATTCCATTAAACTTATATTGCAGCATTGTGACAGGAAAGAGTAAGCTGCTGATATTTACTGAGAGGAGATCCAAGTCAAATTGTGTGATTTTCGGAGTGCAATCTAAGGGCTAGTTCACACGGGGCAAGAGGGGGCGTATTTTGGCGTGGAATCCAAGTCATAATCCGCCCCCTCATAATGGTAGTCTGTGTAGACCTCTAGCTGCCCTTTCTTCAGGCGGATTCTGCAGCTGAATCAGCCACAATGTCCACCTCGCGACAGCCTCCTCCGGACTAGGCCCATTCATTTGGGCCTAATACGGAGTGGAAAGCCGCGACGGGATGCTGTGCACTGCATCGGCATCCCGTCGCAGCAGCCGCGTCGGAAAAAGCACACGCATATTTGCGTGTGAACTAACCCTAAGGTGAACTCCATCCTTAGAATTGAGACCCTGTTCTGCTACAAGATTAACGGGGCTACTTTGGGTATACAATGAGTCAGAGAGAAAGACTGGCGTCTATCTATTTTATATTGCGCGTAGACTACTGAATAAACCATCACTAGGCTTTGGTTGCTGTTTGCATTGCTTCACAGCAAAGTTCAAACCTGTTTCACCTGCAAACCTGTGTCTCCTGAGCTATTACCTTCAATTACCATCAAGGGCCCTTCCAAATGGCTCAACTGAAGACCATTAGGAAGTGTCCCTACCACCACCATCAGATACTCTACAGACCCCCTCAGTTTTGCACCAGCAGGAGGTGAGCTGAAGAAAGTAGTTGAGTCTACGGGCCACCATTGACAACTAATATCATTGCTACTATACTACTTCCAGCCTCCATTTCCCTCCAACAGGTTGCTGCATAGGTGACACATTGCCTTTACAGTTTACATTAACACAAGTGGGAGTTTTCTGTGTTCACTATTCCAAAAGTTGTTGCTGTTGGTTAAAAAGCAAAGTTAAAATGGAAAGTGCGGTCTTAAAATACAGCAGTGGGAATAGGCCATTATAAGATTTACTCCAAACTTTAGTCCAAAACAATGTGGTATATGACAATTAAATAGAGAAAATGTATAATTGCAGCTTTTCTGATACTGAAATGTATGTTTTTTGGATGTGGAAGACTTAGCTCATTTGTGCACAACACCGATGGCCTGTCCATACCATCATACTAACAATGTCACTGCAGAACACAGCAGAAAACAGCTGATACTTTCTTGACATCAAGCTGTGGTCTTGATAACTTTTAGGAATTAAGCTCACGCATTTTCACATACATGTAGATCAGAGAATGTGGGTAATTATTGTGTTCCCACGTACATGTACATGATGGTGATCGAGTGAACTCAGAGCAGAGCCCATATGATCACCTTGGGAGCCCAGCTGTATCTGTTTAACCTTTTAGATGGCGTTGTCGCAGTGGCGTAACTACAGGGGTAGCAGCGTTTTGTTTTTTCTTAATAGGCCGGGCAGGGGCCGGGATCGGTAAGGACGCCATGGGCCCCACAACACTATTATTTTCAGACCCCCAAGTATAATGATTGGAGACCCGGGAAAGGTAAGGAACATAAAAAACACAGTTACTTACCTCTCCGCACTCTATACAGGCATCGGGCCTAGTTGTGTGACGTTCCTGAGGTCACATGACCGGGACCTGCATCCCGGGTCATGTGACATCCGGACGTCATTAAAGATAGCCGACACCACCGAGGACTGTAGCGGAGCCGGGAATAGGTAAGTGACAGTGTTTGTTATGTTTGTATCCCCCCTCAGTCTCCGATTATTATACTCTGGGGTCTGAAAAGATCCCAGAGTATAATAATTGTTCATGGGTGTTCATTATGAGGTATAATACGGTGTGCAGGGGCCACAATGGTGCATAATACTATGTGCAGGGGACACTATGGGGCATAATACTGTGTGCAGGGGCCACTGTGGGGCATATTAGAGCGCGCAGGAATGTGAAGGGGGGGGTACGGTCGGTCAAGGTCTTTGGTGTAGGTTAGGAGGGAGGTGGGCATGTCAAAAGTTCGCCATGGGGCCCCGCCTTTCCTAGTTACACCACTGCGTGGTTGATAGCAACCACAGCATCTTAGGTGTTTGTCAGTGATATTGACACTCCTATCAGTCCACCACAATGCAATCACGGGGTGCCGATAAGTTGCTATAGCAACCAGGGAACTAACAATGGCCCCTGTGTCTGCCATCATAGACTTTCTATTAGGACCTGCTAGAGGCATGTCATAATAGAATACCTATTACAATTAACAGGCGCAATACACAGTAGTACACATGAATTGTAGTATATTGGACAGATGATCAAGTACCATAGTGGTAAAGTACCCTTGGGGGACTTTAAAAAAAAAAAAAAGTAAAAATAAAATGAATAAATTAAAAAAACAAAAACAAAAAAAAACACTCAAAAAAATCACAAACCCCATTTTCCCCATTAAAATATTTTTCATATCTTAAAAAATAAAAAATAAAAATAAGTACACATATTTGGTATTGCCATGTCCTTAGCAACCTGACATATAATATTTCAATATTTCAACCACATGATGAATGGCATAAAAAATAAAAGTAAAAACATAATGCCAAAATCACCATTTTTCTTTATACCGCTATCTAAAAAACAGAATAAAAAGTGATCAATGTGTCACTCAAATGCTAAAATGATACCAATGAAATCTTTATGTTATCTGGCAAAAAATAAAACATCGCACAGCTCCATTGAGAACAATAAAAAAGTTATGGGTTTCCAAATATACTGACTTCAAAACTAATTCAAAACTCATACTGACCCACAGAATAAATAAAGAATATTATTTTACCATAGAATAAACAGCACAAAATTTATAGTGCAAGAATCAATGGCAAAATTGTTTTTGCTGTTTTTTTCCATTCTCTCCCAGAAAGAGTTAAAAAAAAAACTTATTAAATGATTTGTGTTGTAAATTGATGCTGATAAAAAATTCAACTAATCCTGCAAAAACAAGCCTACATAACTCAACATAAAAATAAAAAAGTTATGTCTATTGCAATATGATGATGAAAAAATGAAATGAATGATGTGTCCTTAAAGAGGACCTTTCATCAGATTGGGCACAGGCAGTTCTATATACTGCTGGAAAGCCTACAGCTTTCCCGATCTGTGCCCCAGGTAAAGAGCTATCGGTTCCGGTGCAATAGCGCTTTACAGTCAGAAGGGCCTTCCTGACAGTCAGTCAGGTATGTCCTTCTCCACAGCAGCGCCTATCGCGCTGTACAGTGTGAGCGGGGAGGATAATACTCGTCTATGAACGAGCTGTGTGAGCAGAGGGAGGGGCCGTTCCTCTCCGCTCACACTCTACAGCGCGATAGGCTCTGCTGTGGAGAAGGATGTACCTGACCGACTGTCAGGAACGCCCTTCTGACTGTAAAGTGCTACGGTACCGGGGCCAATAGCGCTTTACCCAGGGCACAGATCGGGAAAGCTGACAGCTTTCCAGCAGTATATAGAACTGCCTGTGCCCAATCTGATGAAAGGTCCTCTTTAAGGGATTAAAATAGAAATATATGGAGAAGTTTTATAACCTTTTATTATACTGCATTTGGGTTTTATTTACACAATCCGTTTGATGTAGCTTTTATATGTAGTATTATTTTACTACATTGTGCAATGTTCTGTTTTCCGTAAAGCAAGCATATTTGTGTGTCAGTCAAACTCACAGTGAACGCATCAGTCATATGTAGAAATGTACCTGTATAACAAATTGATTTGTAAGATTTTAGCAAGGATAATGCAGTTGGAAATATAGAAGAACTGAATCGTAACCGCTGTTATGGAGAGCCAACGCTGCACATAGACTTCACCCATTGATAAATACATAGAATCGGTACTATACAAATTCAATTGGCCCTTTAAGCGGCAATATTCATCTCCTTGCTCAGCAAGACAGAACTAAACGGTAGAGAAGGCAGCAGTCATCACATGCAAGGGTACCATCCCAGAGCTGCCTGTAATTGACTCAAAACACTGCAGCATGTAGAACGCAATCGTTCCAGGCCACTGAAGCAGATAATAGGTTTTGGTTAGGATCAACATCATCTTAGACTATGGACAACACACACTTTATCCACCTAGCAAGCTGAGCAGCTGGATGCCTGTAATGTTTTTTTTACTCTCTCTTGTCCCAGGTGCATTGAGCTTGCTTGTTTTCTCTGGAGATGGCGGTGTACATCATATATAACAGAATATCGCAATCCTTACCAGAGTATTTATTAGCTTAGTAGTGCTAATGCGACATGCTGTTTGCTTATTAGTTGCTTCAGACGGGTGTTTTAAGAGATTATAGCAACAAAATGCAGCACTGATCACTTAATACGTTTTTGTGAATGTAGTAATATGTTTATGATTAGTTTTATATCTAAATAATTACAACAGTCAATAACTAATTGGTCAAAAAGGAAACTGCACATATATAAAGCTGAACTAGGCCCAAACTGTTACTGCAATATTATTCTTTTAAAGAGGACCTTTCATCAGATCGGGCACATGCAGTTCTATATACTGCTGGAAAGCTGACAGTGCACTGAATTCAGCGCACTATCGGCTTTCCCGATCTGTGCCCGATGTAAAGCGCTATAGGTCCCGTTACCGTAGCACTTTAGTGTCAGAAGGGCGTTTCTGACAGTTAGCCAGGGACGCCCTTCTGCCCAGCAGCGCCTATCGCGCTGTGCTCTAAGACCGGGGAGGAACGCCCCCTCCCTCTGCTCACATAGCTCGTCCATAGACGAGTGTTATCAGGAGGGGAGGGGGCGTTTCTCCCCGCTCCACAGTACAGTGCGATAGGCGCTGCTGGGCAGAAGGGCGTCCCTGGCTAAGTGTCAGAAACGCCCTTCTGACACTAAAGCACTACGGTAACGGGACCGATAGCACTTTATACCGGGCACAGATCGGGAAAGCCAACAGTGCGCTGAATTCAGCGCACTGTCAGCTTTACAGCAGTATATAGAACTAAATGTGCCCGATCTGATGAAAGGTCCTCTTTAATCCTTGACCTCTATTTCTTTCTTATTAACAATATAATCAGTTTTAACTAGTGGCCCATTCCCACTGAAAATAAAAGGGTCATAACGCCAGTTCAGTGGCATACTATAACCAGAAGAAGCGTGGAAAGGGGAAACAGCCATTGCCCATTCAGTTTGTGTCTATGGCATGATTCTACTGTACAATGTTTGTCCTGCATTAAGCTACCATTAAAGGAATAGAAGTTTGTAATGCAAGTGCCGCTTCACTTTTTTCCTTCTTACACATGTTATACTATAGCTTCAGAGCACACAATATCTGTATCTTTAGTGCAGTTCTAGTGCCTGATGTAGCACAGTGATCCACTCTGCCACATAGAGGAGTACCAGTGTTATAATTGATACAGTTCATGTTAGAATTTGTACATAGATCACAAAGTTGAATTTAAACCTATGGATGTAGTACTAATAAGTCAAAGCAAATATAATATGCACTTTCTGGTTCACACAGAAGTTCCTGGTACAATCTACAGATTAATCGGTACATGCGGTGACCTTAGTGTTAGGTATCTCATTATGTGTTTTCATACTATTGTCCATCATACATTTCAGTCCAGTACTGTTCATAGCCATGCATATAATGTTGCTCTGCCTACAAGTAAACTCTGAATTGCTGAGCCAATCAGAGTGTTGCTTCAAGCTTGACCTCAAATAGGATATTTAGACTTAGCCATAAGTGTGGGGTCTTATTCTTTGGCTACCAATTTGGATACCCATGTGCTTTCCTGGTTTCGACCTGCTTGTACGTTACATTCTGCCTGCTGTTGGTTTGATGATCTGGTCTTTGTCTGCAAGTGCACCCATTTTCTGACATAAGATTTGGTGTGGCAACCTGGAGTCCCTGATTGGTAAAAACTCAGATGAAAACCTCACGGTTAGCCTTAGACTCTATGTGCCAGAACAGTGTTGCGATATAGGCATCTTATTTTGCTTGATATCTTTGATTTGTAAAATTTGCTGCAGTGTCTTTGGAAATTGCTTAAAAATCAATGCAATTACTGGGACTTGCTTAAGTGGCAATTCTGTAATACGAAGAATGTGTTGGACAATACTTCTGCCCCCTTCTCCTCTCTTAAAGTGTTGCTCTTTAACCCTGCCGAATTAGTATTTAAGAATGGCAACTGCACATAAGCTGTAGTAGACTTAGTTCACAATGAGTTTTTTGGATCGGAATCTTAGGCGGAGGCCGCCTCAAGTTCCGATCCAAAAACCGCGTAGCTGCGACTGAAAGCCGGTGCATTGCACCAGCATCCAGTTGCGCACTCTGCTCCGGATTAGGGCCAATGAATGGGCCTAGTCCGGAGGAGGGAGTTTCTTCAGGCCGAATCGCGAGGCGACTTGGCCTGAAGAATAAGCACCTCGCTTCTTTTTTCCGGGAGCCGGAAGAAATGGTTCCTGGAAAAAAGGCCTGAGCGGCTCCCATTGATTTCAATGGGAGCCGTCTTTTTGGTCAGGGTTTTGAGGCCGTAAGTGTGAACTTAAGCTTACGGTTCATTCACATGGAGGAAAATGGTGAGTTCAGTTTTTGTGCTGAAAAATTACGCCTCGGCTTATACTCACGTCAATATCAGTGAATATTTTCCAGCTTAAATTCAACATTTCAGCAACAAATATAGGTATACATAAACAAACTTGTAATGGTATAAACTACCAAGATATGCTCCGTTTACACCTGCATTATGGATATCCACCCAGGCTTGAGCAACCTTTCTGGTAGTTTTGCCAGCAAGCGCTTTTCTTGCATGCTAGTTTCGAAAACCCTAAATGATCCCATTAAAAGAGAAGGAATCTTTTAGGTTTTGCCAATAATTATTTGAATAAGAATCAAAAAAGTAGTTTACCTGAATGTTGAAAATACTGTTTGCAAACTATAAAGCTAAACTACTTTTCTAAGCTTCAAGCCAACAAAGCGTTTCTGTCAAACTGTCAAACTTTATCTGTAGAAGATGAAACATTATGATTAATTCTGATGAATGACTACGAGGTTACCATTACTTCACATAAAAGACATGGGATTCATAAATAAACATCACATGACTTCTCCTTGTGGTATCTTTCATTACAGCTTCACGTGGCAATGACATGATTATCCCTGACATACTTGACATACTTTATTGTATCTGCATTTATCAGTCTTCGCTCATGTGCAACGCTGATCTTAGCAGTAGTAACTTTTCACTTTACAGATTGATTTAACCATCTATCAGTCACATTGAAATTGTTTTTTAAAAAAACCCTCATAGATTGTCACTCTTTTATTGCAGTTTTTGAATTTATGGCTGAAATTATTACTGGCACATACCATCTTGTTCCTCACGTGCATTTTAACTCTTACGTGATCCACCATATTTAGGCTAGGTTCACACCTGCACCTGTATTACATTCAGGGTTTTCATCCCCAAACCCACTTAAAAAATTGGGAGGAAACGAGCAGACACCTGGTGGACCCCATTATAGTCTATGGGGTCCGTAGGTTTCCGTGTGTAACAGATTTTTAAGCGGGTTAGGTTTTCATTCTTCAGGACCCCAAACGGACCTAAAGAATGGAACACCAGGTGCAGGTGTCAACCTAGCATTAGCCTTATGCCTGTAACATTTTATCCCTCTCTGCATTCCAGCTTTCATAACTTTTTACATTTTACTTCAATGTAGCTTTATGAAACCTTGCATGCTGTGGTTATGTAAGGGAGCGTTCACACTACCGTCAGTGTCCGACAGGTAGTGTCCGCTCCTAGTGTCCGCTAGTTTATCTCACTTCTCAAAAACAAAAAGTAATAAAAACTGATGAAAAAGTCTAAGGGAGCGTTCACACTACCGTCGGTGTCCGACAGGTAGTGTCCGCTCCTAGTGTCCGCTCAAAATCTGTCACGGACATTAGGAGCGGACACTAGCTGTGTCCGTGACACCTGTCATTCATTTCAGGTGCATCAGGTGCGTTGTTTAGCACTCTATGCCCGTCCTTCCCTGTCCACAAGTGAAGATGTCCGACTTCTCAAGCGGACAGAAAAACCCTGCATGCATCAGGTGTGTTGTTTTGCACTCCGTGCCCATCCTTCCCTGCCCGCAAGTGAAGATGTCCGACTTCTCAAGCAGACAGAAAAACCCTGCATGCAGGGTTCTTCTGTCCGCTTGAGAAGTCGGACATCTTCACTTGCGGACAGGGAAGGACGGGCACGGAGTGCAAAAGAACGCACCCGATGCCCATTGAAATGAATGACAGGTGTCACGGACACAGCTAGTGTCCGCTCCTAATGTCCGTGCCAGATTTTGAGCGGACACTAGGAGCGGACACTAGCTGTCGGACACCGACGGTAGTGTGAACGCTCCCTTAGACTTTTTCATCAGTTTTTATTACTTTTTGTTTTTGAGAAGTGAGATAAACAATGTGCCCCAATGTGGACCACCCATGAACAATAATTATACTCGGGGTCTTTTCAGACTCCAGAGTATAATAACACCATACAAAAAAAAAAAAAAAAACACTTTTCGTCTGCTACTGGGCAAAAGCCATTTGTCCTATATTAAATTTAGTGTGTGGATTACAAATCCGAAGTCAGAATTGTTGTAACACGTCAGAAAATTTGGCTATGCATAAGTATGCCTAAATGAATTAAGCACTTGGAAAGCATTGAACAATTTTGAACAAAACAAGTTTTACTCCAACAATTCCCTGATCTACAAAGTTTTCATAGTAAACAGTGTATGAAAACGTAATGGAATAACAACATTTCAAAAAGTCTCATTTTTCAGTTTAAAAGTGTTACTTGAGCAAGACTGTGAGGGTCCATTCACACGGAGGAAAATGGCGCTGAATTTTTAGCGCTGAAAAAAAACCTCCCATTGACATCTAGCTAGTGGGAAAAAAAGCTAGCGGAACCCATTGAAATCAATGGGAGGCTTTTATTTCAGCACTGAAAATTCAGCACCAAATAAAGCGCCATTTTCCTCCGTGTGAATGAACCCTTAAAAGTACTTCAGGCATCTGCTTTTGCGTTTGTGAATGGTCATATTTCTCCTGTTGCAAAAACCAGCAGTAGTCCCTCATCATGTTGGGATTCCAGTGGCTTTGACTTCTGTTCTCCATTGCAGAAATATCTTTATGGAACTGCTGTCCATGTTCGTGACTTACGTCACCCAAATGTAAGAAATGCATTTTTAATGACATTCGTCAGCCAAGTTGTTCATATGCTGTAAGCATGTTGTCTACTAATTCAGCATAGTTCTCAGATCATCTGTTCCCAAGGAAGTTCTGCACTACCAGCATAAATACATCCCAAGCTGCAAGGTCCAGAGGGTTGAGTTTTGTTCTGAATGTGTCATCATGTATTCGTATGTTGATTTCGGAGCCAATAAAAATTCTGTCCTTTATTTTAGCCTCAGTTTTCAGTGTGCTAAACTTATCCTTCAAATACTGGAAGCTGTTTCTATCACGATCAAGTGCAATTACAACATTTTTCATTACACCAAGTTTAATGTGAAGTGGTGGAAGATAAACTTGAAGTGGATCAACCAGTGGTTTGTGTTGTATATTGTACTGACCAACTGTGTGCGCGACTCTGAGAGACCACTGTCTCATTTTGTAATGATTTATGTCATCACGTCTGTTCTATAGTCACAAGAAACACATCTGCTTTGTGTACCCTAACTGTAGGCCAAGTAGCAGTGCTACCACTTTCAGGTCAGCACAAATTTTCCATTTATGATCTGAGTATTTGGTCATTTCCAATTAGCCTCCAATCATTAGGAACATGTGTAGCATCTAACTCCATCATAAGACCAGTTACATCAGTACAGAAACAGACCTCGCTTTTCATTGCATAGTAATAATAATAATAATAATAAATTTTATTTATATAGCGCCAACATATTCCGCAGCGCTGTACAATTTGTAGGGTTCAGATACAGACAGATACAAAACAAAGAACGTCATGTCACACAATGGGACTGAGGGCCCTGCTCACAAGAGCTTACAATCTATGAGGTAGAGAGGATGACACAAGAGGTAGGAGGGGCGGCATTGCTTATACAGTGTTCAGACAATTTTGTAATAGAGGTTGCAGCCATTACACAAACAAAGCTTTATGGGCCGTCACTAGTAGTGTCCTTTAACATGTGGATAGAGCATGGACAAATATGTTAGGCTGAAAAGGCATCAAGAAGGGTTTGCATTAGGAATTGTGATAGGCCTGTCTGAAAAAATGCGTCTTTAGTTTGCGTTTGAAACTGTAGAAATTGGGAGTTAATCTGATTGTCCGGGGTAGAGCATTCCGGAGAAGTGGTGCAACTCGGGAGAAGTCTTGTATACGAGCATGGGAGGTTCTGATAATAGAGGATGTAAGTGTTAGGTCATTGAGTGAGCGGAGAACACGGGTTGGGCGGTAGACAGAGATGAGGGAGGAAATGTAGGGAGGTGCGGCATTATGGAGAGCCTTGTGGATGAGGGTGATAACTTTATATTTAATTCTATATTGAATAGGCAGCCAATGTAGCGACTGGCACAGACCAGAGGCATCGCTGTAGCGTCTAGCCTGGTAGATGAGCCTGGCCGCTGCATTCAGAATAGATTGTAGAGGGGAGAGTTTAGTGAGGAGAAGACCGATTAGTAAGGAGTTACAGTAGTCAAGGCGAGAATGAATCAGAGAGACAATAAGTGTCTTTAGTGTATCTCTGGTAAGGAAAGGACGTATTCTGAAGATATTTTTGAGGTGGAGGTGACATGAACGTGCGAGTGATTCAATATGAGGGGTGAAAGAAAGGTCTGCGTCAAACATGACCCCGAGGCAGCAGGCCTGCTGCCTAGGAGTTATAGTAAGGCCTGAGATTGCAATGGATATATCAGGGACAGATCTATTAGATGGTGGAAACAGTAGTAGTTCAGTCTTAGAGAGATTTAGTTTCAGATAGAGCGAGGACATGATATTAGAGAGAGCAGAAAGACAGTCACTGGTGTTCTGTATGAGTACAGGGGTGATGTCATGGGAAGATGTGTATAATTGGGTATCGTCAGCATAAAGATGGTACCTGAAGCCAAATCTGGCGATGGTTTGTCCAATGGGGGCTGTGTAGAGAGAAAAGAGCAGAGGGCCTAGGACCGAGCCCTGAGGAACCCCAACAGCAAGGGAAAGAGGGGAGGAAACAGAGCCCGCAAATGTTACACTGAAAGTGCGGTCTGAGAGATAAGAGGAGAACCAGGAGAGCGCAGTGTCATTGAGGCCGACTGAGCGGAGCATAGTGAGGAGGAGATGATGGTCAACAGTGTCAAAAGCTGCAGAGAGGTCCAGAAGAATAAGAAGAGAGAAATCGCCATTGGATTTAGCCGTCAGGAGATCATTGGAGACTTTTGTGAGAGCCGTTTCAGTAGAGTGCAGAGCGCGGAAACCAGATTGTAAGGGGTCAAGAAGAGAGTTAGCAGAGAGATAGCGGATTAAACGAGAATAGACCAGGTGTTCCAAGAGTTTAGAGATGAAGGGGAGGTTAGAGACGGGTCGATAGTTAGCAGCACAGGACGGGTCCAAGGAGGGTTTTTTCAATAGCGGAGTTATAACAGCATGCTTGAAGGAGGATGAGAAGATTCCAGAAGAGAGAGAGAGGTTAAATATTTTAGTAAGGTGAGTGGTGACAGCAGGCGACAGAGATTGGAGAAGATGAGAGGGGAAGGGGTCACTACTGCAGGTTGTAGGGCGAGATGAAGAAAGTAGCTGGGAGACTTCCTCTTCTGTAACAGGTTGCAGCTAACTTGGTGTGTCGATGCTAAAGTGTGAAGTTTTGGTGCTGGACAGGTCTGGTTATGTCTATTGGAATATTTCCAATATATAATGCATTAATATTATAATTGAATTGAAGCTTTACATGTATAACTTAAAATCTAGATGTGTCAGACAAATTCCGAGTTCATATTCATAATCAGCATGCTCTTTAGTATAAATCATGTTTTTCTCTCAGTAGCAAAATCATTTTTGCACGGTGTAGTTGAAGACCCAGGGAGGTGACAAACATAGAAAATACTGTTACTTACATGCTCCTGGTTCCAGCGCATTCCTCGGTGATGTCGGCCAGCTTCAATGATGGACCAGACGTCACGTGATACGGGCCTGCGTCATGACCCCCTAAGTAAAATTATAGTGTTTGTGGAGTTTGCAGACTCGTGGCCTCACTTACCGATCCCGTCTCCTGCTCACAGCCTTGCAGAAGAAGAAGCGCCAGTAGCCGTGAGGAGACACGATCAGTAAATAAATAGGGCCCATTACTTGTTGGAGTTACTCTCGCAATTAACGGAGTATTAAAAAAATATATATATATATATATATATATATGCAGTGGCTGCCGCCGGGCCCCCTAATATCCTGGGCCCTGTGGCAGCCGCTACCGCTGCTATCCCGGTAGTTAAACCCCTGTTCATAGACGTGGGCTACACAAGTGTCATTATATGTTGCGATACCAACCTGACCAATGTGACGTCACTGCAGAGACTGAAGACAGCTTGGAGTCATGCCAGAGAGGTGAGTATTAACGGATTTTATGTTCATTCACCTCACCTGGGCCTCCGATCATTATGCTCTGGGATTTCTTTTAGCATAATAATAGCAGTATTTGTTGGGGTTCAGTCAACAAATACTCTTGCCGCGGGTCCGCGGTCTTACTTATCCATCCCTGTTCCTGCACATGACCTACCTGCAATCTCTAATCTATGTCAGTGTCTGTGTAGAATTAGCTTGTAATTGTTTTTATGTTTTGTTTTTTTTTAATCACAGTTAGGCTAAGGCCCCACACTGCAGAAACGCAGCTTCTTTTGTTGCAGATTTTGATGCATTTTTTTGAGCCAAAGCCAATGGCTACAGAGGGAACAGAGAATATATAGGAGAATATATAGGTTCTTAAACTTCTCCCTTTTGCTCAGTCCACTCCTGACTTTGGCTCAAAAATCCACAACAAAATCTGCAACAAAAGAAACTGCATTTCCGCAATGTGGGACTTTAGCCTTAAAAGGGTTTTCTGGGACCTACATTTTGATGACCGAGTTTAGGATTCCTAGGCCCCACCAAGAATCAGCTGTTCAAAGAGGCCAGCATTGCGGCGTCTTCCATAACGTCACATTCATTGGTCACGTGGCACAGCAGCAGCTAGGCCCATTCAAGTAACCAGTGGTTATAATGACTCCTCTGTTTATCCTGTGATGAGTGAGTTTACTATTCTTAATAAATATATACGGTATTTGCATGATGATTATATCATGTTTATGGAAGCAGGTTATTTTTACATTGCACTGTGTATGTATATTCATCCTGAAAGAGTGCAATGAATAGTGACATTATAAAGGACATTATAAAGCAAAAATACCCAACTCTCCCCTATTGACTTCTATAATGATTAGGTAAATAATAGCCCTATTGTGTTGGCTGAAGCTGGTGTATGCTTTAGATAGCTGCAACATGTACACTTCACTTTTATTTCTTCTATAGCTAGTATTGTATTGTACAGCTGTTGACTGGAAAGTTACAGAAAAGAAGAAAGCTCAGAAACAGAGAAGAATAAAGGAACTGGGATCAGAAGTTTTCCATTAAGGAGCTGAGTGGGTTATCAACCAGCCCTGCGCTGCCAAGTGATGTGTGACTCTACAGTAAAGATACTCATGGCAGTACCTACATAGTAATGTGAAGTACAAGTTACTGCCCATACTAGAAGTTTAACACAGTGTCTGTAGAGCAGTACTACTACTAATACTAGTACTAGTTGTAGCAGAAGAAAGCAGAGCAATTCTCGTGCTAAAGTTGTGCTACCAACCCCCTACATTAGTTCTAAAATTCAACTACCTGGCCCAGGTCTCTACAAATAAATGTAGAGGGTAAAACACCAAAACAAAGTCAGGATCAGATCTGGGTCAAAAGCAAAAAAAAACCCATTATGAATCCCGAAATCATCAAGCAACATTAGTCAGGTCAATCTGGGTCAAACCCAAGTGGCACCAGACAGTTATTCCAGGAGAGAGGTTAAGGTCAGACAGGAGTCAGAAATCCAAAAGGCAGCAGGGGTATCACAAAGATAGTGCATCAGAAGTGTAATACCAGAGCACACGGATACTTAAAGAGGACCTTTCATCAGATTGGGCACAGGCAGTTTTATATACTGCTGGAAAGCTGACAGTGCGCTGAATTAAGCACACTATCAGCCTTCCCGATCTGTGCCCTGGGTAAAGCGCTATTGGTCCCGGTACCATAGCAATTTACAGTTAGAAGGGCGTTTCTGACAGTCAGTCAGGAACGTTCTTCTCCACAGCGGCGCCTATCGTGCTGTACAGTCTGAGTGTGGAGGAATGGCCCCTCCCCTCCTGATAGTGCTCGTCTATGGACCAGTACTGTGAGCAGAGGGAGGGGGCGTTCCTCCTTGCTCAGACTGTGCAGCGCTATAGGCGCTGCTGTGGAGAAGGACGTTTCTGACTGACTGTCAGAAATGCCCTTCTGTCTTTAAAGCGCTACGGTACCGGGACCGATAGCGCTTTACCCGGGGGACAGATCAGAAAAGCCGATAGTGCGCTAAATTCAGCGCACTGTCAGCTTTCCAGCAGTATATAGAACTGCCTGTGCCCAATCTGATGAAAGGTTCTCTTTAAAGGGAAACAGGGCACTCACCAACCAAAAGTAAAATTTTCAAGCTTTAATTCGTCATCATTAAAAAATGGCACTTAGACAGCATACACAATCGGAGATGGATTAAATGGAATGCAGAGACACGAAACGGTCGTTGCTTCATTGTCTCTGCATTCCATTTAATCCATCTCCGATTGTGTATGCTGTCTAAGTGCCATTTTTTTTAATGATGACGAATTAAAGCTTGAAAATTTTACTTTTGGTTGGTGAGTGCCCTGTTTGCCTTTACAATTTTTTGCCCAAGACTTTTTTATATATCCTTTGAACAGTGAGCACCACCTATATACCACATCACTTTGCCTGCTATTCATACCTTGTTGCCGTATATACATTGAGGTGTTGTATTTTAACACAGAAGGGTGCCACTACCTTCATATATCTTTTTAGTTCTCTTTAAAGGGGTTGATGTAGTAATCCATGGGTGAAAGGGAATCAAAGATTAAGTTTGCTCCTCTTGTCACCAATTCTGGGATGACAATGGGGTATCTGGGTGAAGATATAAGAAGGTGAAGTTAACCTACTTACTTTGGCAATCTTAGGTGGGTGACGTAGAAAACTATGTACATTGTCACTGCCCAAAACAGGTTAGCAACCCCTGTATAACGATATATTACAGAGTGTTTATTTGATGGCATGCTAAATTCCCCAACCAAGGGATGTATTTTATTGCCATATTAATACAATGTTTTGATTGCTTTGATTTGCTTGCGGGTGCATTGTGTAAGGCAGAACTGTAGTTGCAATTAGGTGTTATATCACAGTAGGAGTTACACTGGTAAATCCCATGGTACGACCTGCACTGGCTGCGGCATGATGCTTATATTATGCTAGGATGAAGGCACACTGTATAAGAGAGGCCTCCAAGCCTTTTCCGAGGCAGTTGTGTTCATTCAGTCTGGTTGGTGCTTCAGTCTGAGTTGTTTCAGGAAACAGTTACCATGTCACTAGGAACCAGAGGCCTAGTCCATTAGTGCAGAAGAGTGTGCCAAGGAGTGGATAGACAGAGCACCAAATTTTCTGGGGCTATCTCTATATGTCCTGGTTTCTTTGTTTATTTGTTTTTTAAATCACCTTCTACCTAGAAAATTTATATTGTGTTGGGGACACTAAAGGAAGCATTATACTGTTTGGGGGACTAAAGGGACATTACTGGTACAGATTAATCAGTTTTCTGGTGTAGAGGAAGGATATTGAGGCACACATTTGGAGCAAGGCCCTTACTTGTACCAAATGTATGCCACAACCTGTGATAATGTGAGCGGGAAAGTGAAAGGAACACCTCAGCTGACATATTCATTAAAACTTATCCCAGCCTACTGGTATGAGTTATAATAGGAATCTACACCAGTCCCTAACAGTTGTATATTTCCATTCCGGTGCTGAGACGTGAGGCTGATCCCGACTCCTCTTCATAAATCATCTGTTCCCTTCGCCAGTTGGGGCCTTTAATAAAACTAGTGTAGAAAACGCCATTGTTAATAAACCCATCCCATTGAGAGTGTGCTCAGAGCCAAGTAAACTTGGACACCATGGAAAGGTTATTCATTGAGATTTATTTCATACCTCATTCATCCAGAGTGAAATAAGACCCTTAAATGTAGGACAATAACTGTGGCCCCTATCCTTCATATGCTGTAAGCCATTTCTTCAGGTATACATTACAGGGCATTTTCACAATATTTCTTTTCGGACCCCCGAGTATAATGATTGGCGGATCGGGAGAGGTAAGAAACATAAAAAACACTGTTACTTACCTCTCCACGATCCGTGCAGACTTTGGCCTAGTCGTCTGACGTCTCATGACCCCAGCCTGCGTCCCGGGTCATGTGACGTCTGACGTCATTGAAGATGGACTACTTCGGAGGCCGACAGCGTAGGAGACGGGAGATAGGTGAGTAACAGAGTTTTTTTTATGTTTTTCTCCCCCCGGGTCTCCGATTATTATACTCTGGGGTCTGAAAAGACCCCAGAGTATAATAATTGTTTATGGGTATCCACAGTGGGACATAATACTGTGTGCAGGAGCCACTATGGGGGATAATACTGTGTGCAGGGGCCACTATGGGGGATAATACTGTGTGCAGGGGCCACAGTGGGACATAATACTGTGTGCAGGGGCCACTATGGGGTACAATACGCTGTGCAGGGGCCACTATGGGGTATAATACTGTATGGAGGGGCCACTATGGGACGGGATAATACTGTGTACAGGGGCCACTATGGGGGCTAATAATGTGTAAAGGGGCCACTATGAGGGATAATACTGTGTGAAGAGGCCACTATGGGACGGGATAATACTGTGTGCAGGGGTCACTATTGGGGATAATACTGTGTGCAGGGGTCACTATTGGCATACCTCCCAACTTTTGAAGAACCGAAAGAGGGACAAAATGTGCGGCGCGGCAAATTTATCCCCGCCCACTTTTGTGTTGACTCCGCCCACTCGTTAATTTTTCATGTGCCCGCACACAGTATAATCCTCCTACAGTCACCCGTACATTATATGTCCCCCCTCTATCTCTCCCCCAGTTTCATATACACCCTTCATCTGCCCCCAGTTTCATGTCCCTCTTCCATCTCTGCCCCCAGATTCATGTCCCTCCAACTCTGCCCCCAGATTCATGTCCTCTCCATCTCTGCCCCCAGATTCATGTCCTCTCCATCTCTGCCCCCAGATTCATGTCCCTCCATCTCTGCCCCCAAATTCATGTCCTCTCCATCTCTGCCCCCAGATTCATGTCCCCCATCTCTGCCCCAGATTCATGTCCCCATCTCTGCCCTCAGATTCATGTCCTCTCCATCTCTGCCCCCAGATTCATGTCCCCCATCTCTGCCCCCAGTTTCATGTCCACTCCATCTCTGCCCCCAGATTCATGTCCCCACATCTCTTCCCCCAGATTCATGTCCCACATCTCTGCCCCCAGATTCATGTCCCCACATCTCTGCCCCCAGATTCATGTCCCCCATCTCTGCCCCCAGATTCATGTCCCCCATCTCTGCCCTCAGATTCATGTCCTCTCCATCTCTGCCCCCAGATTCATGTCCCCCATCTCTGCCCCCAGTTTCATGTCCACTCCATCTCTGCCCCCAGATTCATGTCCCCTCCATCTCTGCCCCCAGATTCATGTCCTCTCCATCTCTGCCCCCAGTGTCATGCCGTCCTCTCCTTCATCTGCCCCCAGATTCACGTTCCACCTCCACATTAAACTTACCTTCTCCTCCGCTCCCTCGCCGCTCTCTGCCCGCCTCTCTCACTGACACATGCGGCTGAAGGAAGGAGCTGACACAGGTCAGCTCCTCGCTTCGCCGCTGCCCGCCTCTCTCCCTGACACATGCGGCTGAAGCTGCTCGCGTGCTCGCTTCGCCGCTGCGTCTCTCTCTCGCTGACACATGCGGCTGAAGCGAGGAGCTGACCTGTGTCAGCTCCTCGCTTCGCCGCTGCCGCCAGCTCCTGGCTTGTACATCGCGTCTACAAGCCAGGAGCCGGCGGCAGCAGCGAAGCGAGGAGCTGACACAGGTCAGCTCCTCGCTTCAGCTGCATGTGTCAGCGAGAGAGACAAGCAGCGGCGAAGCGAGCACGCGAGCAGCTTCAGCCGCATGTGTCAGGGAGAGAGGCGGGCAGCGGCGAAGCGAGGAGCTGACCTGTGTCAGCTCCTTCCTTCAGCCGCATATGTGTTCAACTCAGATCTGCGTCCTCTGGACGCAGATCTGAGTTGAAATCGGGACATACCTCCCTCCAACTGGGACCGCGGGACACGTCACCCAAATCGTGACTGTCCCGCGGAAATCGGGACGGTTGGGAGGTATGCTATTGGGGATAATACTGTGTACAGGGGCCACTATGGGACGGGCATAATAGAGCGCGCAAGAATGCGTAGGAGGGGGTCGGTCGAGGTCTTCGGCGTTGGTCGGGGCCCCATTTCAAAAGTTCGCCACGGGGCCCCGCCATTCCTAGTTACGCCACTGATTTCATTACTATATTACTAAACTGGAACCCCAAATCTATCTGAAGACGTGCCCAGCAGAGGTGCCCAGCATGTACTTTGTGCATCCCCTGAAGCAGTCTGAGTACAGATTTGGGCTATACTATTCACTACTAGATCACAGCTTGCCTTTTGTTTGCCAGGACCTGAGGGGGACGCAGTTCCTCGAGTCACCGGCAGGGGGAGCAGGCTGCAGTGTAGAATGCCGTGTGACTGGAACTCCCATTGGCGCGGCATGTCCCTGTCCTCCTGAGCTGCTCACTCACTTCACCCTGTGCCGGAGTTCCGTGCTGCTCGCATCACGGGTTTAGTGAACTTTCCCCTCAGCACACGGATTGGAGAAGTCGTCACGGGCAGCTGGCGTGAGCTCCATGGACAGGAGGTAATGCAGAGTGGTGGGCACAGCATGTAAGGTGAGCAGTGCTGAGGAAAGTTCCCAGTGAGTGGCCAGTAGGGCATGACCTTGTGTGGCATTAGTCTGAGGCTGTCATCATGTCTGGGGTTAGTAAGCACTAGTAGCCTCAGAGCACGTGTAGTGATGGAGCAGAGTTCAAGGAGTCATTTAACTGTAAAGTGTCCCAAAGTTGTGACCAGACACAGATCTAGTCAGCTATTGTACATGTAGTCTCCTGTACGTGCTGCAGGCTGTGTGCTTTGTCACTCTCCAGCTAGGTCACACACTGTGCACAGGACATCTGGAGGGTGGAGGGGGTGTAATCCATGTCTGCAGGGACAGTGCTCACTATGTACTATGAAGGCGTCTCCTATAAACTAGAGGACTCAAGGAAAGGGGACCATGTCTTGGTTTATTCTTCCTTTTTCTTAGTTCTTTTATCAAAGTCTTGCACAAGAAGAAGTAAAACTATAACAAGGTCTCCGCTACTACACTTACCAGTTGGTGAAGTATTAGGCTAGATTCACATAAAACTTGTGTAAAGCAGCTGTGAAAAATGGACACCCAAGGGGCGCCTATTTTCAAATTTAAGGGTCCATTCACACAGAGCAAAATTGCACTCTACTTTGCGCTAAAAAAAGCACCTCCCATTGACTTCAATGGGCTAGTTCACACGTAAAAACCGCCTGGCTTATTTTGGTTCTGAGGCGTTTTTTGGAGCGTATTCTGGAGCAGTTTTTGCTAAAATCTTCAGAAAATGCCAGGCGGTTTTCCCCTCTCCTAAAAGTGAAAGGACTGTAAAAAAACGCGCCGCGTTTTGGGTCACATTTTTTTTACAAAAACGCGCCAAAATCGTGACGCGTTTTTTGCCTCCCATTCACTTCTATTGCTCTCCTCAAGCGTAATCCGCCTGAAGAAAGGTCATGTCGCTTCTTTTTTCTGCTAGCAGCAAAAAACTGCTAGCAGAAAAATGAAAGCTAGCAGTCTCCATAGACCACCATTGTATGGAGGCAGATTTTGAGGCGAAATCCGCTGTCAAAATCTGCCTCATTTCCCCGTGTGAACTAGCCCAATGGGTGCTGCTAGTTTTTTTTTCCACTAGCGAAAACAGCAGAACCCATTGAAATCAATGGGAGGCTTTTTTTTCAGCACTGAGAATTCAGCGACAAATAAAGCGCCATTTTCCTCCGTGTGAATGGACTCAAAGGGTGCATTCACACAGAGTTTTGTGGTGATGATTTTGCCACAATAACTTGAGTAAAGAATCAGCACTGAAAAAAGATTACCACTGACCTCAATGTCCTATTTTTTTTTATACTCGTGGAATTTTCCGCTAGCTGAAAATACTGCGATTATAGAGCGATCCCGTTGAAGTCAATGGGAGTCTTTTTTCAGTGTATTGAGAGATTCGTAAAAACAGAAACAAATTAAACATCATCTATTTTTTGACAGTGTGTTAAAGGGTACTTGGGTTTTCATTAAAACTTAAAATATGGCAGGGTACTTCTGGGCGGTCTGTTCTATGACTGTATAAGCCTTTTGTGGTGTCTAGAGATGAGCGAACACTATTCGGAACAGCAGAATGAATGGAAGCTACGTCCATTCATTTTTATGGGAGCGTGCTATTCGAAACGGATGTTTCGAATAGTGTTCGCTCATCTCTAGTGGTGTCCTTTCAGTTTTGCGTCTGCTGATAATCACATTATGGCTGATGTTCATTGACATTTGTCTTTGAGGCTGTGGGCCTGTACAAAGAGGAATGGTCTGCCCTATACATGGTACTGGTTTCTTTATATGTAATTGTGCCAGGAGTAACTGTACAATAGCAAACAAATAGCTGAGAAAGTGACCATAATATAGGAGTTTCAGGAACAAGCATCTTATGCTAAGTTCACACTTGCATACGAATTTCCATTTGAGGGGTCCGCTGGAGGAGACTCACGGACCCCATAAACTTTAATGGGGTCCTTCAGGTTTCCACCCGAAAAGGGCGTAAAAATGTGGAGAGAACAAAGCTGCTTGCAGGACTTTTCTCTATGCATTTTTAAAGCAGAATGGGCAATGGAATCCCCTGGTGGAAACCGGGAACAGGTGTGAACCTAGACTTATCCAGAAAATGAGTACAGTCAGTAAGGCTGCTTGCTTTCTGTGAATAATATCCTCTCTGTAATCACAGAAGTACATAGAGGATTTTCCTTACATCATAAGATGTGAGATTTGCAGTCCTTTGCACAGAGGAACACTTTGCAGAGGCTAGTGTGCGGTCTGTGAGGAGAATAGACCCATTCCATTCACTCCATTCAACTTCCTATTCACTGTAATCACATCCTGCTTATTTAAAGGGGCTCTATCACTGGGAAAAGTCATTTTTATCTAAACACATGCTTGCATAGGCTTTAGAAAGGCTATTCCACACTTACCTTTTGTATGTAGATTACTTCAGTGGTCTCTGAATAAGTCCGTTTTTATTCATATGCTAATGAGCCTCCAGCCAGCTCAGGAAGTTCCCAGCAGCCTCCTCTCTCCCATTATCTTCTATGTGTGTGAAGCAAACAGGAAGCTGAGTCATCAGCAGCCCCAGCAGCAGCCTCCCATAGAAAACAGCAGAGAGAAGTGTGCACCATCTATCTTGCACTAGTCTAATTAGCATATGAATATAAACGGACTTATTCAGAAACCAGTGAGGCAATCTACATACTATAGGTAGGTGTGAAATAGACTTTCTAAGGGCTATGCAAAGGTGTGATTAGTTAAAAATGACTTTTCCTAGTGATAGAGCCCCTTTAATGTATCTATGTATGGCCTTTGGCTAGCAACAGGGAGTGAACTGCAAATCAGCTAGAAGGGAGACAACTAGTAGCAGGAATGGCAGGAAAGTGCTTCAGGAATTAGTGGATTAGGAATTTGAAGCATCTTTTTTTTTCATGGAGTGTTTTTTGATGCATTTTTTTTACTCCAGCACACTGATTCAACTTGGAAATTTCACTTAAAAAATATGCCAGTAGTTTTTAATGCGGTTTATGCAAAAACCGCATCAAAAAAATGTGCAGCGTTTTTCCTGCCGTCCATTGATTTCATTGTATTTTTCTAGGCAGAATCTTTCTAAAGGTAAGTCATGTCACGGATAGCACACTGAACCATTCATTTCTATGGGCCCGTACACATGACCATGAATTACACGGTCCTGTGTGCAGTCTGACAGTCCGGGCCATAAAATATAGAACAGGTCCTATTCCTGTCCTATTTTGTGGCCCTTGCTTCCATGGCTCATCCATTTAATGAAGAGGCTGTGGAAGCACGGCTCATTCACAGGTGACACATTGGGGACATCTGTGTGCTACTGGTCCGCCACCCGTTCCTTTAATTCACGGCCGAGTGCAGGCGGCTGTCAGGCTGAAGGATACGGTAAAAACATTACATTTTACAGTACTTGAAAAGTAGATGGGTTTCAGGCTAATCCCATCCACACATTGAAGAAACAAATTTGCAGCGGCAAAAGCTGCGTTTTAAAAAAAATTTGTGTTTTTGAAAATTGCAGCATGTGAATTACACCTATGGATTCGCTGGCGTTTTCCTTATAGGTGTAATAGGGGCAGAAGATCTGCAAACTCTGCAAAATCGCAATGAAGAACGTGCCACGTTTTTTCCGCAGCATTTTGTTTGCTGCATTTTGCTATGTGGGGTCTTTGCCTAAAATGACTTTTTATACACTTTACTAAAATACATCTGGACATGTCTACTTATTGGGGCACGGCTCTAAAGAGAGCAGCCTGGGGTAAATATTATAGTTAGATTTTATCTATGGAATGCTGCTTGGTCACAATACCAGTTATAACACAGTACAAGGTCAAAAGTGCAAAGCCTACAGTGTTAAAAGAAATAACTGTGGACTTGTGGATGTATAAGGGTATGTTCACAAAGAGTTTTTTGCAGGCTGAAAATATCAATGCTTTTTGATGTGTTTTATTTTACATGATTCATTTTTTGATGCATTTTTTACTCCAGCACACTGTATGGACCTAGAAACTTCACTTTAAAAAAACTTTAGTAGTTTTTGACGCAGTTTTTGCAAAAATCGTGTAAAAAAAAACAGATCACGGTTTTTCCGCCTCCCATTAATTTCGGTCAGATTTTCAAGGTGGAATTCATCTTTAGATAGGTCATGTCTCATCTAGCTGAAAAAATCAGCTACTGACTCCCACTGAAATGAATGAGAGGTGTGTGCAAAAAAAGCGATGCAGGAAAAACTGCAGCGGCATTGTGGTTTTTCCCAAAGTGCTTTTCACAGAAAGTCCACAGAGGTTTCCTCTGCAGACTTTCTGCTTCCATTATATTCATAGGGAAACAGCCAGCATTTCTGTAGGTATAATTCATATGCTGAGATTTGCAAAAGTGTTGCGTCTCTGCTCTGCGTATTTATCTGCAATGTGTGGATGGGATTTGCTGGAATCACTCTGCAGGGACTGTATAATGCATTTTGCATTTACATCGGATTAGAAAAAACGATTTGGCGGCGGAGAGCATAAAACGCTCACCGCCGCTCACGGCCGGACAGCTTTCTCACCCATTCAAATGAATGGGTGAGAAAGACTCCGGCAGGTTTCTGTATCCTGCCTCTGTTTTGTGCAGGAAACGGAAACCTGCAGAACGGAGACCGGGGCGCAGATGTGAACGAGCCCTTACAGGACTTTTCTCTCCACATATTTCATGCGGAGAGGGGAGCAGAATGGCCCAAACGCAGATGTGAACCGGGCCTCAGCCCAATATTATGCAGCGTTAGTTCTCAAATATACAAGACTTATCAGCTCTGATTCTCCATTTGCAAGTAAATTGCTACGTTTTGTGTTATACAAATGAAGGAAGTGGTTTGGGGTGGGTGTGGGGGGGGGGGGGGTGTTTTAGTCTTCCTGAAGTTTGGTCTCCATTTCAGCTTCCCTATTGATACACATTAGACATCACTGCAATTGTTCTTTTTTTCTGAACATGGATACTAAGTTGTGTCTAGATAGTAACACAGTCCTGTAACATTTGTACCCACCTACTTGGAAAGTATAGACTTGCATGGTTCATAATTCAATGTTTCAAAGCATTTGGGTCCTTGTCAAGTCACATCTGCAAACTTGGTGGGTCCAGAGAGTATATGCATGCAGCTGCACGCTAGATGAAGAGCTTCATCCGGCATGTGGCTGCACGCATAGGATTGAAAAGTTCAATATAGAGAATAGCAGCCTTGTCCCATCAGTTGTTTCCCTGCCAGCAGAATATTACTGTGTGTAAGTAACTGGCTTGTAATGTCTGTATGATTGGAGGCAGAATCTGACTAGCCCAATGTACATACAAGTCATTGTTATCTGGAATAGATTATACGTGTGACTATGAGGTTTTCTCAGCAAGTTCTGGAAGTGGCTTTGCGTATTGTCTTGTAATGGGGTGTGGGTTACTCTGTTACTCTCTGATTAATTGCCTATGATATTGAGCTATCTGACTTATGACATAAGAGCAGATATGTTATATGGATTTCTGGTCTAGTTATTCTTTAACTTGGGATGACCTCTGTGTCGCATACAGTGTGTACATAGTGCATGCCACATGCATTTGAACTAAGATCTGAGGGGCATTTTTTACTGCTATTGCTTCACATGTGCACATAAAAAGATATAGCCCTATCTCTCCTGACTACCCCATAAATATCATGACATAAATCAGCCAAGTGTTCATGGTTAGGAAGTTATAGGAAGTAATACACTATCAGGCTCCTTTGTGCTTATCTCCTACAGTAGCAAAGTATTGGTAGCAATGTCTCCTCCATGTCAGACATCAAAGGGGTGCCTCACAGACCCATATGCATGTTCACATTTTGATGTTGCTTTCAGTTGGAGAAAATCCTCCTGACATATGCATCTGAATGAAGGGTCCAACCTATGCACTGCACATTAGTCTGTAATACATAGCCCAAAGTTTCCCATTCTGAAAAAAAGTGTAACATTTTTTACTGCTCGCTTGTAAAAAAGTGCAATAACGCTCCATGTCCGAGTGCCATTATGTTGTAAAGAACTGTAGTATGTGTATAGTACAGTTCTCTACAACAAAATGGTGCTTGGACATGCGCAGTAATGCGCAGTAATGGGATTTGTCACGTCAAACAGCTATATCTCTGGCATTATAAAATAGAGAAACTTAGTTTTTCTCTTCCGTCCATGTCCAGGAAGATTAGCTACAATTCCATGGATTGGAAACTTCTTGCTTATGTTTCACATCATGGACAATGGAATATCAAGATCTCTGGAGATGGACTTTTACTTTGAGATTGTTGATATTTTTTCACAAATTAGGTTCTCAAGTCGTCAGACAGATCTCTTCTCCTCTTTTATTCTCCATGCTTAGTGTAACACTCACAGACGCACAATGCAAAGACTGAGTCAATGTCTCCTTTCTATCAGGATTCAGGTGTGATTTTTATATTGCCCACACCTGTTACTTGCCACAGGTGAATTTGAACGAGCATTGTGTGCTTGAAACAAAGTTAATCACCCACAATT
The DNA here is from genome assembly GCF_031893055.1 of Leptodactylus fuscus. Taxonomy (NCBI): domain Eukaryota; kingdom Metazoa; phylum Chordata; class Amphibia; order Anura; family Leptodactylidae; genus Leptodactylus; species Leptodactylus fuscus. The sequence goes on from NC_134265.1 coordinate 167,708,170, forward strand.
TTGAAAAGGTGCCAACAATTTTGTCTGGCCCATTTTTGGAGGTTTGTGTAAAATTATGTCCAATTTGCCCTTTTTTCCTGAGGTTTTTTTTTTTGTGTGTGTTGTTCCAATGCACACAATGGAAATAAACGTGTCAAAACTTGTGTAATTGCTCTCATCTTATGGGAGAAATACTTCAATTTCTAGAAAAATTTCATGGGTGCCAACACTTACAGCCATGACTGTATGGATATCTGTGGCTGCTCGTAAGTATCCTAATCTCCGATGCCGCTCCTGCTACCTCTTGTGTCACCCCCTCTACCTCATGTATTGTAAGCTCTTTTGAGCAGGGCCCTCAGTCCCATTGGGTGAAGTGACTAGGGATCCAAACATATACTCTCAGCTGAACTAACACTGACGAAACTCCCCAAAAATTATCTGGAATATCTCTATAAGGCCAAGGCCCCACGTAGGGTAAACGCTGAAGCGTTTTGCAGTATCTGGAAAGTGGATAGGATTCTGACTAACCTAATTGAAGAAGAAAGTCAGCAGAGGAAAACAATGTAGACTTTCTGTGAAAAGCATTGCGGAAAAAACCATGATGCGTTTCCACCTCAGTTTTTCCTGCAGCACTTTTTGGCTATGGGGGGCCTTAGCCTGCAGGGGAGTTCCATCCTTCTAAATGATGACTTTGTGCCATAGTGCCAATAAAGAATGTACTCAGTTGGCTGCTATGTGCTGCTGCTTACCTGTCAGTTGACACGTGGCACAAGACTGATTGCCCTTAGCAGTGACATGTGATATTTGAATAGGTGAGTGTTGAGGCCTGTGATTGGCTTCATGAGAGGTGAGTACATTTTTTTTTACTTCATTGCCACTGTTTCCAGCTAAAATAATCCTTTACGCTAAATTGTTGGTGGGAGGGGGAGCTGCTTTTTTGTTTCAGTTTTTGCTGCGGTTTTTTGAGCCAAAGCAAAGAGTGGCAAAACAAGTCCTGATTTTTACATCACTTGAAGGCAATAAAGAGGTTGCTTAGCTTTCCTAGAATGTAGTCGTGCTATGGTTAATGGTTCTGGATAATAAAATTATGTTTTACTGACCATTAATCTGATTTGCTTTTCTTCCCAGAAAAATGAAGCTTCCCAGGAAGTAGGCAGACTTTTACTTTGTTTGGATTCCTCTATCTTGCACAAACCCAATTCACTTTGTATGATCACAAGTCTATAGAACACATAAAAGACATGTCTATTGGACTAAAACAGGTATTTAATAAAGACAAGACTTTCAGACCTAAAAGAAAATTTGATCCTGGCACACAAAGGTTTGAACTACATAAACGGGCACAAGCATCTTTAAGTTCTGGAGTTGACTTGAAAGCCACAGTTCAATTGCCCAGTGGAGAAGATCTCAATGACTGGGTGGCTGTTCATGTGGTGGATTTTTTCAATAGGATTAACCTCATTTATGGTACCATATGTGACTTTTGCACTGAAAGGACATGTCCTGTTATGTCTGGAGGTCCAAAATATGAGTATAGATGGCAAGATGACATGAAATACAAGAAACCTACTGCCTTACCAGCACCTCAGTATATGAACCTACTCATGGATTGGATTGAAGTACAAATTAACAATGAAGATATATTCCCTACAAGTGTGGGTAAGTAAACATTTTAATAATCTATCTCCCTTTCAAGGAACAAATAACCTTAAGGCTAAGGCCCCACATAGTTTTTCTGGCAGCGCTTTTCACATACAGTTTGCAGAGTTTTCCTTCGGTAACTTTCTGCTTCAATTACACGTGTATGGAAACTGCCAGTATTTCCATAGGTATAATTGACAAGCTGCAATTTCCAAAAACACAACAGTTTTGGAAATCGCAGCATAACCACTGCGCATATTTTTCTACAATGTGTGAATGGTTCAAAAAGTTCAACTTTGGTCTCATCTGACGAGAGCACCTTCTTCCACATGTTTGCTGGGTCCCCTATATGGTTTGTGGCAAACTGAAAACAGCTTTCATACAACAATGGTTTTGTTCTTGCCACTCAATAAATTCCATAAAGGCCAGATTTATTGAATACTCGACTTATACACTCACCGGCCACTTTATTAGGTACACCTGTCCAACTGCTCGTTAACACTTAATTTCTAATCAGCCAATCACATGGCGGCAACTCAGTGCATTTAGGCATGTAGACATGGTCAAGACAATCTCCTGCAGTTCAAACCGAGCATCAGTATGGGGAAGAAAGGTGATTTGAGTGCCTTTGAACGTGGCATGGTTGTTGGTGCCTGAGTATTTCAGAAACTGCTGATCTACTGGGATTTTCACGCACAACCATCTCTAGGGTTTACAGAGAATGGTCCGAAAAAGAAAAAACATCCAGTGAGCGGCAGTTCTGTGGGCGGAAATGCGTTGTTGATGCCAGAGGTCAGAGGAGAATGGCCAGACTGGTTCGAGCTGATAGAAAGGCAACAGTGACTCAAATAGCCACCCGTTACAACCAAGGTAGCCAGAAGAGCATCTCTGAACGCACAGTACGTCGAACTTTGAGGCAGATGGGCTACAGCAGCAGAAGACCACACCGGGTGCCACTCCTTTCAGCTAAGAACAGGAAACTGAGGCTACAATTTGCACAAGCTCATCGAAATTGGACAATTGAAGATTGGAAAAACGTTGCCTGGTCTGATGAGTCTCGATTTCTGCTGCGACATTCGGATGGTAGGGTCAGAATTTGGCGTCAACAACATGAAAGCATGGATCCATCCTGCCTTGTATCAACGGTTCAGGCTGGTGGTGGTGTCATGGTGTGGGGAATATTTTCTTGGCACTCTTTGGGCCCCTTGGTACCAATTGAGCATCGTTGCAACGCCAAAGCCTACCTGAGTATTGTTGCTGACCATGTCCATCCCTTTATGACCACAATGTACCCAACATCTGATGGCTACTTTCAGCAGGATAATGCGCCATGTCATAAAGCTGGAATCATCTCAGACTGGTTTCTTGAACATGACAATGAGTTCACTGTACTCCAGTGGCCTCCACAGTCACCAGATCTCAATCCAATAGAGCATCTTTGGGATGTGGTGGAACGGGAGATTCGCATCATGGATGTGCAGCCGACAAATCTGCGGCAACTGTGTGATGCCATCATGTCAATATGGACCAAAATCTCTGAGGAATGCTTCCAGCACCTTGTTGAATCTATGCCACGAAGAATTGAGGCAGTTCTGAAGGCAAAAGGGGGTCCAACCCGTTACTAGCATGGTGTACCTAATAAAGTGGCCGATGAGTGTAGTTGTCCTGTGGATAGATTCTCTCGCTTGAGCTATGGATTTCTGCAGCTCCTCCAGAATGACCATGGGCCTCTTGGCTGGCTCTCTGACCAGTTATCTACTTGCTCCATCTGTCAGTTTAGGTGGATAGCCATGTCTTGATAGGTTTTCCATTGAAAATGATGGATTTTTGGATGATGATTGAACAGTGCTCCTTGGGATGCTCAAAGCTTGGGATATGTTTTTTATAACCTAATCCTGCTTTAAACTTCTCCACAACTTTATCTCTGACCTGTCTGGTGAGTTCCTTGGTCTTCATGATGCTGTTTGTTCACTAGCGTTCTCTAACAGACCACTGAGGCCTTCACAGAATAGGTGGATTTTATACTGAGGCTAAATTGCACACAGGTGGACTCTAATAACTAATTAAGTGACTTCTGAACGCAATTGTGTGCACTGGATTTTATTTAGGGGTATCAGAGTACAGGGGGGGCTGAATATTTTTGCACATCACCCTTTTCAGATTTTTATGTGATTAAAATTTTGAAAACCGTGTATCAGTTTTGTATCATGTATCACTTAGTCTCAATAAAACATGGCTGTAAGGTGACAAATGTGAAAAAGTTCAGGGGGGGGTATGAATACATTTGCAAGACACTGCACTTGTACCAGGAGATAAGCTGCTGTCTGAGTGGACAGCAGCTTGTCTGCCTGTCCCATTCAGAATAAGGGTGTCACTACAGCTATCGTGTATGACTTTCTTTAGTGGGTTTAACACATACAGGCCCATCATTTTCACTATAGGAAAGTAAGTATGATCAGTTACCCTATTGACGGGTGTCACATTTCTCCTCTGGGTTCTGAGAGTGCTTTTATCCAGCGTGTTCCCCAGGCAATACAGATCGAGGGGTGGGGAGAGGAGTTTTATTGGAGACGGATGACTGCACAACTAAAGAAGAATCCCACTGAACAAGTTACACAGGGTCATCCTACACAATAAACATTTGTTCTTTTCTCTTCTTTCTCCCACATCTGTATTTCTATAGCTGGCAGTAAGCCATATATAGATTAAATGAAAATAACAAAACAAGCCAAGGTGCCTAACTGAACATATGGACAAGAGCAGTAAATCCAAGACGACTACAATTGTTTATAGGATTTAGCCATGTAGTTAGCTAATGACAAGTGCAAACCTTCTTGGGTCATCTCAGAACAGCATGTCTCAATTATGATGCTTAAAATTTATTCCTTAAGCCCAGGGCTACACTGCAACTTTTTGTAGCATTACTAATTGATTTTATCTATTGAGCTACATCTGAAGTCCAAATGACCACTTGTATGCAATCCAGTGGCTGCAGCAGTCTGTCAATAGTTAAAATCTATTAGTAGCACTACAAAAAGTCAGTGTAGACCTGGCCTATGAGGAGTTTCATGACTTATTTCCAAAACCTGGTTAAGGCTAAGGGTGCATTCACACTACGTAATCGCCAGCTTATTCTGAACGTAAAACACGTTCAGAATAAGCGGCGTATAAAGCAGTTCCATTCATTTCTATGGGAGCCGGCATACGAGCACTCCCCATAGAAATGAATGGGCTGCTTTTTTCACTGCGAGCAGTCCCATTGAAGTGAATGGGATGTGCTGGCGTGTACGGTAAGCTCTGCTCATGCCGAGCCGTATACGCCGGCACTTCTCATTCACTTCAATGGGAGCGCTCGTAGTGAAAAAAGCAGCCCATTCATTTCTATGGGGAGCGCTCGTATGCCGGCTCCCATAGAAATGAATGGAACTGCTTTATACTCGCTGATTCTGAACGTGTTTTACGTTCAGAATAAGCTGGCGATTACGTAGTGTGAATTCACCCTAAGGCCCCACGTAGCCTACTGCAGCATAAAAAGGCTGCGGGATAAACCATGGTGGCCAAGCATCATGCATTTTACCACAGTGCTTATCACAGAAAGTCAGCAGAGGTTTACTTTCTGCTTCCATTATACGTATAGAGAAACCGCTGGCGTTTCCGTAGATATAATTGGCATGCTGAAATGTCTGCTGCGTGTATTTTTTCAAGTGTGTGGATGGAATTCACTATTGCTAAGCAGGGACTGTAAAACACTGCATTTTTTTTCCGTAGCATCTACATCATGTGGGGCTTTGGCCTTACATAATTTTACGTTTTTAGTTTTCTTAAATGGGCATCAGATTGAAACATTTTGCAAGTAAAAAGGATGCTGGAATAAAGAAACATAATGGGGAAGATTTATAATTAATTAAATAAAATATGGACGTAAGCCTGGTGAAAGTGATGCAAAGCACATTACATTCATCACTTCTTAGGGTGCATTCACACTGAGTAAACACTAGCTTATTTTGTAGAGTAAAATTACACTTGTAAATTTTGCTATCCCATTGACTTCAATGATATTTTTTTACAAGTGTAAAAATACGCCTGTAAAAAATACGCCTGTAAAAAATACGCCTGTAAAAATACGCCTGTAAAATGTCATTGAAGTCAATGGGATAGCAATATTTACAAGTGTAATTTTACTCTACAAAATAAGCTAGCGTTTACTCAGTGTGAATGCACCCTTAGGGTGCATTCACACTGAGTAAACGCTAGCTTATTCTGAACGTAAAACACGTTCAGAATAAGCGGCGTCTAAAGCAGCTCCATTCATTTCTATGGGAGCGGAGATACGAGCGCTCCCCATAGAAATGAATGGGCTGCTTCTTTCACTCCGTGCAGTCCCATTGAAGTGAATGGAGCTGCTTTAGACGCCGCTTATTCTGAACGTGTTTTACTCTCTTGTTTTGGAGACAAGACATGGATTTCTACAAAGCTCCATTAAGTTGTATGCAACTGGTTTTTAGCTTCAGAAATGTCTGCAATGTGTAAATGCCCTCCTACAGTTGTAACTTAGTGGATGAGATTGTTAAAAATCTGCATGTAACACGACCTGCAGTGCAGGTTTACCTCCAGTCTACTGTACAACTTTCTGATATGATATTTTACATCAGCCCCCACACATTGTATAGAATAGTACTTTTACTTTCCTATTTACTTTTCCCTACTGAAGGTAAATTCACAATGCAGAAAGTGAAGAGGAATTTGAGGCAGACTTTTCCCTCAAATTCCTCTCCATTTTCTGGCCTTTTGGCTTTAGTCCACAACTTTTACTCTTAGATCAGACTTAGATGAATGAGCCTAATTAGCTATGGGTCGGTTCACATTAGCGTATGTATTCCATCTGGTTAGAGTCTGCATGGAGACCCCCTGGTCGGAATACAATCGCAATTTCAAGCGCTGTGCTGTCAAAGTGCACGGACCCCATAGACTATAATGGGGTCCGTGTGCTTGCTGCGCACTGCCCGCACGAATCATGCGGACAGGATTCGCTCTGTTACCACAATCTTAGGGCCCCTTCACACAGAGTTTATGCTCTGTGTATTCTGTACATTTTACACGTGTAAAAATACACGTGTAAAATGTAGTTAGCTATTAAGTTCAATGGCATATTCATATAACGCGCGTAGACAGAATACACGAAGCGTAAACTCCATGTGAAGGGGCCCTTAGGTTTGTTGGGTAGTTTATATCCTGTATCCGTATTATCATGCTGCTGCAACACACTGAAATTTCCCCATGGTGGGCCTATTAAAGCATTATCTTATCTCTTATCTTATCTTAAAGTGTAATCCCTTTGCTGTGATGATTACAGTTTGCATGTTGGGTTTTTGTTGAATGTCCATCTTGCAGCTGTTACAGGTCTTTTGGCCTTTTGTAAAAAGGATTGCATATTTAGCATGCACTTGACACAATTATCATTTGGAACAATTGTTAATTGTATAAGCAGATGGTCAACCCAGGCCATTAATTACTCATCTTCTCTAGTCAGGCCTACAAAGCAAATGCTGAGGCCCAATTCCCATGGTTCACTGGGTCATTGATGCTATTTAAGAAATAGCACAGCAGATGTTACACAGGTCAACTAACAACCTCACATGAACACTCATTATGCAGTCAAATCATTTTTCTAAAAATGTAAATTCATATTTGTCTCAATACATTTTAGGAGCTTGTAGCTGTTAGGATTCAAGTCACATTTCATGTTAGGTTTCATTTTGCGGTAAGATGCTGTAAATGCCACCAATTGGCTTTTTCCCCTGCTTGACATGGGCATGGGAATGTTTACGTTTCTGGTTAGATTGCCTGCACATTGATGGCAGTGCTCCAGGTTGGTGCAAATGGACAGTTGTATTATATGTTGTGAGATGTTGGTATTTCGTCATGTCTTGTCACTTTATATAATGCAGGTGATTGAGTGTTCAGCAATCTAGTATATTAATGAGGTTGTTTGGTGCTCCCTGTGGTGTGACAGTGATGTCGGGCGTTATGCATCTTTTCTGCACTCTGTGTGCGTGGGATAACATGAAAGTGGAGCTGCTTGTAGACAGGGAGATCAGCTTGAGACATGGCAGAGTTTGAAGTTTGTCGGACAGCTTATGGAGCTTATGGAGTGGAGCAACCTCTCAGCCGAAGAGAGCAATGTTCCACATTTGAATAGATTGGCTTTCAGACATGTGCACTGTCATTTCATTTATATTCAGGAGACTTCAGAAGAAACACTTAGAAGAAAGCTTGGATATATCTGGTGTTTCCAAGAGGTGAATGAAACAGCAATAATCTGACTCAATTGCTGGTCCATTCAAATAGGAGACCCAGGCCCAATTCAGGGTCCCTATGGTCAAACTTTAAAAATCAAAAACTCATCCTTTTTGTATCAAGGTGCACTCATGCTGACTATATTTAAAGGGGTTATCCAAGACCCAAAATGGATGACCTCTCGTAGATGCAGTTGTCTGGCTGTGGTATTGCAGATGAAGTTCAGCTGCAATAGCTCACATAGCTCTTTTTCATCCAGCTCTGTATTCTACACTCATAGTTGTGGCAGGGAGATGGAGCACCACCAATCTCAATGATTTATCCTAAGGCGTGTGGCAGCATCTTTCTGAGTACCCATTTTTGCCTCTGGTCGCCATACTTCAATTGTTGTAATAGTTTATACTACATAAATTAAATAAATAAATAATTAAATAAACTATGTATTGAATATGTCAAATCAATAAAAATATTGAAATTAAAAAAAAAAAAAAAAAGTTGTTGTTGACATCAGTGTTATGACAAATTAGTAAAATGCCAAAATAATAAAATTTAAAGTGGAAAAAAAAAGACTTACTGTAGCGCTCTGAGAATGTCAATTACAGTGTGACACTAAAAATGTTACTTTAGCATAACCAACAATGTAACATATTTTCCGCGAGCGAAGCCGCAGGTATTCTACTAGTCTGGAATAAACCTGACTCACATTCTTTATCACTAGAAAAATGTTCTGTTTCCCATAAAGTTATGTATTTGCGTGTTTTCAGGTTCTTTCTGTATTACACTAATTTCAGATAAAAATCTGGTAGTTTTTACAGCATGAAGAAGCAAACCACAGACTCATGCTTAAGTTAATGTTTATTTTTGGAGCTTTGATAGTTTTCTGTTCTTGTGGAGACTTACTAATATCACAAAAAAACAAGGGATTACTGTCTTGTTATTTCATGGTTATGTGGACAGTACAGTAGGTTATTCTTGGTGATTTTTCCAGTGCATATACTATATAGCACAAGTTCCTTAACCCGTACGGTGCCTTTTTTTTGCAGGACATTATGTAGTTTTTAGTGCCATAGACTGCAATACTACTGTACTAATACTGTACTGTATTGCATTCTATAGCAGATTTACTATGTAAGGCAGGCTTCAGTAGTTACATTACTATGGCAGGGCTGAGAGCCTTCAGAAAGCTCCCAGCTGCTATTGTAACAGGATGCCATATTTAGTACGTGCACCAGGACATACAGTGGGGCAAAAAAGTATTTAGTCAGTCACCAATAGTGCAAGTTCCACCACTTAAAAAGATGAGAGGCGTCTTTAATTTACATCATAGGTAGACCTCAACTATGAGAGACAAAATGAAAAAACAAATCCAGAAAATCACATTGTCTGATTTTTTAAGAATTTATTTTCAAATTATGGTGGAAAATAAGTATTTGGTCAGTAACAAAATTTCATTTCAATACTTTGTTATATATCCTTTGTTGGCAATGACAGAGGTCAAACGTTTTCTGTAAGTCTTCACAAGGTTGGCACACACTGTTGTTGGTATGTTGGCCCATTCCTCCATGCAGATCTCCTCTAGAGCAGTGATGTTTTGGGGCTGTCGCTTGGCAACGCGGACTTTCAACTCCCTCCAAAGGTTTTCTATAGGGTTGAGATCTGGAGACTGGCTAGGCCACTCCAGGACCTTGAAATGCTTCTTACAAAGCCACTCCTTCGTTGCCCTGGCGGTGTGCTTTGGATCATTGTCATGTTGAAAGACCCAGCCACGTTTCATCTTCAATGCCCTTGCTGATGGAAGGAGGTTTGCACTCAAAATCTCACGATACATGGCCCCATTCATTCTTTCATGTACCCGGATCAGTCGTCCTGGCCCCTTTGCAGAGAAACAGCTCCAAAGCATGATGTTTCCACCCCCATGCTTTACAGTAGGTATGGTGTTTGATGGATGCAACTCAGTATTTTTTTTCCTCCAAACACGAAAAGTTGTGTTTCTACCAAACAGTTCCAGTTTGGTTTCATCAGACCATAGGACATTCTCTCAATACTCTTCTGGATCATCCAAATGCTCTCTAGCAAACTTCAGACGGGCGCCGGACATGTACTGGCTTAAGCAGTGGGACACGTCTGGCACTGCAGAATCTGAGTCCCTGGCGGCGTAGTGTGTTACTGATGGTAGGCTTTGTTACATTGGTCCCAGCTCTCTGCAGTTCATTCACTAGGTCCCCCCGCGTGGTTCTGGGATTTTTGCTCGCCGTTCTTGTGATCATTTTAACCCCACGGGGTGAGATTTTGCGTGGAGCCCCAGACCGAGGGAGATTATCAGTGGTCTTGTATGTCTTCCATTTTCTAATTATTGCTCCCACAGTTGATTTCTTCAATCCAAGCTGGTTGCCTATTGCAGATTCAGTCTTCCCAGCCTGGTGCAGGGCTACAATTTTGTTTCTGGTGTCCTTTGACAGCTCTTTGGTCTTCACCATAGTGGAGTTTGGAGTCTGACTGTTTGAGGGTGTGCACAGGTGTCTTTTTATACTGATAACAAGTTTAAACAGGTGCCATTACTACAGGTAATGAGTGGAGGAAAGAGGAGACTCTTAAAGAAGAAGTTACAGGTCTGTGAGAGCCAGAAATCTTGATTGTTTGTTACTGACCAAATACTTATTTTCCACCATAATTTGAAAAAAAAATTCTTACAAAATCAGACAATGTGATTTTCTGGATTTGTTTCCTCATTTTGTCTCTCATAGTTGAGGTCTACCTATGATGTAAATTACAGACGCCTCTCATCTTTTTAAGTGGTGGAACTTGCACTATTGGTGACTGACTAAATACTTTTTTGCCCCACTGTAACTGTACATCCTGGTGCACGTAAGGGTTAAAGAGAACCTGTCAGTGTTACTGACATGACTGTTTAGCATATACTGTACATGTGAGATTGGTACAAAGCACAGCCATAAGAAATTGTGTATCAAGCTGATTTTTTTTTAATATGAAATACATATTCAGTGTTTAATTCAACTTGTATGTCAGGAGTACTGGAATAGTACTGTGCAGTATTGTACAGTACTGGACCTGTCTGTTTTAGAAAATATAGATATATGGGGAATACTAATGATAGGATTTACTGGCAAACTTCACCTCTAGATTGCAGATGTTTTATCTGACGGTATAATTACTTACATAGTGGTTATAGGATTTTAAAGGGGTTTTCCTATTCAAGTAATAGGAGAAATGCAGCATTCCTTTCCACTGCATATCAGTGCTTCTGGGAAACTGCTGCATCACTTCTATTGCTTGAATAGGAGCGGTGCTGCACGTGCTCCCCATCCAATACCTAGAAGCTGCAAAAACTAATCTGCCTACAGGTCATCAGTATGAAAAATCAATTTGGGGCTGGACAACCCCTTTAATACTTCCATAGAGTATTTCCACATGGTCAACTTTACTGCTGATTTTCTGTTATGGAAAATAAGTAGTGGGTTTGTCTGAATGTCGATACTCCAAAAACTGTCCAATATCCAAGGATTAAAAGTGAAAATACTCTTTATATGTTTGGGTAAGTTCACACAGGGTTTTTGGACCGGATTTTGATGCAGGAATCCACCTCAGGATGAAGAAAAATGGCGCTTTATTTGGTGCTGAATTTACCCTTAGATTATAGCTACACAGCAACCAAAACATTTGTTTCATTTGCCTGCAACTTACTGTTGTACCACAGTTTCTATGCTGTGATTTGGCTGTAAAAAACTGTAAAATCTTATTTACGTCTGTTGGAGTCTATTGTGAAAAATTAAATGCCATTTGCATGTATCATTTTGCAGCTACACAAAGTTGTAAATTAACTCCATATATTCAACTTGAAGTCACACAAGTCACTGTGTAGCTCTCACCTTAAAACTAATATTCTGTTGACCATTTACTTTACTGCATGACACACTAATGGCTATCTTTTTAGTTTGCACTGTCCCACAAACGTATGATAAAAATCAATAGAAATGATTGCTGAGCCAATCGCTGACCGACTCAGTTAATGACTGGCTGAGCATCATGCCCTGTGTATTCAGAGGAAATAGAAAATAGAGACCAGCAGGGAACTGGGAAGCTTCAAAATGGGAGTAGTGGGGGATTGGTGTGGTAAGTATTGCTTCATTTAATAATAATAATAAATTTTATTTATATAGCGCCAACATATTCCGCAGCACTGTACAATTTGTAGGGTTCAAATACAGACAGATACATAACAAAGAACGTCATTTCACACAATGGGACTGAGGGCCCTGCTCGCAAGAGCTTACAATCTATGAGGTAGAGGGGGTGACACAAGAGGTAGCAGGGGTGGCATTGCTTATACAGTATTCAGACAATTTTGTAATAGAGGTGACTGTCATTACACAAACAAAACTTTATGAGCCGTCACTAGTGGTGTCCTGTAACATGTGGATGGAGCTTGGACAAATAAAGTTAGCCTGAAACGGCATCATATCATGTGGGGTAATGTGGGAGCGGGGACAGAGGAAGGTTAAGTTTTGGGGATTCTAATTATAGTACGGAAGGGTTTACGTTAGGAATTGTGATAGGCCTGTCTGAAAAGATGCGTCTTTAGTTTGCGTTTGAAACTGTAGAAATTGGGAGTTAATCTGATTGTCCGGGGTAGAGCATTCCAGAGAAGTGGTGCAGCTCGGGAGAAGTCTTGTATACGAGCGTGGGAGGTTCTGATAATAGAGGATGTAAGTGTTAGGTCATTGAGTGAGCGGAGAGCACGGGTTGAGCAGTAGACAGAGATGAGGGAGGAAATGTAGGGAGGTGCGGCATTATGGAGAGCCTTGTGGATGAGAGTGCTAAGATTTTATTCTATAATGAATAGGCAGCCAATGTAGCGACCGGCACAGACCAGAGACATCGCTGTAGCGTCTAGCCTGATAGATGAGCCTGGCCGCTGCATTCAGAATAGATTGTAGAGGGGAGAGTTTAGTGAGGGGAAGACCGATTAGTAAGGAGTTACAGTAGTCAAGGCGAGAATGAATCAGAGAGACAATAAGTGTCTGGTAAGGAAAGGGCAGATTCTGGAGATGTTTTTGAGGTGGAGGTGACATGAACGTGCGAGTGATTCGATATGAGGGGTTTTATTTTTTTTATCCATTCTGAGCTGTTTGTAAAACTCTATACCTACTTGAAAGCTCCTTTATAAGCTAAGGCCCCATTTTGTGGAAACGCAGCGGAAAAACCACTGCTATTTAGAGTGGCAGCAAAGTTAGGGTAAGTTCACATGAGAGTTTTTTGGACCGGAATTTGACGTGGAGGCTAGGCTACCTCAGATTCCAGTCCAAAAAACACCTAGCCGCAACTGGACGCACCAGTATCCAGTCGCGGAATTCTGCTCCTGGTTAGGCACAAATGAATGGGCCTAGTCGGGAGGGAGTATCTTCAGGCGGATGTTGTGAGGCGAATCCGCCTGAAAGAATGAGCATGTCGCTTCTTTTCCAGGAGCAGGAACAAACGGCTCCCGGAAAAAAATAACTGACCGGCTGCTATTGATTTCAATGGGATCCGTCTTTTTGGTTAGGATTTACAGGTGAATACGGCCTCAAAATCCTGACCAAAAAACCCTGTGTGAACTTACCTTTAGAGCTTAAAACCCGCAATTTGACTTTAGTTCTAACTGCAGCTGTTTCTTAAGGCAGCTCCTGAGTGGATGCTATTGCCATGACACCATAGTATGTCATGTTGGGGACATTACACTGCTGTTAAGTCATGGTGCAGCAAGGGGTTAAAATAAAAAAAATTCTAAACATGGACAGTATAAAACTATCAATCTTATAAGGAAACATTGCTATTTCACAAATGTTAAGTCAGCCTTATGTTTTTACTTTCAAGATCCTGTTCTCTGTATTTTTTGTGGCTAGGAATTTTTAAAGACTAACCATTGAATTGCACAATGAGAGAGGATGTGTTCATTACAAACACTTGTATGTCTAGTTTTGTTTATGTGTGTAGTATAGGAAGTATGCATTATAAGCAGAACTATGCATATCCAATACAGTATAACCACAATCGACTAATAGTAGGGATGGTCTTTAACATTTTGTGTGTGTCTATATGGCACTGACATGTAGTTATATGGTAGTCCTTTCCCTCCGGTGCTTCAGAAGGCTCTTTGGAGACTGTCCTTTACATGGTCACTGGAGATGGACTGCAAGTCATATTATTTAGATTACACAATTTGGGGAGAAGGAATCAGAGAGGAGTGAGCAAGAAGTACAGGAGGTGAGAGAGCAAAGAAAGGTTTAGTTATATGTTGCCACTCAGTAGGAGTTTTTATCACAATCAAAACACTTTACTCACATCACTACTTCTCTGCATGGTCTTGGGACTGTTCTGAGCGAAAAAGAGACATATATAGAGCCAGTTCTCCTATACTGACTGTGTGCAGTAAGCCAGTTCTCCTATACTTACTGTAATGGGGTCTGTTGAGTGTGTGAAACTGAAAATCATCTGTGCAGGAATTTTTCTCCTAAGGAGACTCCAACAACGTTGTGAACCTCTCCCGAGGCAATAAGTGAATCCAGCGGAGCCCAATCCACGGGTAACCGTTTTTTTAGTGAAAGGGCTCTCCGTTTTTCGGATCATCATATGGACCCAAACGATGGAGAGACCAAGGCTAGTGTGAACCTAGTGTCATTTCCGCAGTTGTAGAGCCTTATCTACACTGATACAGCAATGTCAAAAGTACTCCCTGAATTTCGAAGCTGCCTTGTTTGTGTGTCTTTTCCAATGTTTGCCTCCCCTTGTACCCTCTCCATATTCTCTATGTAGAGAACAACTCAACATTTCTTTAATAAAAATATACTACATAGTTTCTTATATTCGCTTGGACTATATATATATACTGTGTATATATATATATATATATATATATATATATATATATATATATATATATATACAGTGTAGCTAAAGAAAATGTAACTGCAGCTTGCAAATATTTGCCCATGATTACATTATATACTTTTTTTTTCGAGGGGTTAAAAATTCATCCTTAAAGTGCTTCCTCCTGTGTCCTCAGGAGGCCCATTTGTCTGCATGTGTATGAAGCTAGCCACTTACAGCTATGCTTTGTACTTGCGTGTGCCCTATGACCACAGACTTTGTGTTCATAACCGCAACTGTTTTTCCAGAGCAGAAGGTTTAGACAGTCAGTAGAAATCTTTAGACGTGCAAGCTTTTTGTATGGCTTCTGTTGGAGAACTAAACAAATGACTTCAAACAAGGATGCCTTCTGGAACAGCTTATATCACATTATCTGAGACTTGCCACATTTCTTATATAGACATAAAAAAAAGCAGAACAGCAACAGTTCAGCTCATTCCTAGGAGCTGCTAAATGTAAAACATAACAAGTATATACGCATGACTAAAAATGTGGTGGCACAATGTTTTATATATATTGTAGGGAGAGAGCTATCTTGGCTACTCCCCTGTTGTTATGTTATAATGTTACACCATTCTTGTAGGGTACAAGATGCAAAGGTCTGGCATTGAGTGAGTTAAAGGGGTATTCCCACGTTGCATACTCACCAGTCTTCGCTGCTGTAAAATCTTCTTTCTTCCTGCTTTGTTGCGTCATTGGTGGACGGGGTTACATATGCAAAGCCAGCGGCGAGATGACATCGCTTCTATGCCGCTGGCCCTGCGTGCGCGCTTATAGATAGTGAGACCAGTCAGTTCTCCAGCCTTCACAATGCCAATACAGACCCGGCATCCGCTGTAATAGAGAGGCGGATGCCGGGGAGGGTTAGATGCCAGCACAGGTGCCTGCGACATCGCTACGCTCCTGCCCTGCATCAAGCCAGCAGCGGCAGGAGCAATGCTGCTATTCTGCTCCTCCGCCCCCCCCCCCCCTCCGGAATAGCAGCATCGCTCCTGCCGCTGCTGGCTTCATGCATTGCAGTAGCGTAGCGATGTCGCAGGCACCTGTGCTGGCGTCTAACCCTCCACGGCATCCGCCTTTCTATTACAGCGGATGCTGGGTCTGTATTGGCGGCCCCTTCCCCCAAAGTGTAAATTACCCCGCCCCTCCAGGCTCGCTCCAGTGCACTTAGCCCCTCCTCCCTCCCCCTGGCAGCAGGCAGATACATCACTTGACTTTTGACCAGATATCAAGGGATGTGTCAACAAAGAAATGAATAAAGTAAGATAGTGGACAAACAAAGCAGTTTTGCTGAAGCAATGTATTTAGGAAAAGTCTTACATTCACATTAACAAGCAGTATAGATAGGATCCTTGTGATGGGACAACCCCTTTAATGAGGGATGAGCCAAAAAGAAAGAGAGAAAGTGATATAAAGTGGGCCTTATCTCCTCCATGCCAGAATTCTGCTACCTGATTACAAAGTACTTAAAAGACTGAATAGTTGCCTGACACCCTTGGTGCCAGGACAGCTGCTTGCTGTATTACCAAGCTGCTTTATCTCTTCAAACAGGACTGGCCCTGTCTTAAAGTTGATGCCAGCACCTACATCTCCTTGAGTTCTTGCAGTTACTTGCATCTCCGTAAATTTTATTGAATTAAATGGGACAATACTGCCATACCTATCACAGCTGCTGCTAAGACTACGTTCACACCTGTGCCTGGATTCCGTTCAAGGTTTCTGATTCCGAATCCGCTTAAATTCGAATCTCCATTTTTTTTCCGCATTTTCCGGGCGGTAACTGGTTGGAAAACCTGTCGGAACCCCATTATAGTCTATGAGGTCCATGGGTTTCTGCAGGTAACTGCTTTTTAAGCAGATTACATTTCCCTTCTTCGGGTCGCTACATTTTTTTGGCGCTGCATTTTACAGCATGGGGCTATAGCCTAAGGAACGCTTTTATTTTTTGGCCTATGCTGAATTGTCAAAGACCATTTGTACTTCTCCAAAAGTTCCTGAGTGCAAGATACACATTCCTCATAGCATTGTGCCTACCATAGATATCCTCAAGTCTGACACAAATAACCCATGAAGTCTTACCCCTTGTTCACATCTGCATTTGGTAATCCGTCCATTGGCAAGCGGGGTGTACAATGAAAGCACATGGAGCCCATAGACCAGGGGTGCCCAATACGTCAATCGCGATCTACTGGTAGATCGCAAAGGACGTATGGGTCGATCGCGGGATGCAGGGATCCCCGGTGTCTGCTTGTTCACAGTGCAGGCTGAGAATCATCTTCAGCCTGCCAGTGTCCAGAGATAACTCTCAGCCTGCGCTGTGAACACACAGGCAGCGGGCATCCCTGGGCGGCCACAGAACGCCGCTGTCTCCTACATTCACGATCTGCCTGGCCCCGCCCACATGCTCGGCCCCGCCCACAGACCAGCCCCAGCCCCGCCCTAGTAGATCTTTTGCCTTGGTCAGCTAATAAAGTAGCTCACACGCTGAAAAAATGTGAGCACCCCTGCCATAGACTATAATGGGGTCCGTGTGTTTTCTGTGCGGTGTCTGCTCGGAACATGCAGACGGAAAAGTACTTTGTGATCTACTTTCATGTCCGCATGATTCGTGCAGGCAGCACGCGGAGAGCACAAGGACCCCATTATAGTCTGTGGGGTCCGTGTGCTTTTACTGCACACCACTTGCCAATGCGTTCAGTATTCCGTTCGGAGGGGTCCCCATGTGGACTCCCCAAACGGATTACCAAATGCAGATGTGAACAAGGGGTTAGCTGTGTACTTCATTTTTCCACTGGCTGTCCTGATGACATGAAATCTGTATCTGATATACTAAGCATGATCATGTAAGTGCTGCTAAACACTGACAATCCAAACATCAGGAGTATAGAGTTTCCTGTATGCTTAATTTTTCATTTTTACTTTTGTAAAATTGACTGTATTGATCAAAACAGCGTTCATAGTGGTACAAACATAAGAAAGATGATGCTCTTCCACCACGGTATATACCCCAGGTTGGTGAATACATTTCATTATACATTTACATGTGTGTTTTCCAAATGCATCTTTGGTATTTGCGAGTATCAGATTTCTAGTAAAGGTAAATCTCTTGTCGAACTTAATCCGGGAAAAAAAACCCCTTCATCTAATAAAATGTCTCTACAGCCCTTTAACATCACACTGTTCGGGCTCATCTTTGCTTCAGAAGTGAAAATTAAAGGATGTTCTTGAGCAGCTTCATGCTCTCATCTGTCTCTATTTCTTTGGAGTATTTCTCCTTTACCGGTGACACCGTTCTACAAATCCCAGCATGCCTCCAATTATCATCCCTACAAACAAGTAAGGTTCCTTTCATTCTCTCACCACTTGTAATGACACATGCATTGCGTTATCCTCATTATGCTACCAAGTTTATACTTGCTCATCTGGTCGGATGCACATGAGATATCGTCAGAATGCCAGACAAAGTTCTAACGTCTTTCTTCTTCTGTCATCTGCTCCTAATAGTCCCTGTATTATAGAACTCTGTTAAACTCGCATCTTTCTAACATTATTTTTTTCATTTCTTTTTTGATAAAAGCAGTACATTCCACTAAGTGTTTATAAGCAAATTTTCTACTTTCATAACATTGAAAGCCTATTTTTCACTGATCTGAAATGGATGGCCTGTCCTAAGGACAAACCATCAATATTATGATTCAGAAAACATCTTCATATACGTATTCCATCAAAAAGCAAAATATCAGATATGTGGGATATGACAGTTTCAATTGGCTATTTTGGTAACCCCCATAATAATGTTTCTAGCTGGAATACTGAATACTGTACACACCTTAAATAGGACCTTTCATGTCGTCAGCCACGTGCAGTTTTATATACCGCCAGAAAGCTGACAGTGCACTGAATTCAGCATACTGTTGGCTTTCCTGTTATGTTCCCCAGGGCTGGAGATATCGGTGCCGATAGGCTGCTTGACTACCTATTATGGGTAGTGTATGGTACTGTATGTACAGAGACATTCTTTGCTTCCATGCTATTGAATGAACCACGCCATGACGATAAAAGATATGTATTTTAGGCATACAGGAGTAAAATACAGACGCACTTCTGTGTAAGCCCCTTTACAGCTGCATATAAACACTGAGCCGTATCACGGTAGTGTTCATAGGCTTTTTGATTTTAAACTCAGTTGCAAAAGTCCTACTCTTCCTTACACATCATTCAGCTCTACAAAGGTACTTCACACTTCCATTAGATTATGTATTTTTTATCAAGGAGTAGTATTTTCAGCCAAAATGGAGCACAAAGTAATATGTAGGATAATGAGTTAATAGAGGATCTAATCATTTAGGCTAGGGCTACATGATGACTTTGGCCGCAATGTGACTTCATTATAAGGGGGCGTTCACACTACCGTCGGTGTCCGACATGTAGTGTCCGCTCCTAGTGTCCGCTCAAAATCTGTCACGGACATTAAGGGGCCACACGGTGGCTCAGTGGTTAGCACTGCAGCCTTGCAGCGCTGGAGTCCTGGTGTTCAAATCCCGCCAAGGGCATAAAACCATCTGCAAGGAGTTTGTATGTTCTCCCCGTGTCTGCATGGATTTCCATCCTATATTCCAAAGACATACTGATAGGGAAAAATGTACATTGTGAGCTCTATGTGGGGCTCACAATCTACATTTAAAAAAAAAAATAAAAATCTGTCACAGACATTAGGAGCGGACACTAGCTGTGTCCGTGACACCTGTCATTCATCTCAATGGGCATCGGGTGCGTTCTTTTGCACTCCGTGCCCGTCCTTCCCTGTCCGCAAGTGCAGGGTTTTTCTGTCTGCTTGAGAAGTCGGACATCTTCACTTGCAGACAGGGAAGGACGGGCACGGAGTGCAAAAGAACGCACCCGATGCCCATTGAGATGAATGACAGGTGTCACGGACACAGCTAGTGTCCGCTCCTAATGTCCGTGACAGATTTTGAGCGGACACTAGGAGCGGACACTACATGTCGGACACCGACGGTAGTGTGAACGCCCCACTGAGAACACTGGTGTGTGGCCCCAGAACCATCTCTCTCTCAGACCTGAAATCTCCATAGCACTGCTGTCTACTTGTCTGGGCCCGCCCACCCACCAAAAAGAAGAAAACAAGCCTTTGTACAGCTATGTTGGCAGAAAATAGGTTCTAGCAGTTAGGTTCTTGGATGGAAGGGGTTTAACACCAGTGTTACAAGGGTCCTTGTGATAAATTTTAGCAGATGTGCTACAGCCTAAGTTTTTTGTCTTGTTGGAACTGGACATATATTTTTAAGTCATCACAATGCCTTTGACGGATTCTAGTGTGAACTGCATCCAGTGTATTTTTGTTTTTCTTTTGCACATGTCCTTAAAAATAAAGACATCTGAATTTCTCCTGTCTAGCCCTGGTAAAAATAAATTCTCTCTCAGCCGATCATAAAGGAGCAGTGAAAAGCGTCAGGAATAATAATACGTCCTGTGCAGGCAATACATCGACCTCTGATAGTACATGTAACTGTTCCCAAGACTGTGCAGATACAGAAACAGCTCAGCTGTACTACGCCCTATTAATTCTATGGGAATTACAGGAACAGCTTGGAGCAACACTGTTTAGCTGTTCCCATTTTTGGGAAGTTTGGGCCAGGAAGGGGAGCAGTTAATTGTGACCTGAACAATTTGGAGATTGAAGGAATTATACCTCCTCTACTTTATCTTTGACAGGTAACATTCTCCTGGCATAAGGCAAACTCAAACTTGTTCAACAGACTGCAGAATAATATAAGGTTGCAGTATAATACATTGCAAAGTACATTCGACACTCCACAAAAGACGTTTCCAATGCTACAGCCAAACTTAAGTGCTGACTCTATCCAACGCTTGGCATTCTGCTTGGTGTAACGCCTGCATGCTGCTTCTTAGCCATAGAAAGCCATGCCTGAAGCTTATGGTGCATAGTTTTTTGTGTTGATGTTGATGCCAGAGGAGTTCTGTAACAGAGCAGTGTGTTGGTGAATTTTATGCACTATGTGACTGAGCACTCTGTAACCCGGCTGTGTAACGTTACATGGCCTGTTGCTTCATGACTGAGTTGCTGGGGTTCCTAAACACTTGCATTTTTTAGTAACCGCTCGCAGTGCTTAACCCTTTTGCTTTGCAGTACTGTGGTCCTAGTGTCTGTTGTCTGTGTTCCTGCTGCAGGATAAACAACGCAATGCCTCTTGAATATATGCTTTTGTGTACGCCTGATATAAGGTGATTAGCTTGTACAAAACTGATGTGAGTAAACAATGTGAGGACAGATGTCAGTGTTATTATTGTGTTCAGCAGATGTTGTATTCAGCAGTTTTTGGTTTAAGGAAGCATTCACATGGAGTAACGTGGCGCTGATTCTGGCACGATAACTCGCGTAAGAATCAGCGCTGCAAAACAGAATTCCATTGACCTCAATGGGTTCCGTTTAACGTGCGTAACACATTGAAATCAATGGGAGACTCTTTAATCCATTGATTTCTATGTGTTACGCGCGTTAAACGGAACCCTTTGAAGTCAATGGGATTCTGTTTTGCAGCGCCAATTCTTACGTGAGTTTTCATGCCAGAATCAGCGCCGCGTTACTCCGTGTGAATGCCCCCTAAGATTGCTGTATAATACATTACAAAGATGCACTAAAAGTGCAAATGTTTTCAAAACTGTGCGATTCCATACATCAGGTTGGATGTTTCATTCTTTGTAGGTGCGACATTTTATCATTTCATTACTCATACATTCTATAACACTAAGGGTAGGTTCACACCTGCACCCGGTGTCTTTGGTTTCCTTCCCCGAATCTGCTTAAAAAATGCAGAAAGAAAAGTCCTGCAATTTTCTCTCCGCATTTTTCTGCCTTTTTGGGCGGAAACCCAGTGGACCCCATTATAGTCTGTGTGCGATGATTGCGGCTACAACTATATGAGTGAGCGAGACTGAGCGGGCAGCAGGGGAGCATTGGAAGGTGAGTGTAAGTGTTTTTTTTATTTTGTTTGTTTTAAACATTAAGGTGGAACATAATGAAGGGGCAGATGAAGGGGGGGGGGACGGCATGACACTGGGGGCAGAGATGGAGGGACATGAAACTGTGGGCAGATGATGGGGAAGGACGGCATGACACTGGGGGCAGAGATGGAGGGACATGAAACTGTGGGCAGATGATGGGGAAGGACGGCATGACACTGGGCAGAGATGGAGGGACATGAAACTGTGGGCAGATGATGGGGAAGGACGGCATGACACTGGGCAGAGATGGAGGGACATGAAACTGTGGGCAGATGATGGGGAAGGACGGCATGACACTGGGCAGAGATGGAGGGACATGAAACTGTGGGCAGATGAAGGGGGGGACGGCATGACACTGGGGAAAGAGATGGAGGGACATGAAGCTCTGGGCAGAGATGGGGGAACATGAAACTGGGGAACAGATGGGGACATGAAACTGGGGGAAGAGATGGGGGGACATGAAACTGGGGGCAGAGATGGGGGGACATGAAACTGGGGGCAGAGATGGGGGGACATGAAACTGGGGGCAGATGAATGGGTTATATGAAATTGGGGGAGAGATGGCGGGGGGACATAATGTACGGGTGACTGTAGGAGGATTATACTGTGTGGGAGCACATGAAAAATGAATGAGAATGGGCGGAGTCAACATAAAATATGCGCGCGCCGCATATTTTCTCCCTCTTTCTAATCTTCAAAAGTTATGAGGTATGCCTAAAGCCATCAGAAAATACATATTTCTGATGGCTTTAGCCACTGAGAAGCCGCGCTACTGTCTGCAGCAGCGCTATTCAGCTGGAACGCACGCCGTTATGGACGCGTGTTCTAAACTGAATGGGGTCACTGCAACATCAGGAACTGTATTGCGGGGTCTTGGCATTAGAAAGGTTGAGATCCACTGATCTAGCGTAAGGGTTGGTGCTTGCTGGACTTTTGTTCTGATCAGCAATCCCCGCCTGGTTGCCGATTTTACTTACCAGCTTCCCGCACATAAGGTGGAGGCATCACACTGCTGTCTCATGTGACTTTTTTCTTCTCCTTCTCTTCAGGCACTGCTGTAAGGGGAGCATTTCTCTTTGGAAAAAGTCCAACTCTGTCTTCAAAATAAAATGATTTTACTTTCATAGGAATTCAATGAACTAGAGGAGCTTTACTTCTTATAGCTCAGTATGGCTGTCAGGTGAAAACCAGGGAGACTACTTAGTAATGACCCAAAGCCACACTGGTTTGGTTACACAGTAGGTCCACAACCCACTGACCATTACACATCCGTCATGTATTTTGCATTTGATACAAATGGTAAATTTTGCCATATATTTACAGTAGAAACCTGCGATCAAAACTAAATCAGTATTGCAAAATTTGTTTTCTCTACATATGTCAGCTTACATATAACACTAGAACCACTGCTTTAAATAGTATAAAACCATAGATACTATTGAAGTGACCCTTCTTCCTACCTTGACAACTGCTATGGAGAACCGAGTTTGCATTCTACTGAAAGGAGGTAAGATAGGTTAATAAAGTATAATACAAATATGTTTATCAAACCCTCCCTACACAATAGTGAAAATAAAAGGGTAAAATGGCAGTTACGTTGTAAAGGTAGAGTTAACTTAAAATGACCTATTTTACACCAGGTTTTTATGCTACACATAACTCTACATTTACAAATAATATGTTTTAACCACTTATTTTAATACTAAACTAACACTTGTCAACTTGGTAGTTTGTTTTTGTTTTGTTTTTTGCAAGTAGTAATTTTATTTACATTACACACACACATAATTACAGTATAACATAACATCTTTGTAGATAACACCACTGACTCATCATTGCACCCATTATTGACAATAAATGATGTCACAGATTATCTACTCCTCCAACCTCTAAAGAGCGTAGAAACAAAGCTCTCTCGTAGATCTCAATGAGTACTATCCAGTCTATTGCTGCCTATGCCCATGAGACTGCTGTAAAGCATATCAGTAAATTGCTGTTAACAGAGCACAAGAGAAGCTCAGGCAAGATGGCAGCCCCTAGGTCATTTGCAGAAAAATAAGAATAAAAGAAAGTAACATTTCCACTATGGCTTTTTAATGAATAAAATGGTGATGCATTTCCCTTAAAAGGGGGTTCAGTTACCAAAATATTAATTGTCTGTTGTTAGTATAGGTCACCAATATCAGATTGGCAGGAGGTCCCTCTCTTGGCACCTGACTGATCAGTAGTTTGAAGGGGCTGCAGCTTCTATCACAAGGGTGGACAACCTTTGGCTCTCCAGCTGTTGTAACACTACATCTTCCAACGTTCATACTTGCTCTGCTGTTCTTGAAACTCCCATGGAAGTGAATGGAGCATGTTGGGAGTTGTACTTTCACAGCAACTGGAGAGCAGAAGGTTGCGGACCCCTGCTCATTTATTTATATTTGTCTGCCTACCTGCATCATAAAAAAAAAAAAAAGTGTATCAGAAAGCTGCATGCATTTTTGCTTCTGCTTTTGATGCAGTTGTGGTTTTTACAGGATGGATGGACCTTCAATTTATCATCTTGGACAACTCCTTCGATATCTCATAACAATTGCTGTTATTTTATGAGAATGATCAGTCAGTGCATTGCAACAATGTGCTTATGAATAACGTGCAGTGACATCTTCTGACAAACTTAGTAAAGCATTTATACAATTCTTCTAATTGCCTCAATGATTAAATAAGATTGCTGCCAGAGAACCATCTGTGAACCTGAAAAATCCATACAGTATATCATTTCTAGCATAGACAGTGGAAGAGGCAAAATTTTATTTCCATTAGCAGTGGTGTCTACATTGAAAAGTTCATAAAGGCAATTGTGCTGTTAGGTTGCTATTTTTGTTTTTACAGTTTTATGAGTAGTACAATTGAATTTTATAGGGTTATTACAATTCTTGAATTGTACAGGCTTGTCTTAGAACATCCTCCACATTGTAAAAGAAACAGTTGATGCACTGTTAAAGGCACGCACATTCCATGGCATCCACATGGTATGCACATTCCTCATATCCTGCTTCTGCTACTAGTTCCTCAATTTCTAACATGTCAGGTAGACTTAAAGGGCTTATTTGATTTCTAGTATTATGGAACCCTTCAGATCACTTGCACCAAGAAAGCCCATCTTTTAGTAATGTTTACATACCATGCACCGTGCTGCTCACTTGCTGTACAAATTGATGCAGTGAGGTACTACGGTGCTGTCCCTCTGAAGTCTACAGTAGCACGGCTCGTGGTATGTTGTATAATGTACATGTTGTATATTGTACATTGTATAATGGCTGTGCCTGGCACTTCAGCTCAGCCTCCTTTATCTGAACTGCAAGTGGCCCATTTGATCAAAGAACATGATGTCACTGGCCTGTAAATCTTTGAACAGCTGATTGTAGGGGTTCTAATTTTAAAGATTTGAATCTTTGTCATCATTAAAATGATTCCAAGATGTTCATGATAGCCCTTACTGGTCTACAGTGATAAGCTGGTGAAAATGCTGTTCGGCATGGAGATCCCAATGCAGATCTCAATTCCCAACAATGTTTTTAACAGCAAATCGCTCCTGATTATTTTGGAGATTCTCAACTTTAAAATTAATCTCAGATCATCTTCATAGCCCTAACGGATCCTGAGAAATGGGGCTTTAAATTGTACTCCCCTCCTCCAGCCTCAGGTAGCATTGAATGAGCTGTGTGAAGAAGAAAGGAGCAGAGCTGTAGACTGGGGGGAAGGGGGGGTAGCATGGACATTTTATCTTCTCCTATGAATTAGAGAGCAAAAGTATAGCATGCACATAGATTTAATCAAAGGATCACAGATTATGAAAAAATGATAAAACTTAACTTTTGCTAAATAAACAATTAAAAGAGGAATCCATAATCACGTTGTTGGATGTATCCAGTGTTTAAAAAATGGTGTACAGTAACCAAAGCATGCTTATAAAGAGGAACAGTGTTACCTGGTCTTGTTGGGAGGCAGTGGGAAAAACTTGAGGAACTTGATTGTAGGGGCAGAGTGAAACGTTCCTTCTCTATTGCCTAAACCTCACAAAATATCTCCCACTTTCAGCAACTAATTTCAATTTATTTACCTTTTTTTTATTAATAAAACATACACTTTAAATCAAAATTGCATGAAGGTGCCTGTTGGTATACAGTACCAAGTGGCATTTTGACAATGTTGCAGGTGTCTACTTTCAGAAAATATATAGGTGTGGGGAAGGGGGGTTAGTATAATTTTTTAACATTGAAATTTAGGTTTTATTTGTCCATCTCAAAGCTGAAGAGGTGCAAAGTATCTGAAAACCCCTGTCAGCAAAAGGGTTAAATACTGAAAAGGTCTTATTCACAGTAAGTAAAGTAGTTGTCACCCTTTTCAGAGCATTTTTAAAAAAATATTTTTTAATTCTGAACAAGCTCTTGATTTACAACTTGTAGACACCAAATTGCATTCTTGCTCAAAGTGATTTGGAACACTAAGAACCTGCACAAACGCATAATCTCAGATTAACCTGCTTCTTTATTTTTCCAAGCACATGCTAAGCACAAAGCGTCCAAGCATTTATTTTAATATGTTATTGTAGCTCCCCTTTGTCTTATGTGCCTTATTTACTTTATCTTGCCTGACAGGAGAAGTAACATAATATAATGTAAGCAATACTTAGGTGAAAATCTCTTACTATCACAACTACCAAAATACTGACCAAAAATTTAATTTAAATTTAATGTTCTAGTAGTTATTAACAGAAAAAAAATGCTTAGTGGTACATAGTGTAAAAGATATTTTGGTGTTGTAGAAGAGTGTTTTGAAGATGTTGAACCAATATAATTAGTGTAGGGTAGCAGCAGAACCTCAAGGCGTCGCTCCAGATAAATATTGTATCAAAGGAAAGAGAGGGATCATGGAAACTGAATAAAAAGAAGGTCTCCGCGCTTACCAGGAAAGACCCTTTTATTAATCTCCAACGCCACACATGACATGAAGATTAATAAAGGGATCTTTTATGGTAAGCAGAGCATCTTATTATTGGGATTCCATGATCCCTCTCTTCCCTATGAAGAAAAAAGTTTTAAAGCGTAAATAAACTTTTGAACAACTTCCAATTTTCTGGTAGTATTTGTGTCATTGATACATTTTGTAATATACTTTATTAACAAATTTTGGCTCCTTTCTGTGAAATCCTGCATTTCTTTATTCTTTCCGTGCTACTGTATTGAGAGCTGTACGCTGTACAGTGTAGCAGCTTGTGTACATCGATGAGAAAATGAGGGTGGGGGATTCACATCAAACATCAAATCTTGAGTCAAATCTTGCAAATTATGAGACATAGTAATGTGTTTCTGATGTTGTATGATAAATATCCAAATTCCGAGCGTATTTTCAAACATCATATCTCTGGAAATAGTACATATAGAACTGCAAGAATCTGATAATAATCTCCTTTATCATATGACACTAAAAGCAAGCTTCTACATTTTATCATGTCCAAGATATAACTCTTGAAGTGACCCTCCTCTACCCTCATTTTCTCTTCATTACACACAAGTCTGTTCACGCTAAATAGAAAGGGAAAGTAAAGAATAAAGAGATGCAGGACATCACAAAAAAGGAGCTAAAATTTGTAAATAAAGTATATTGGAAAATGTATTAAAGGGATCCTATCATACAAACCCTTTTTTTTCCTTCCTAACACGTAGGAATAGCCTTAAGAAATGCTATTCTTCTCCTACCTTTTGTTGTCTTCTCCACGCCACCGTTCCGTAGGAATCATGGTTCTTGTCGGTATGCAAATGAGTTCTCTCTCAGCACTGGGACGGGCCCCATTGCTCAAACAACACTGGGGGCGTCCCCAATGCTGCGAGAGAACTCTCTCCAGTGCCGCCTCCATCTTCGTCAGCAGCGTCCTCTTCATCCTCTTCTTCCAGTGGTGTCTTGTAACTTCTAGGCCTCGGGCAGAGCAGGCTGCGCATGCCCACAGGCCACGAGAAAATGGCCGCTTGTCTGGGACGCAAAATATGGAACAGGTTGTATTGCTGTCTGATTTTGCGGCCTGTTCATTGAATGAAATTGGCCGCAGAAGCACAGCCAGCGCATGGGTGGCACACGGGGAACAACCGTGTATCCCCCGTGCGCCGCCCGTGCTGTTCATTAATGACAGCCAGTTAGCAAATGGTTATGTGCAACCGGCTTAATGGTGCTATATTAATCAATAATAATCATTATATTAATAAAAAATAGCCCACACTTCTTATTAGTGATGCCAGACAGGCAAATAATAGCCTTTCTTTTAGTAGAACTGCTTTAGCATACACTTTTGTTGATTATTATTAGATATTTATTACTATTAGACATATTTAAGTCTATTAAAGAGGACCTTTCATCAGATCGGGCACAGGCAGTTTTATATACTGCTGGAATTCAGCGCACTGTCGGCTTTCCCAATCTGTGCCCGGGGTAAAGCGCTATCGGTCCCGGTACCGTAGCGCTTTATAGTCAGAAGGGCGTTTCTGACACTTAGCCAGGGACGCCCTCCTGCCCAGCAGCGCCTATCGCGCTGCACAGTGTGAGCGGGGAGGAACTCCCCCCTCCCTCTCCTGATAACACTCGTCTATGGACGAGCTGGACAGATCGGGAAAGCCGACAGTGCGCTGAACTCAGCGCACTGTCAGCTTTCCAGCAGTATATAGAACTGCCTGTGCCCAATCTGATGAAAGGTCCTCTTTAAAGGCCAGACTATCTGTAAAGTAGCAATGTCAAAAACAACACTTACTCCTCAAAACTGCAGTGTATGGTGTTTTCGCCATAGTTTTTAAATACTTTTTATATGTGGTTTTAACTGTGCTACCTTGGTGGACAGTTCAATGTAAAACTTTTGCAGTGGCAAAAGCAACCGTATATCCTTCTGATTATATTAAAAAGCGCATTACAAGTAGCATTACCATTAGAGACATCAAGTCACAAATAACACAATGCCAGTATAAGCCAGGAAGAACTAAAAAAATATAGAAGTCAAATGCAAAACTAGCTACAAAGCACTAATAAACAGCCCAATAAAATAAAATAGATTTTTTTTTTTTGTGTGCGGTTTGAAAACAAACATAAAGAACAGATGGGGTTGTGATATCTGTACGTGGACGCTTCTAATTGAAAGGGGATAGAATTACTGGTGTGTCTACTTTCTATATTCAGCATTATTCAATTCCATTCTAAGCAAGTTTGAATTGAACTCTTCTATGATTTATAGACCAAGTCACGGAAAGTAATAGCTGTGTTGGAACATGTCTTGTTTCTTTTTGCTCTTGTTTTTCTGCTGACTTCACCATTTTAGTTATAACATTGGAAATCCTATAAGTTCTTTCAGCTCATTACTAGTACAGGGTCATTTTATATGTCACGAAATTCTACTCTGACAAACTAGCTATTCTGTATTGATCTCTTCTGAATACACAACCGTGTGATAAGCTTAGGCCTTGTCGATTTTTTTCCATATCATTGGTGCGTTTTATTTCAGCTATTTTCTGTCTGGCAGAAAGAAAGATTGAAATGGAAAAGACGTTAAATGCTGAAAGACAAGTGATGATGCTTTTCAGGATTTTATATTTAACATGTTGTTTCCCTAATGCAAACCCTTATTCCCATGTTCTCTTCCCCCTTACCCAATGCAGAATGACCCTATACGTCCATTTTTTACAGTAGAATGGCTAGCATGTAATACTTTATTTTCTCTGCAGAGTATGGCTGGTTACAGGTTCTTGCAGCAATACCTGTGTTTGCTGCAGGTTATAAAAGCAAGATCAGCAGCAATGAGTCAATTTCCGGAACAGCTAACAAGGGTTTAACTCGATCGTTTTTGTTTTTTTTTACGCTGAGGCCACATAAAACAAACACATTGCAGAATTTCCATTAGGGAGATTCTACAGTGTGTTGTCCTACAAATCGCAGTTGAAAAACCACCCAAAATTGGGAGGTTTTTGCTGTGGCCCACCTGTAGGTTTCTCTGCATGTCTGTCAGCGACTTTCAACATTTGCATTAAAGAGTCTGAGAGCTGAAGATAAAACCTGCAGCATTAATTGACATGCTGCTGCATGAAAACCTGTAGTGCGGGTCACTTTGTATTCATCCATTATACTGCTACTGTAGATAGCAGCAGATTAGCTGTTGGTGAATTTCTGCAGCTAACCCACTGTGATCACTCCCTATGTCTCTTTAAAGAGGTTGTCCAGGCAAAAATTGTATATTTTAAATAGGCTGGGGGAGGTGAAAAAAAAAAATCATTCTTGCCTTTCCCAAATCCTCCGCTGCCTCCCAGCATGGTCCGATCCTGCCTGTCCATTGTTGTCTTCCAGTGGAAGTCCCCCGCCACACGTCACCACTGAGGCCAATCAGCAGTCTCATCAAAGGGCATGTGAGGTCACTACCTGAAACGTCCCAGCGTCTCTGAGGCTGCTGATTGGTTTCAGTGGTCTTGTGACCATTGGCCAATCAGCGGCTTCAGCAGAAGGGATCTGGGACATCACAGACAGCAAGGTGTCTCACTTCTAGAAGACAGCCCAGCAGAAAGCCCAGACCATGCTGGGAGGACACTAGAGACAGGTGAGTATGATTTATTTTTTTTACTTCCGCTATTTCCTATTTAAATTTTTTTTTTTTTTTTGCCCAGACAACCTCTTTAAGGCCCCACGTAGCATAAACACCACAATTTTGTTGTTGCGGAAACACCGTGGCAAAAACCACAGTGTTTTATAGCTCCTGGAAAGTTGATGGGATTCTGACTAAACCCATCCACAAATTGCAGAAAAATATCTGCAGAGGACATGCTGCAATGTAAAAAACCATTGTGTTTTTGTAAATCGCAACATGTCAATTATACCGACGAAAACGCTGGCATTTTCTATATAGTAAAATTGAAGAGAAAGTTCTCAGAGGAAAACTCTATGAACTTTCTGTGAAAGCGCTGTGGGAAAAACCATGATGTGTTTCCACTGCGTATTTTTCCACAGCCGTTTTATTCTGCGGGTCACTACGTGGGACTTAAATGTGGAAGTGAACATCAGAGATAAACTTTCTACAACAAAACCAGACACGATCAGATAATCACTTCAGTGTTCCTATATTAAAGTGGTTGTCTGTTTTCACAAATACATATATTTAGCTTTTGTCGTTTGATGTTTAGAATAAAAGTAAAATGCCAACTATAGATGTATCTTACAGATCACCAAATTATACCATGATGATGCCATAATAACCATGAATTATATTGATTTTTCTTGATAGGAGTCCCTTTCCCAAAGAACTTCCTCCAGATCTGCAAGAAAATCCTGTGCAGACTATTCCGTGTGTTTGTCCATGTGTACATTCATCACTTTGACCGTATCATACTCATGGGAGCAGAAGCACATGTTAATACCTGCTACAAGCACTTTTATTACTTTGTAACGGAACTGAACCTCATAGATCGCAAGGAGCTAGAACCACTGGTAAGCTTGAATGAAATGTTATCATGCACTTTCATCATGAATCCATCTTATTGTTTTATCAGCTGCTACGTTTTTACAGGAGAGCACCTTGTTTAATCCGGTTGACAAGGTTTTCTTGGTGATTTAGCATTGTCATAGAGGACAGACTTTTGGAAGCCACGTGAATGTAATAGTCTCAGGCTAAGGCCCCACTTTGTGTGTAGAAATATAAGTACTTCCTATATATTTCTCATTCCACTCTTGATTTTGTCTCAAAAAAACCCAAAACAATAAAATCTGCTGTATTTCCGCAACCTGGGGCCCCAGCCTAAAGCTCCATGCATACAACAACTATAGCTATATTGTGTTTCCATACGTACAGTTACAGTCCTCTGACAGGAACTACTTATAGGACAGAAGAGCTCTCCATACATACACTATCTTTTGAGGCATATACTTGTACTGGAGGGAATCGTTCCTCACAGCTCAGCGTCATCGCTGGACAGTAAGAAATGCCCTCTCTGACAGTGCAAGGCTATGTTAGAGTACTGTTGGGGGGAGGCGTACCTCACAGGCCAGTGGGGAGTTGTCGTCCCGAAACTACCTGAACTGATATCTCCACCACCGGGGCATATATCTGGAAAGTTGGCAATTCAGCGCACTTTTGACTTTCTAGCAGTATATAATACCGTACTTTCATTAGGAGATGAAACCCATCTTGCAGATAGATAGGTTTGGGTCATCTAACTCAAACCATGTTTTCTCCCTCTTGAATTAATGTGTCCATTGCTGAGATCTAACCTCTTTTGTCTTTTTGGAGCAATGAGGGTGTTGCTCTTGCTCCAAACAGGTAAGTGAAATGCCCTCATTGCTCCAAAAAGCTCACTTGCATGTTTTCACAAAGGGAAAACACCATTTGATTCAGGTGACCCTAACCTATTTATCTGCAGGGCTGGGCTGATATCCTGGGGTCTGGTAGGAGACTCAGAAATCTATTGTCTCTAAAGATTTCTGGCAGATATAATTGAGGATGTCATATACACAAGGGAAATGAGAACAGACATGCAGCATTAGGCACTTGTATTTTCCATGCAGTCATTATGGTGCGGTCAGAGCACGCAGACACATAACAATCAGATCAGCATCAGTATGAGCTATCTGGTTTACTAACAGCACCACTATATGGCTCTTTCCAGGAAAAGGAGCTCTGCACATTATGCTGA
Organism: Leptodactylus fuscus; assembly: GCF_031893055.1. Classification (NCBI taxonomy): domain Eukaryota; kingdom Metazoa; phylum Chordata; class Amphibia; order Anura; family Leptodactylidae; genus Leptodactylus; species Leptodactylus fuscus. Next base: position 167,740,752 of record NC_134265.1, read on the forward strand.
GAAGCTGCTTTGCGGCTTTTTAGACTTCTTACGGCAGGTATTCCTCCTATAAACATGAAAATAAATATTGCATGCTAGACACCCCTGGAAATGAGTTGTGGAACATGAAAGGAGATTGTGTAAAGTCCTTGTTTTAGAGCAAAGCCTTGTATCATCATTATCTGGCTCCCGAGGCATCAGATGTGACAGGTGATAGCTTAATCAGTCATAAAGCTAAGAAGTACATCATTATTAATGGGCGAAGTGAAGTCCTGGGGGGAGGACAGCGCCGCAAGTCACTGGTGTTGTCTTGGCTTCCTCTTCTTTCATGTGTTCTCACACATAGCTCAGCTTTCAGTATGCAGGGCATTGCTCAGGAAATAGACCTAACTTCTCATTAGAAGTGTCTAGCACCAGCGGTCTGCTTCTCTTACTAGTATCTTGGTTTGCTTTCTGCTAGAAATAGAAGTCATTTGAACCAAAAAGATGTCTGAGTGGCCATACTATTTTGCTTTAATTTCCTGTGCATTTATACATTATAAGGGCTCGTTCACCGTTCTGCAGGTTTCCGTTTCCTGCACAAAATGGGTAGGAGACGGAAACCATTTTTCAATCCCATTCATTTGAATGGGCTTGAAAAGTCTCCGGCCGTGAGCACCGGTGAGCGTTTTATGCGCTCCGTGGCGAAACCGTTTTTTTTAAACCGGACACAGAGTCGGACATGCAGCATAAAACACTCCCCGGTGCTCACGGCCGGACTCGGCATGACAGGTTTCCGTCTTCTACATGCAGAAGACGGAAACCTGAAAACGGAGTTCAGGCGCTGGTGTGAACCCAGTGTAATGTGTGAGGAGAATCTGTGCTGACCCCATTATATAGAGAACAGGGAGTTCATGTTGGTTTTAGGCCCTGAAGGTCACTGTGTCTATCTCCCTAAGGGTCGGTTCACATTAGCCATTTGGAAGGAGTCCCCCCCCCCCCAACGGAATACCAACGCAACTGCGCCGTGCAGTTAAGCACACAGTCCCCATAGACTATAATGGTGGCAGTGTACTTAACTGCACAGCGCTTGCAGTTGCGTTGGTATTCCGTTTGGGGGGGTCCTCCTGCGGACTCCTTCCAAACAGAAGCCAAACGCTAATGTGAACCGGACACAACTCCTCCCCTATTCTCTGAGTGATGACACTAGCATCCAATCAGGAGAGCAGAGGGATGGAGTCTAGGGCATTCAGTTCTGGACATTGCAAGTGAAAGGGGCTGCCTCCTGGAATCTGGGCACAAAAATATGGATTTGTTGGTCATGGAAGCTACATGATCAACAACATAGAACAGTAGGAGAACTGATGACAGACTCCCTTTAAGCTGTAGCTGAGCAACTCATCTTCGGATATCAAGGCCCTAAAATAATTCACATTGCCCTTCGGAATTAAATATATGTTTATTTTTTAACCACTGCAAAATACATTACAGTCTGCATGTCATAACTAACATATTCACAACATCAATGACTTGATAAGTTTTCCTAATGATAATTATTTGGTGCTCATTAGTACAAAGCCAAAAAATGAAGAAAAACTTTAATAGCTTTCAATATCTTCAGTGAAGACACTTCTATTGCGACAAATTTTGTTTCTTGGATCCACAGGGTTAAATCTGGTACCGATTTTGAGTTGTTAGGTTCCACCCTGCCAGTGAAAGACAGAGATAAAAGCAGGACGATAAAAATGATTGTGACTGGATTTGAAGTGGATGCAAGCCCACCCTTAGCATTTTCTACAAACATCATTTTGATATTACATTTCTTGTGACACAATGGCCAAAATACTATGATGTTCAGACTGACTGACACTCATGGGCAGTGTTTTCACAGTTATCACAAATAGAGTTTAGAAGACTTTCTTGAAGACTGTGTAGCGCCACAGCCAAATCTTAAATGGAAATATCACCATTTTTTATGATTTATTAAAACCAGACAGTGAAATATACCACTTTTTGTAATCTAATTCTCTGATAACATCATTTACTGCATTGTCGTAGCCATAGGCAGCAATAGACTAGATCCATGGGAAAGTTTTCTAGACATTCTCTATAGGCAGGAGGAGTAGGTGACCTTTGACAGACTATTGTCAGTAGTGGGCTCAACAATGTGTGTTATTTAGTGTTATGTATAGAGGCGAAATAGGTGTTAATAGCCTGGGTAAAAAAAATTGTACAATTTTGTACTTTAAAAAAAAAATAAAAAAAAAATAGATAATTAAAAAAAAAAAAAACCTTTAAAAAATGTTAACATCAAAATTTGGTTTAAAAATAGGTCAATCTCTGGTTGTGCCTTCCCTTTATGGCAAAGTGATCATTAATAAACTGATGTGAATAATTCATAATCAGGACAAAGAAGGACAGAAGAGATGAGCGCAGCTTTGTGCACATGGCTTGACCTCTTCTAGTCACTTGCAGCAGGTGGTAAGATACAGGAGCAGTGCACATGGCATTCTCTACAAAACAAAGCTTCTTCCCCTGCTGTTCCACATTAGCTTCTTTCTTCACATCTTCTTGCTCTAACTGAATATTTATCTAAAAGAGTTCATAAGGATGATTTTATTATTATCATAAAACTCTAGGTGGTTTACAAACATTTTGACCTGGTGGAATGTGATAGAGTTTTATCGCTTGGCAATGACTGCCATTGTTTTATAAAGATTAGAGATGAGCACAGTTTCTTCATTTATTAATGCTTGAGAGTGGATTTCTACAATTCTAAGGCTAGATTCCCAGGACTGAGTTTCACCGGTGTGTCCGTGTAGATATGTTTGCTGGATTTACTGCCTGACCTTCTTGCTGGAAGCTGGATTCCTAGTATTATAGTTATCTATGATTCTAGGAGTTCCTTCATGCTAGAAACATACTGTCTCGGATGAAACTCAGTTGTGTGAATCCAGCCTAACAAGAATTAGATAAATATAGAATTTCACATTGCCCCAACTGATCAGGACGTGCAGCTCACAGATGTTGATTTTGGGAAGATTCTGTGTTTTTCAGGTGGATGGATCAATGCTCACTGTAACATTATGCATGTATCTCATACCCAGAATTCTCAGCTGTGAGGTAAAAAAAAAAATCAAGAAAGCTGTCTGTCTCAGCACTGCATAGTTGCTAAGACACTGTTTCTGTAAAGTATTGTATGTGCTGGAGTTTTATGGAATAGTATATAGCTTTGCAGTGGGACATGCCATTCCCTCCCTTACTCCAGTACGGCTCTTTCTCATAAGAGTTGAATCCTGGGGAAGCTACTGGTCTCATTACCAGGCAATACATACAAGCCTGAAAGGGTCGGTGCTTGGACACTGTATGTACTGTGCAAATTTTGATCCCACCGTGTATTGTGAAGTATCCAGGTAAGGTAACTTCTGTTTAGTTAGTAGCCGGATGGGCAGGTTTTCTGTTCTCTTGCCGTAGATTTATACAAGTGACTGTTAAAGTAGGATGCCACTGTGCTGTTGCTTGAAAAATAAACAGTTTTGGACTTTTGTAGCTGCTGGAGCCTGTAAAATATGTCATTGCTGACCCCACCCACAAGTACAAATCCTGATATCACATATTAAAGCGTAATTAAGCTTTCGGCCAACTTTTGATTTTCTGGCAGCATTTGTGTCATTAATATATTTTTTTAATATACTTTATTAACAAATTATGGATCGGGGGGGTTCACATCTGCGCTCCCGGTCTCCACTTTCAGGCTTCCGTCTTCTGCCCAAGAAACTGGAATGGGTTTACAAAGTGTCCGGCCGTGAGTGTTTTGTGCTCTCGATGGCGAAACTGGTTTTTTTTTAATCGGACACAAAGTACGGACATGCAGGACTTTGTGTCTGGTAAAAAAAAAACCTGGTTTCGCTGCGGAAACCACAAAATGCTCACAGGCGCTCACGGCCAGACAATGTGAATATCCGTACCAAAAAACTGTGTGAACTAGTCCTAAGGATATCTAAATTCCAGAGATATCACTGGTTGAAAACACAGTCAGGATTGGGATTTTTAAATCGTATATATTTTATACAACTGCCTATAAATATCCTATCCTCGGCTGTGTTTTCAGTGATATCTCTGGAATTAATTGAAATATCACTGCAGAATCTCATCTAAGTTTTATAAATTCCGAGATATAACTGTTTTGAAGTGATCCTCCGATAACCTAATTTTCTCTATATCTTACACAACCCTGTACTCCATACACAGTAACATTCAGTGAGAGGCAGGAACAGCTCTCAATGCAGAAACGAGGGAAAAAATGCAGGATCCAAAATTTGCAATGACTTAGTTATTACAAAATGTATTAATGACACAAATACTGCCAGAAATCAAAAGTTGTCTGAAAGTTTAGTTACACTTTGAATTACCAAAAATTAAATGATCATATTTCAATCCATTCTTTTACTTTTCAATGTGATATGCATGACTAGTGGTGCCTAGAGGCTGGACTTCTTAGATTAAGGCTGTCATCAGCTGATCCGTCCATGTATCATTGTAAAAACTCCTGATACTACTTTTTCTAGGTTGGTTTTTCATAGTTTTTCAATACTCTTTCCATAAACTGATCATATTTTTAACTTTTAGTATAAATTCTTACTCGTTTCACCCATGAAACTGGGTCCATGTGTGTGTCAGATTTATTAGCATGGGAGAGGGACCCTAGCATTATAGTTATATATGATGCTCGGAGTCCCTGCCTCCCAGAGACACACTGTCCCATACTATAATCAGTACTGGATAGGATGTCCACTAGGAGGTGTTATATAAAACTATAATGCTCGGGGTCCCTTTTGCAAGATAAATTAAGCGATGTGTCCTGCTTGATCTTGTCGTGGCTCGAGTATCCCTTCTGGTTAAGCTCATTCATCTGGGCCTAGTCAGCAGAGGAAAGCCGTTACGGAGTGCCAATGCTCTGGGGAGTTGGCGGCTGGAAAATGAAGATGAATTTCTATTAATTTTCCACAATGTGAACAGTCTCTAATGCTTGAGACATTTTTTTGACAATCATGAACTTGTAGTTGTATACTACTTGTGTTGTATTTTTCTAACATAGTAGACATTATACATCAGTTATGCACATGATACTTGTACGGACATGGTTTGTTTGTACTTTCATACTTGAGCTACTATGGACTAGATCTATACAGTTATCTGAGTCTACATAAGAACTGCCATGTGTTTCATCCTTCTGTGTGTGGCCAGAATAGTCAGTAAATGGAAATCTATAAGGTTCTTCAGCAGCTACACAGTAACTCTTAATTTGGCATGTCTCTAGCAGCCTAACCAGTATAATACACATGCAATGTTTAGCTACAAGCTTCAAACAGATGAACAAAGCATATATTTAGTGTAGAAATGCTGGTTAGTCATTGGGATAATTACAGTTTATGTTTCACATCTGGAGCTGTAATGACTAACCAGCTGTATGTCTAGGGCAGGCGTGGCGGACCAGTTTTCCCCCACAGCTGGTTTCCTTTCAGAGTCATTGAGTTTGAAATAATGGATACTAAATGTTATTGGGCTTTCGAGTAACTGTTGTGTGAAGCTTTACAAAATAGCCGTGGCTTTTTTATGGCGTGGGTCAGTAATTTGCTGTGTTAAAATAAATAAGAGGAAACAAACAACATATGCTCCGGCGCTACATCAGAAATCCCTTCTGCACAGATTGGAACGTCAGTGGCCAGCAGATGATGGCAAGTGTGAATGTTTATGAGGATGTGTGTCTGGGGAATTGTTTTGTTCAAGTGGGATGTTTGAGCACAGCCTTAGAAAAGAAATGTTATGTCATGCCATAAGATCCAGGAATTAGCTCAGTCTGTATCAACATGGTATGGTGCCATTGAAAATAACATGAAAATCTTAACTGCTAGTGTCTACACCTAAAATGTGCTAATTGGGATTTCATTATGGGTACAGGTTACGCTGGCGCTAAAGTCACTACCTCTTCAGAATGATCTCAACTTGGCAGAGTGACATGTAAGACTTGCGTTACCTCTCGTGGCTCACTATTTATCACAAGTATTACACTTTACAAGGAAGAGTAGATGGAGGTGGAATGATATATATAAACGTATAGCATGAAGGTGAAAGACTGTCGTGCAGTGCACCACAGAATCAGGTATACACATAGCATCAATACAAGCTACATTCAGAACAGACAACAAACATGCACAGGACTGAATCAGAGATACTGAATCAGGAACAGGTCGGGAAAAACAGATAAGAGAAGCTGAGTGATGTACAGAAATCCAAGACATAACATAAGGACCGGTAGCAGAGGTATAAACTGAACACAGGAGTACGTGACAGAAACAAGTGATCTAGTGATAGAGATTGAATCCAGGAAAAGGGATACGTGATTCAAGTAATAAGCCCAAATCCAGGCCTTAGGACAGGATACGTAACATAGATAAGGAACAAGAGATTGAATATGAGTCTATATCCAGGGCTCCGAGTGAATTATGTACAAGACATACACACAGAAGGATATACATTACAGTGCAAACGCCTCAGGCAAGGTGTGGAAAGATGCTTCAAAGTAGGAATGCTTCCAAAAATAGAAGTTTCAATAGTTTAGATTTGTCCATTAATAAAATTAATTGACTGAACAGAAGAAATAGTTTGATCCCCTCAGAGCCCAGATCTCTACATCTTGGAGTCTGTGTTGGGTTACATGAAATGACAGAAGGATTTGAACAAATCTAAATCCACAGAAGATGTGTGGTTAGCGCTACGTGATGTCTGGAACATCCTCCCTGCTGAGCGCCTTCTAAAGCTGCGTGCAGGTGTGTACCTAAAGGAATTGATGCTGCTTACAAAGCAAAGGGAGGTCACACCAAATATTCATGTGTTTTACATTTCTCTTTTTTTTTTTTTAATTCAATTAATTTTGTTAATTGCCAAAACTAAACTGTTAACATTTCTAACTTTGAAAGCAATGTCAGCAGTGCCTAAAACAGTAACAGAAATGCAAAATGCCAGAAGAGCATACACGTCTACACAGGAATACATAACAGAAGGACATTTGCATCTATAGAGGAATCCATAGTTTACATAAGAATAGATGCATCCACACATGGCAGGCAGAAACTAGAGCAGCAGGTCATGACACAGAAAATTGAAGCAATCAGCATACAGACAGAAGGACATGTTTGCATACAGTGATGCATACCAGAAATAAGCATTGCTCGGGAAGTTGTGGCTATAGAAGCAGACTTCTAAGATAAAATAATCCTTTAATAGTTCCACCATTAAAGGAACTATTAAAGGAAATAGTTCTGCTATTCTTCTCCTACCTTTAGAATTCTTCCCCGCGCCGCCATCCCGGTTTTCGCTGCTAATAAGTTTTCAGATAGCACTGGGGGCGTTCTCCTGTGCTCAGACAGCACTGGTGGCGTCCCCTGTGCTGCTTGAAAACTCTCCAGTGCCGCCTCCATCTTCTACTGGCACATCTCTCCGCCACGTCCTCTGCAATGTCTTCTTCCAGCACTGGTGTCTTCGAGATCTAAATCCCATGCTAACGCAGTCGGCTCTGTTATAGGGCTTTGGGAAGAGCCGACTGCGCATGTCTGTGCGGCCTTGTTATTTTGGACGCTTATACGAGCGTACTGTGTATGCAGGGCCCTCAGTCCCATTGGGTGAATTGACTTTTTCTTTGTAATGTATCTTTTTTGTCTGTACTTGAATCCTAAAATTTGCAAAGTGCTGCGGAATATGTTGGCACTATATAAATAAAATCTTTTATTATTAGTAACTGTATTCTCTAAAAGCAGTGAGCTCTTTTAGCAGGATGATACAATATGCCACATTGCAAAATTGTTTAAGACCCGGTTCACATCTGTGCATGGGTTTACATTCGGGGGTCCGCTTGGGGACCTCCCGAATGAAAACCTATCCACATAAAAAAGCAGTCATCTTAGGAATCCCGCGGACCCCATGGACTATAATGGAGTCCACGTGGTTTCCGCTCAGTTTCCACAGGAAAAATGCAGAGAGAAAAGTGCTGCTTGCAGGACTTTTCTCTCCACATATTTCATGCAAAGAAGGGAACGGAATGACCTGAACGCAGATATGAACCGGGCCTAAGAGTGGTTTGAAGAACATGACAAAGAGCTCAACGGATTTCTATGACCTCCAAGCCCCTCAAATGTTAAGCTGTTCAATTTGTGAAATATGGTGGCAAAAGAAGTCTTATCTGTGCAGGGTTACCTCACCGCTTACTGGACTTACTGATTGATTTGCTGTCGGGACACCTTCATAAGTCTCCTAGTCTATGCATTGACATGTCAGATCTTATAGGATGAGAAGATACAGAAGTGGAATTATATATAGTATGTAATGGAATTGCTAAGACAGCAATTCCCAGAACGGTTAAACCCTGGGAGGGGCACAAGAGACAGTGAGCCCTAAGCTGAAGCCCCCCTCTTTCCCTTCCTATTGCCAGGCCCTATCCTAGGTAATAGGCGACAACCACGAGGACAATCCCTCCCTGAATACGTGAAACACAAAACGCAGACAAGACGAACAACAAAGGGAGGTCAGCTAGCCAGGGTTCGGTAACAGGAGAGCGATGCAGTGCCAAATCGGAGTAAAGAGAATAGTCAATGAGAAAAGCCAAAGGTCAGGTATAATAGTATAAGCAAACAGGGACAGTAAGAGCAGGTATGCGCACGGCAATAACAAGCACTGGTGTGAATGGGAACCAAGGCTAAATAGGGAGGAAGAACCCGCCCATGGAGTTCACAGAAAGGCAGCTGTCAATCAAAGGGCAAGGCCAGATTAACCACTAAGGACAGAGGCAACCTAGGCAGAAGACGGGTGTGGTGCAAATCCAATCAAGGACTAGAGCCGTGTTCACACAGTGCAACTAAAAACTTTACGCAGATTATCAAACTGCACGCGCCTCCTGCGCCGCAGCACACGAGCAGAGGGCGGCGCAGGGGCCCGAACAGGCAGAGATGTTACAGTACCCCCCCTTTTATGAGGGGCCACCGGACCCTCACCAGACAAACCAGTTCTAGAGGGATTCTGAGTTTTCCCTGCCTTGTATTTTGGTTCTGCTTGAACCACAGACGCTTGAGAACCAGGCAAACATTTTTTATTCACCTGGCGCTTCTGATACCACCAGGTTTTAATACCAGAGGGGCACTCACAACTTTTAGTAGCTGAGACCTTCTCCTCACTGACACAATCTACAGAATGTAAAGCAATACAGTGAGATGAGCAATGATCTCCCCACTTTACCAACTCCTTTTTACCCCAATCCAAAATAGGGTTATGGAGCTTCAGCCAGGGGAACCCCAAAATAACAGCAGAGAGATTCTCCATAACAAAAAGGCTTATGACCTCTGAATGTGAAGAACCCACTTGCAAAGAGATCAAGGGGGTTTTAAAACTGACTTTACCCCTGGCCAGTGGAGTAGAATCCGCTCCCGTAACAGACATAGGCGAGTCCAGTGGCAAAAGCTCAATGCCCAAAGATTCAACAACTGAATATTTAACAAAATTTGCTGCAGACCCAGAGTCAACTAGGGCCTTGCCAGAAACAGATCTGTCTCCAGAGGACAGAGACACAGATAACAACATCTTATTGTTATTCCCCCCAAATACCTGGTTGCCTGAGTGGTTCTTCTGATTACCACTCAGGCACTGAAGTCTTTGCGCAGGTGACAAGGGTCTGATAGAGCAGTCTCGGATGACATGACCAGAGGAACCACAGTACAGGCACAGGTTATTCCTGAGACGATGCTCTCGTCGTGTCTTGGCGTCCATAGCTCCCAGTTGCATGGGTTCCTCACCAGAAGTGATGGGAGGAAAGGTAGGTTTTTCAGAGGAGAGAGAGGAAGAGACAGAAAACTTGGAGGCAACAGACCCTACTCTCTCTTTTAAATTTTCTCGGATCTTGCGGTCAATACGGACCGCCAAAGTCATGGCCTTCTCAAGAGTAAGGGGATCTGGGTGACCAACCCAGAGCTCCTTAACACGGTCACACAAACCTTTTTTAAAGTGAGCCTTTAGCGCTGACTCACACCAACCTGCAGTTACACTGTACTTACGGAACTCTGCGCAATACTCCTCTGCAGAGCGTTTTCCCTGCCGCATGGTGAGGAGTTGAGATTCCGCAAGCGCAATGTGGTCTGGCTCAGCATAGATAGAGCCCAGGGACTTAAAAATTTTTTCCACATCAACCCACTCCTCAGCCTCAGCAGGGAGTTTAAGGGCCCAAGCTTGTGGGTCCCCCTGTAGCAGAGATATAACCACTCCCACCATTTGGGCCTGAGTCACATGTGGATTAATCCGAAAATACAAGCGACAAGACTCCCTGAACGTCTCAAATTTTTCACGGTCCCCTGAGAAACGATCTGGGAGTAACATCTTGACCTTGTAAGGTGCCAAAACAGCTGGGGATGATGCAGCAGCCTCAGTTAGGGTCTGAACCTGTTTAGCAAGCTCAGCTACCAGGCCTGTCAATCCCTCCAACTTGGCTGCAAAGCACTGAATAGGATCCATGCTATCTGTAGGGAAGCAATGGATGTAGGTTTTTGGGCTTGTTATTATGTAATGGAATTGCTAAGACAGCAATTCCCAGAACGGTTAAACCCTGGGAGGGGCACAAGAGACAGTGAGCCCTAAGCTGAAGCCCCCCTCTTTCCCTTCCTATTGCCAGGCCCTATCCTAGGTAATAGGCGACAACCACGAGGACAATCCCTCCCTGAATACGTGAAACACAAAACGCAGACAAGACAAACAACAACAAAGGGAGGTCAGCTAGCCAGGGTTCGGTAACAGGAGAGCGATGCAGTGCCAAATCGGAGTCAAGAGAATAGTCAATGAGAAAAGCCACAGGTCAGGTATAATAGTATAAGCAAACAGGGACAGTAAGAGCAGGTATGCGCACGGCAATAACAAGCACTGGTGTGAATGGGAACCAAGGCTAAATAGGGAGGAAGAACCCGCCCATGGAGTTCACAGGAAGGCAGGCTGTCAATCAAAGGGCAAGGCCAGATTAACCACTAAATGGACAGAGGCAACCTAGGCAGAAGACAGGTGTGGTGCAAATCCAATCAAGGACTAGAGCCGTGTTCACACAGTGCAACTAAAAACTTTACGCAGATTATCAAACTGCACGCGCCTCCTGCGCCGCAGCACACGAGCAGAGGGCGGCGCAGGGGCCCGAACAGGCAGAGATGTTACATAGTGTATATAAGAAATTAATAATGTGAGTTAAGTCCATTTACGCTAACTGATTTTCTGATATGCCTTTGAATCAATAAGTAGTCATATGTTGTCATTTTGTTATGAGCCAGCCACAAGGAGCCCCCCATGATACCGATAATGCTTTGTAGCAGTGTTATTGTGCTGATGGGAAGAAGATACAATACATTCAAAACTGTGTAATGCCTGGCTCCTCTGACAAAACCTGGAAATGACAAAAGCACAATTTAATACAATTATCTGCTAATATTAACACAGAATACAGAAAAGCAGGACAATATAAATAGAGCTCACAATGCCTTCTAATTCAGGTCTACAGAACTTTAGGCTGGAATGTAATTCATTTCGCTGGCTCATGAGAAGTCTCCACCACTCTCTTGTACAGCTTTATGGTTGACACAAGTCCCGCAGTGTTTGGAATGCAGTAGAGCTGCCCACAGAGCCGAATGAAAGAAAATTAGACGTTTATTGTTGCATAATTGTGTGAGTGGGAAACAATTCAGGGAGCTATGCTTACATTATGCTACCACCACAAGGCCTACTGTGGTCATCTGAAATATATGTATTAAATTCCAGCCTACACACTTCAAAACTATCTGTTACACTCAACAACACATACACTGTGCAGTCTACAAAAGACGCACTATAGGAGACAGAAAATAAAGGATATCATTGTATACTTACAATATTTATGTATAATATCGCTAATAATGCAGACCCTACTGTATATTATAATTTTATAAATGACAAGAGACTCACTAAGCTCTCATTTGTCAAACAGCTTTTGTACTCAGCGTCTTCTTCTTAAATATCCAGTTCAGTATTGGGTATCAGCTTACATATGGAAAGCCTTGTAGGTGTTACAAAAGCGTAACTAAAATTAAAAGAGAAACTCAACTATTGTGTATTTTAACCACTTCCCACCGCAGGCATTTTTCGATTTTTGTTTTTGACTCTGCAACTTCCAAACATCATAACGTTTTAAAAATATTTTTATTGTTCACAGAGCTGTATGAGGGCTTAATGTTTGTGGGACAATCTGTACTTTGTAATGGCATCATTTATTGTTCTGTATTATGTACTAGGAAGATGGAAAAAAAATCAGAATCAGGTGGAATTGGAGAAACACTGTATGTGTGCAACATTCTTACGAGTTTTTATGATGTTTCCTATGCAGTCAAATTGATATGCCAAATGTATTCTATGGGTTGGAACAATTCCAGGGATACCAAAGTTATAGTTTGTTTTGTTTTTTTAATTTTAATCCCTCAAACTCAAAACTTGGAAAAAAAAATTGTTGGAGTTGCGATATTCTGACACCTGTAACTTTTTTATATTTCCATTAACGGGGATGAATAGGAGGTCTTTTTTGCACATCTTTTTCCCTTTTTTATTCTAATTTATATGGGAAGAAAAACAGCGAAAAAACAGGCGTTTTGAATTTTTCTCCCGCTACAGCATTCAGCTTTAATTATTAGACTCCCCCAGGGGTCTGACCACTAATGCAATGCATTATATTGCTAATGTTTTGCAAAAAGACGGCTTTTCTATTTCAGGGTGCATAGAGCAGCCTGTAATAGAAGTTAATAGGAGACAAGCCTGGAAGCCTTCAATAGGCTCCTGGCTGTCATAGTAATGGTTTGCCAGCCCAGGATCTCACTCCTGGGGTCAATGAACCATGGAAAATGGAATTTGGTGAGGCATTAATGCCAGCGATCAGTGTGGGCATTGATTGCAGGCATTCTATTATACAGTGGAGACCTGGCGGCTATGTGGCCACACAGCTCTTGAGCGGCTGCAGTAATTAAATACACCGAATCTGCTGTACTGTTACAGTGGATGTCAGGAAAGGGTTAAATTAGCCCTCTCCCACTGGCAAGTTAAACATAAAAATTTGTCCACCCTTATATAACTTATCTTGAATATGCATAATGACTTTAATTTCTTATGAAACCAATTAATTACAATACTGCAACAAAATTTAAGAAAAAAACTTGAAAGGATACACTTTCGCAAAACAAAGAAAAATACAAGATATCACTTTGTGATACAATATCACGCTGTTCTCTAGGAATGCTATCTCATAACACACATATCTAGACATATTCAGGCAAGGGGGATGCATATATGTCTTTTTTAGCTACACAAAACTTGTAACTACTTAAAGAGTAGACAGAAAATGTATTGTGATGGTATGTAGCTGGTAGAATGGGGGTGCTTAGTCTGGAAAGAGTAGTAGGAGATAAGAAAGGAAAGAATGAAAGAAAAGTAGGAAGGAAGCTATCGGTGTAGAAGAGGGCAACATACTCCTACTTCAGATAAAATGATGAAACAGATGTCTGTATCATCATGTTTTGACATCCGTAACACAGATTTACTTTTGGACACAGGTATAATATTCTGGATTTTAATGTCAGAATATTACAATTGTACCTAGATGCATTATACAGACTATGAACAATAGGATTCTGTTTCCACAACCTGCAGATGATACAATCTGTTGACCATAAGTGTAGATCTCTTTTTCTGTAGCAGGAAGAAAGCCAGAAAGATTGGGCTGTCGGAATTCTCCTTATAAACATTTATGGCAAAAGCATAGTGGAACCTGTCAATTCACATTGTTAAACAGTAGGATAGTCAGGTGTTGTGGTGTCTGTCATATGACGGACATGCACTGCATCGTTGTTTTTGTTACAAACAGAAACCACCATGTACATGTCAACAGAGCATTAACGGGGTATACCCATCTCAAGGATCCTGTCTATACTGGTAGCTTATGTAAATTGAAGACTTTTCCTAGATATATTGCTTTTGCAATGCTGCTTTGTTTTCCTGCTATGTGAAATTATTCCTCTCATTGTTTACACAGCGTTTCCATAGCGCCGGACCTGTGTGATAAGACAAGTGACTTCACTCACTGTTATCTACAGCCTCGCAGGCAGGACAATCAGATCAGCTAATTGCAGTTTGCTGATAAAGTCCTGTCTGTTATCTTTATATGTAAACACACAGATAACACTGAGGCCCATTCTCTACAAGCATCTGCATGTTATCTGATTTGCATTTATATTAGATTTCTAGTTATCATAAGTATTGTGATACTTCATAGTGTCTGAGCTGGGAGGCGGGGAGGGTAAAATACAGGAAGTGAGAAGAAGAGACAGCAGGCAAAGCTGCTGAAACAGGGAGATGAGAAAACCCTTTTAAAGTGGACCTGTCAGCTTTCCCGTTATTTGCCACAGGGCTGGATATATCCTTGAGGTTATAGCGACGATGATCTCAACCCACTGTCAGAAGGGCATACCTGACAGTCTAGCTGGGCTGTGAGGAACAACCCCCCTGACTGTACTCGTCCATAGACTAGTATTGGGGGGCGTTCTTCACAGGTTCGCGTCATAGCTGGGCGGTATGGAAAGTCCCCTCTGACAGTACAGGACAGAGTATTCTCAGGGGGGTTTGCTCACAGCCCAGCTAGACTGTCAGGAATTACTTTGGAATTGCCGATATGACATTCTTGTACATCATTTTGTAGTGCCAATAAGTGTTGACTGAATATAGTCTTATGTTCACAACTCTGTCGGGATTACCATTTTTCTGTTTCCGTTATAGATACAGAAACATAAATCCTAACTGGGACAAATCCCTTCTATTGCAGACACAAACAGATCCTTTAGGACCCATTGACTATAATCCATTACGATGTTTGGCATTTTGCTGGAGTAAATAGTTATGTATAAAGGATTTTTTTTTAATGTAATATGCAACAGAGAGGTTTAACTGAACTTCTGATATAAATATGCACATAGCCTATGCAATATTCTGTGGTTTTGTGATCTCTGTGGAAGCCATTAAATTGCAACTTTGATATATAAAGTGTAAGCCGATGGCTGGTCAGGTAATGGAGGGGATGAGAAAACTCCAGGAATGTTTGTTCTTAGCAGACAACTTTCGTCTGCTGAGCATTTTGGTAAATGCTCAGTACTGGGCTGGATTTTTAGGAATGGCAGGTAGGTTGGTAGTGGGACCTGTCAATCCACTCCCCTCCAGTCCACACTTTGGTTAGGGTTAAGAAGCCAGCTCCAGCAGCGACACTTGGGCAGAGCTTGGCTGGAGAGCTGACAGAGAGGTCATATTTTTGTCATTCAGGACACAGCTCCAAAAATATGACCTCTCTCTTTCACTCTCCAGCCAAGCTTTGCCAAAGTGTTGCTGCTGGAGTTGACTTCTTAAGCCTCCTTGACGAGGAGACTCTCTGCAGCTGAGTCGCTGCCGGAACATCCTCAAAGTGTGGACTGGAGGGGGGTGGAATGACAGGTCCCACTACCAATCCTACCTGCCATTCCTAAAAATCCAGCCCAATAACCAGAACTCTGAAATAAACCTCAGCAGACAATAGTTATCTGCTGAGAAACGTTCTTTATGGAGTTTTCTCAACTCACCCACCTTAGTAGTCTACACCCCCTCCATTACCTGACCAGCCATCGGCTTACTATATATATATATATATATATATATATATATATATAAAAAATAAATAATTGCTTACCAGCCATATGGTTTTGTGGGTAAACCTGCTGTTTACTGAAAACCTACATTTATTTGTTGGGGCAGTTTTCACTCAATTTGCCTCCACTCCTCAGCCACTATGTGTTGGGTAGTATAGGCAATGCCCTAGGACCTTGATGGCAAACCTATGGAACGTGTGCCAGAGAGGGCACTCAGAGCCCTCTCTGTTGGCACATGCACCGTGGCCCTGATCACTCACTAACGGGGAATCCGGTGCGATAATTTAGTAGGTTTTGGGTTGCAGTTTGGGCACTCCGTCTCTATGTCCTAGGGTGGCCTTTAGATGTGCTCCCTTAAAAAGGGTCAATCCTGGCAATACATTTTTTTTAATATATAGAAGATATAAATCATGCATGAGAAAAAAGGTTATACCAGTTTCAGCTTTAAATGTATCTTTTGCTGTCCATTGTTCCTGTTTCCATTACAGCTAATTCATATAATTGACATTGTTCTCAGCAACAAAAAAAGAACTTTTAATCACGTATGACCAGAGACATTTCCTTGCTCTTTTCCCCTTCTTCTCACAAATAGGCAATTTCTGAATACTGAATGAAAGTATAATGGAGCCATGCTGGTTTAAGTTATGTGTTGTGCAACCCAGTCACTCAGTTCTGTGTTAAGTGCTTATCACTGCAGTCATAATTCATTGCATGCTTGAAGAAACTGGAGATCAAAGCCAGAGCTCTAAAACACCACAGCCGGCTGCAGAACTATTGGGCTTATATCAGTCAGTTTAATGAGGAGTAAAAAGCAGCATGCCAGATAGGGTGGGAAGCAGAGATTCCGAATACCAAAAGTGCGGGTGTAGACCAGCGGATTGATCATTTATTAATGACCCATTATTTATGATTATGTTCCCTTATTTTTTTCAATATGAATGATTAAATCTCCCATTGGAACGTTCAAAGTCAGAATTGCACATAAGATCACTGAAGTAGCTATATAAATAAAATATTTTAACGACAGCTTGCAAGAAAAGGAAACATTGAGGAAACAATCTCAAGGACAGGGTATTAACGATACTTTTAGAAGAATATTCACCTAAAAGAAAATAACTGGTACATAGTGTATAAGATAAAAGACGGCCGATCCTACTGATTTGGTTGGACCAGCCAACAGGGGCCTGCCTCTTCCTCCTGTAGGAGCTGGAGCTTCTTGGCAAGGATTTATTCACCTTTATCTGTATTTTCAGCCTGACTTTTTGCTGTGTATTTATTACTAAAAATTGTCCATATAGCTCAAGGTTTCTTTCTTTTGGATCTCTAGATATTGCTAGCTGAATGTGCTAAAAAAAAAGTAATCTTGGTATAATTTCATACAAAATTTTTTGCTGGCATAAAAATTAGACACTGAATGTGCCAAAATGAATGCTTTCCAAGGTAAGGCCCCACAGGCCCAAAACGCCGCTGGTAAAAATCACAGCATTATACAGTAACAGCAAAGTAGATGGGATTCATGCAAATCCCATGCCCACTTTGCGGTAAAAGCCACAGTTTTGGAAATTGCAGCATGTCAATTATATCTACTGTGGGAAGAACTGCGATGCATTCCTGCTGCGTTTTTTCACGCAGTGCTTTAACGCTGCGGATCGTCCTGTGGGGGCTTAGCCTAAGGCAGATTTTCACAATTTTAAGATGACATTGAATATATAGTATTTTAAGGACTGAATTTACTTGAAGATAGAATATTACTCTTTTTTTAACTTAGAAAATGTCTCAAAATCAGAGCAAAAAAAAAACAACAAAATTCTTTGGTGAGGTCCATATGGGGCATGATCACAGTGAATTGATATTGCAACCTTGCCTGGCAGCTAGACTGCTGTGATCTACATTGCCAGCATTGTGGTTAAGATTAAAGCTAGGTCAACAGCGCAACATTTTGTAGGGCCACTTATTTATTTTAACTGAGGCCTACAAGATTGCATACAAGTCATTGAGGTCATATGGACAAGTGTCACTTAGGAGTAAAATTCAATTAGTAATGCTACAAAAAGTTATATTGTAGCCCAGGCACTAAAGAAATCTCAAACACACACTGCAACTAAGACGTGCAGCACAAAGTTTAAACAGCATGTGCATTATTGCTTTAGGTTCTTCCTCTGGATTTCAACCTTACAGAAGGAAATTCGTCCCCTGGGAAACTTTTTAATGGTGTTTGCCCCAGGGCTGTGTAGTCATACAGTCAGAATTTGAGTCAGGGCCAGTTTTGGGTGGAAAAAAGTTTCTCATTGTAACTTGAAAGTAAATATATTCATTATCTTTACTTACATTATTCAAGATTTTTAAGACTTTTATTTAAAGGTGTTGTCCGGGATAACTAGAAATCCCTACATTAATCTAAACACCCTCTTACTTTCTAAATAGCATGATTTTACAAAAAATGGACAGTTAGCCATAGTTACATTTTCTGATTATCCAGTGACAATCCATTTCCGGAAACGAATTGTCACTACTATGCCTCCCCGATCCACCCCATTATACTTACCCTCCAGGCTTCTTCCGTCGAGACGGTTCCTCCCTCTGTAATGATTCTGCAGGGTGAATGCTATTCTCTACTGTGCGTGCCTCTGACGGTAATTCACCTCTACTGAGCATCCACGCATGTGCAGTAGAGGTGGATCATCGCTGGAGGAGAAAAACATGCACAGACTGAATCAGTACAAGAGGAGGAGGGTCAGTTGGTCTCACAAGAAGAAGCATTGAGAGTAAGTATATAATATGGGTCAGGAGTTGAGCTGAGTAGGAAGGGAAGAGTGGGGTAGGTAGAGAGACAGGGTGAGGGAGTATGGGAGGAGGGGAGTGTGGAAGGGAGGGAGTGAGGTTAGAGGGGTTAGTGAGGAAGTTACGTAACAGGAAGCAGAAGCATGTAAATAAATGCAGGAGATACCAGGAGCTCCCACAGGCACCCAGAAATCACTCAAAACACTGCTAAAGGTATATGGGTGCATTTATTAACCCATTAATAGCGCTAACAGACACTTTTTAAAAAACATTTTTTTTGCCTGGAAAAATGTTTTCGCAAATTAGACAAGTTTATTTTTAGTTTCTGTCTGACCACAGGTATAAGTCATTTATAAAGGAGTCAGACCAGGAGTTGGGTTGTGGAAAAATATAGGAGTCATAATTTTAGCTTACCGACTCCATGGCCCTGGTTGTGCACTGTGTGTCATTGGTCTGCAAATGTTCTGAGCCTTAGGCCTAAGCTTGACAATGACTTTATTTACAAGACTGTCGTTCAATAGATGCAGTCATATAAATGTACTGATTATTAGCTTTTTGTTCTTTTTAGCACATCTTTTCCCTAACACTTGCTCTGATGTGTAACTTAAGATGAAAAAATGTAATGACATAAAAAAACTTGGGTTGTTAATATGAACTTTACCGGAGATTACATGGCCAAAGTTCGGGTCTAATCCACTGCTGGGGGGAGGCTCCTGCTGCAGCCAGACACAGGGTTAACAGGAGGACCAGAGGTACATGGTTGCCCTTGTAAGACACATAAAGAAGATGCAGTATTTCTCAGTTTTAATTTTTTGTGTATTTTCTGTGTTGTAGTATCCCTTTATGTGTAATTCTATCCATTTATAGGTCGAAGCTTTCTGCACCATTGAATATGAAGAGTAGTAAGTAAAAATAAAACAGCTTTGAGGTGAACAATTTATGGCTGGGCTTATGTTGCCTTGTGTCACAATCGATTTTCTTAGACATAAGTTCTGGGATATCATGCGGTACTGGGGTGTGATGCTTTTATTCATGCGTTTAGCTCACTACCTAAATCACTAGAAAAGATTAACAGTGAGAAAGTGGCACTTGTCCTAAACAAAATTGATTTGCGAAGCTATACACAATTTCCGTCAGACACGTCTGGTATTGAGGTTATATAGTGACTTTTCATACCCAGTGCTATGATTTACACATACAATTACTCGCTATTCATTTCTGGTTTGCATTAATACTTTAGGAGGCCTTAGATCTTAGTGATACCTTATCATGCTGTTATAGCTGATTTCGATTTGTGCAACAGTTTTAACAACATTTTATAGAAGTTTGTGGAACTCTCTAAGGACTTCAGAAGTGAGGTAAAAGATATTTCACCATAATGCTATTTACCAATAATAATAATACATTTTATTTATATAGAGCCAACATATTCCGCAGCATTTGTAGGGCTCAAATACAGACAAAAAGATACTTTACAAAGAGATAGCCACTTCCCACAATGGATCTGAGGGCCCTGCTCACCGGAGCTTACAATCTATGAGGTAGAGGGGGTGACACAAGAGGTAGCAGGGGTGGCATCAGAGGTAGCATTGCTTATACAGTGGTCAAGACAATTTTGTAATAGAGTTCACTGTTATTACACAAACATAAAACAGTCGTGCAGATGGTGCCTGGATATATAAAGTTAGTCTGAAAGAGCATCATATCATGTGGGGTAATATGGGAGCGTGAACAGTGGAGGGATTCTAATGATGGTACGGAAGGGTTTACATTAGGAATTGTGATAGGCCGGTCTGAAAAGATGTGTCTTTAGTTTGTGCTTGAAACTGTAGAAATTGGGAGTTAATCTGATTGTCCAGGATAAAGCATTCCAGAGAAGTGCTGCAACTCGGGAGAAGTCTTGTATACGAGCATGAGAGGTTCTGATAATAGAGGATGTAAGTGTTAAGTCATTGAGTGAACGGAGAACACAGCTTGGGCACAAAATGTCCTCATAAAATATAAAATATGGGGAAACCAAAATACAAACAGCTATTCTAAAAATGTCTTTCACTGATGAAAAAGTCCTCTTCTATCTAAGTAGGAAAGTCATAAAAATAAATTTGACATACCGGTAATATTGTTTTCCGATGTCTATGTCTCCTCTCCTAAACAACAGCCTGCATTCTGTTAATAAATAAGCATATTTCCTGGGGTATTCACTGCAGTCCCAGAAGCTTACTATCAGATTTTTGCTGCTTATGAAATGAACAGATCCTTAAAACATGACTATTTTCTCCAACAAATGAGAACCTTATTCTCTTCAGCCAAGACATTGTTATATACATTCCCTCATCCTTTCTACATTCTACATACAGTCTATCCATTACCAAGCCACTGTTATTATTGCTGTACAATTCTTTACAAGTATGACAGTGATAACATGCTGAAGACTACACGGCCCGACAGCAATTCCAGCCAACAATTGATTTTCAGACATCTGTCATAAAAGATTGATTGAGTAGAATCTGGTTTCAGGTGCATATATGGAGATTTCAGCTATTATATAGGTTTACTATATTTCCTTATATGAGTTTGGATGATGCTGTTATTGTGTTCTAGATGCTTTCTGGGTCTGGTGGCTAGAAAGTTATATTCTAGATGCTAAATTCTAGCATAATATAGAACAAAGTTCATATTCTTATAAAGCTGAATATACACTGAATGCTCATTTTATTAAAGGGATCTATCAGCAAAATTATGCTGTATGAGCCCCACATATGCATGAATAGCCTTTAAAAAGGCTATTCAGGCACCGGTAATCTTATTTTAAACCCCCCACCCGTTTTAAAATAAAACTATAAAACCATATGTGTAAATTATACCTTCATCCGACTTCATCTTCGGTCCCGCCTTCCTCTTCTTTCTTCTTCCAGCGACGTCCTCCAGTCCTGGCTCTTCTCCGCCTTAATCTTCTTTACTTCCAGTGTGAAGAAGTTCGCGAGCGTACTGCACATGCTTGCGTAGTTCTAAGGGATACTTAGAACTACAATAAAAATGGCGTCGGTGCGTGTGCAGTAGTGCTCCGGATGAAGCGCTACTGCGCACACGCAGGATTTGATCACAACCCACCGGAAGAACAGAAGATGAAGACGGAGAAGAGCCAGGACAGGAGGACATCACTGGAAGAAGAAAGAAGAGGAAGGCGGGACCGAAGATGACGTCGGATCGTGCACGACCGCCCAGCGTGCACATTCAGATATGATTTACATATATGGTTTTATAGTTTTATTTGAAAATGGACAGGGGGTTTAAAATCAGATTAGCAGTGCCTGAATAGCCTTTTTAAAGGCTATTCAAGCATATGTGGGGCTCATACAGCATAATTGTGCTGATAGAGCCCATTTAAATACATCTATTGAGTAGGGCCCTGGACCTTCAGATGCAGTGGTCTGTCATGGCATAAAGCAGTATCATCCACAGGTAACCCAGTACCAAGGATGTACCAAGGACACATTACACTTCTAAATTCAATACAGAGATGCTCCAATCATGAAAGGGCAGGTGTCTCTAGTAAAGCGGCATTTTAGAAATCTTATTTTTTGTTGTATTTCAGCCTTTTAGGCTGTCACTTAAGCTTTTTTTCTGGTTTTTAAAACTTCAGTAAAGTATCTAAACTAGCTGCTGCAATATCTCAAATACACAAGGGACTCAATATAATTTCTTTTCTTTTAAAATTCTTATTGAATGGAATACAAAAAGCTATAGAAATATGTAGAAGAGATACATAAAGCAAAGAGGATCCAAGTGGGTTTGGGGTGTTTGACTCAAATCCACGTTCAGCTCTGACTCACTGTTATTCTGTATAACACTGACATAACCAATTCAATTAACAGAACAAAAAAGAAAAGCAAACTAGGGAGACTTAATATAATTCCAAGCATCAATAGGGTGGTGGGAGAGGTTCTTACGTTTATCGTATGTGGTTCTTATGTCTGTATCAATGGCTGTTCCCCAAGTAATGAAGAGTAAAGAACAACGTGAACCAGTATTGTATTGGTTTGTTGTTGTTCTGCAGAACACAATTGTACATGTTGCAGCTAACTGTTATGAAGATAAATTGGTGTCTTATTTGTTTGCTGTGTGGCGTATGGTGGCATTACAGTATTGCTCTGCTGACACCTAGTGGATTTTCCTGAAAATGCTGTGCAAAGGTAGAAAGGTTCTGTTTCAAAATCAAAGGGTTGTCCAGAAAAGAGGGGAACTTATACCACCCAGTCCACTCACATGAGTGACAGTAAAGGAAAAAAACTATTTCCACTAAGAAACAGAACAAAATGTTGTTTCACTTACTTTTGCTTCACTATTCTACCATTGTCAGTGTACAACAAATCACTGTCCTATTTGTTTGCGATCAGAGCACTGTTTTGCCATAATACAGTCATAGCGATAATAATAAATAGAACGTTTTTCTTCTCAATGGTCCTGGCTACTTTGTCTGTTCTAGTAGATCACTAGGGATCAGTCTACACTGTAAGGGTATGTTCATACAGCGTTGTCATGTGGAACAATTTATTGTGCAATCCACAGTATAAATCTAATGCTGACCCATGGATATCTACAGTGGATTTTCACCTTGATACGCCAGAGATCCATAGATCATTAAATGTGCTAAGATGTACCTAATCCGTCTCATCCGGTGACATATCAGTTATTACATTGGATGTTATATCCACAATAAAAAAAGCTGTGGCAAATAAATAACAGCTTGGGAAAGACCTTCATATCTAGACTTCACTGTTATATGCTTAGGTATTCCACAATATGACAAAAATGATAATTTGCATATTGTATAAATCACAGCATGCATTCGCACTGCGACATGAAATCTATCCACCAATATCTTTGATATAGATCCTTGATCCATTATCAGCAGGAAATGGACAAGTGACTTCTAACCTACCAGGAGGACACTTTCCCAATGAGTTATTGGTTAATAGATGCTACTCTTCTGGGTCACCAGGAGGTGGACATTATCCTATTCAGTCAGTTATGATGATTGTTAATGGGGTTATGTATATAAGGAACAACAGAATAATGACAAATGCAGCTACACTAATGTGTACAAGGCCTGATATAGAAATCAATTCAATATCATCTTAAATTACAATGTTATCATTTAATTACTTTTTCAGAAAGAGATGACATCACGAATGTGCCAGTGAAGTGAGAAGATCAAGAAGACAAGGCGACACAAACGTCCACCTGCTTTGTCCAGTTAACACTTGGCAAATGTTAACATATGTGAATGGCCAATTGGATTGAGGTTCTGTTCCTGTCTCTTATGGGCCAAGCTTCAACGATGCTGCTAGTCAAGTTCTGAAGTTGATGTAACTGGAAAATCAAGCAAAACTTGTCCTTGTGAATGGGATGTTCTATTAATATGTATCAAAAAGAATGCTTGCCACAGAGCATCAGTAGAATTTTTGGATGACCCAAACGTTTTTGGTGTTATTAATGAATTACTACTAATTGAAGATGACAAGTCTTTAAGGGAACTCATATTCTTAAGCTAGATTTACAAATTGACAATTTCTCTTACAGTTGTATGTGTTGGCAATGTGAATGTGCACCACCACCAATAATGTAATAAATAAATACAGCCTGGGAAAGACAGATCATACTTTTAAAACCATACATGACATAGCCACTGAATGTAAACCAAGAATTGACAAATATGTATTTATTAAAAACACCATGGACGAAACTGTAACAACAGACTGATGAGACCCACCATACAATACAAGCCAGTCTTATATATACAACATAGACTAAAGGGTCATTAATACAAATAGAAGTATATAGTGTAAAATTCTAGTCCACAAATCAATAGGTTTAATGCCTGATCCGCAATGTTTTGTAATTATTTGTGAATTCTTGCTGTGCTTTCAGTGGCTATGCCTTTTGTCTTTGGTTATTTCATGTAGAAAGATTAAGAACAGATTTATGCTAAGGCCCCAGTTAGATAAATGGTACACAGGACCTGTTCTTCCATTATTTTGGCCCCTGCCAGTAAAGACTGATATTTCCCATTTTGTGGATAGGGGCTAACTTGTAATAACTGGGATACCACTGGTGTTTTCTGTATAGGAAAAACACTGCAGACAAAACCGCAGTATATTTCTGCCACGGTCTTTTCTGCAGTTTTTTGCAGTGATTTGCTGCATGGGGCCTTAGCCTAAATCAGATATGCTGGTATAAAAATAAGGATAGCCATGAATAGTGTGAAGTTCGTGCCATGACATAAAGAAGGATTGATAAAACACAAGCCCATTGTGATTGAACACAATAAATCAGAGGTCAGATACATTGTGATTAGATAGAAATGAATGGTTTGTATATTCCTCCACCTCCTATGAAAAGACACTTTTGCGGTATTATTCAGTATACCATGAAATGAATGCCTTGTGTTCAGTATAACTAGAACAGAAGAGACAACCTCTTACATGATACTGGCCAGCCTTGGTATGTGTTCTGCTTTTCATTACCATGACATTGAAACAAGTGAGGCAAAATAAACCAAAGAGAACAATTGCTATGCATTTCTAGACATAATGGAGCAGATTTATTAAAACGGTCTAATAGCAAAGCTGTCTCAGTTCCCTGTAGCAACCTATCGCAATTCAGATTTTATTTTCCAGGAGTAGAATACAAAATGAAAGCTCCACTGTGATTGGTTGCTATGGGAAACTAAGATAGTTTTCTTTTAGAGCGTTTTAATACATCTTTTGTATTGAATCTATACCGGTAATATAACTCAAAAGAGCTTACTACTATATTTTCTATATAAGAAACAAGGGCACTCAGGGTACATTTACTGCTTCTTACTATCTATTAGGCTCTATTCAGATCAGGTTTTTTTATGATGGCCATCTGTTTACATAGACATAAATGAGAAGCAAAAAACCCAGATCCGTCGCTGTCCGTTGTCTTTTTGAAGGATACGGAAACGTAGAACACCATACTTTTGTGTCTGTCCAAAAAACCAGACCACAAAAGCAGGCTATCCATTTGCATTGGTTTTCAGCCATTTTTTTGAATCTGTGTTTTTGCATCTATTAAACGGATGTAAAAAACGTTATCTGAATAGAGCCTTAAATTGTTAAAAAAAACAAACAAACATCATTAACATGTCATTAACTTTTTAAGGAAAATAATGGTAACTTTGATGTGTAGCGCAAGTCTTATTCCACACCACATGCTTATGTTGTAGATTCCACATCTTACATTTGTTCTTTTTTATTAACAACTGGAACTAGATCCCATAGAGATATGGAATTTTTATATATTCAGGATAATATATTTCTTTATTTGTACTGTAATCTAAGTTCTCCTCTTCAAAAAAAGATACATGGAAAGCATAATGTAGCCAGCAGGGTACAATTATAAAAATTCAGTCACGGTTGTTTGTATATTATATGAACCAAATTCATAGGACTGTTGTATATGTGAATTGGGCCATACACTGACTAATCAGTGTACACATTGTATGACCTGTCAGACCTTCAGAAACTGATTTTACTGATAAGTAGCTGTGAGGAAAGATTACTGCATTGTGTACAATGTAAAAGGGTCGTCTGGCCAGGAAATCAGTTTACCAATGAGCTCTTAGGATAAGGCCGCACACAGGGGTGAACCATGGCTTTCTGCTGCCTGAGGCGGACATCAGAAAGCGGGGGCGGGGCCGAGCGGAGGAAGCAGGACCGAGCGTCTTTAGCAGACTGAGAGCAGGTAGGGAGAGGACCTGCTCTCTGCCTGAGCGTGAGGGGCGGCTGCTGGAGCAGCGCTGCTCCAGCGGCCTCCCCAATCCACTGCTCAGTGGTGGTGACCCTAAGCCAGTCCTGGACAGCTTGTCCTGGACTGGCTTAGGTCAGCAAAAATGCCGCCCTCCCCGTGGCCCTGGCATAGCGCCGCCTGAAGCGGTCGCTTCAGGTCGCCTCATGGGAGGTGCGGCGCTGGCCGCACATAGCAATCCGCAGCCAAAACATGCGGTGAAATAAAACCACAGTGGAAACACATCACGTTTTTTTCCTGCAGTGTTTTTCACAGAAAGTCTGCGAACATTTCCATAGGTATAATTGACATTCTGTGTTTTTCGAAAATGTGAGCGGTTTTGAAATCACAGCTTTTTCCACTGCAAATTTTTTTCTGCAGTGCGTGGATAGGATTAGTTAGAATCTCATTCACTTTTCAGGTAATGTAAAACGCAAGGTTAGGGGGCATTCACATGGAGTAACGCGGCGCTGATTCTGGCACGATAACTTGCGTAAGAATCAGCCCTGCGAAACAGAATCCCATTGACTTCAATGGGTTTCGTTTTACGCGCGTAACACATTGAAATCAATGGGAGGATTTTTAACCACCCCCCCAGAGAGCACTGACTCTTCCTCTGTCCTGTCTTATCAGCTATAGGCCATGCACCAAAGAAACGCTGTGTAAACAGTGGGAAGAATAATCTAACATAGCAGGCAAACAAACCAGAATTGCTAAAGCAATATATTTAGGAAACCTCTTGAATTTACATAAGCTACCAGTATAGATATGATCCTTGAGATGGGAATACCCCCGTTGCGGAAACACAGCTTTTTTTTGTTACAGATTTTGTTGCGGTTTTTTGAGCCAAAGCCAGAAGTGGATTGAGCAAATGGTAGAAATATAAGAGCATCCTATATATTTCCCTTCCTATTTGTAGCCATTCTTGGCTTTGGCTCAAACAACCGTGTCAAAATCTGCAACAAAAAAAGCTGTGTTTCTGCAATGTGGGGTCTCAGCCTTATGGAGAGAGATGTGTCATTGAGTGTTGGTCTTCTTTTGAGCTCTAAGGGGGTGTTCACACATAGGATCAACACTAAATTTTTCATGCAGAACATTTCTGTTTCAGGAATTTTAAGCAAATTTTTTTCTGCTTATCAATAATAGACAAGGATTTTGATGTTGTATTTGAAACAGAATTTGACAATGAATTTGGAGAAGAGTGCCATTGTATTCTGCCTATTTTGACTTTATTGGACAGGGCTGAATTCCACAAGTGGATTTTGACAAATTCTGTGCCAACGGAAAAGGGGTATTTTCTGCCTCCCATTCATTTCAATGGGAGTTCTCAGGTGGAACTCCCCAGAAGAATGAGTAGGATGCTTATTTTTTCGGCCTGCTTAAAAGTCAGATTCTTATGTGTGAACAGCCCCTAAAGAGTGACTTTTGTTCTTGAGAACCCACCATGTCCATATATATTCCACAGACTGCCCTTTGATGTCATTGGGTACTGTGTAATACTTCACTTACTCTGCTGTAGTGCTGCATGTAAATTGACCACTTGCTTCCAAGTTCACCAGAATCTAACAGAGGTAATCTTCTGCATACCTCCTTATGAAAATAGAGAAATACAGCAGTACAATGAGTACAGTATGCAGTGTTTTCCATTTTTCTTTTTTATAACCTATCCTTGAAATAGGCCATAACTATCTGATCAGTGTGGAGGAGACAGCCAGAATCCCACTTGGATCAGCTGTTTGGGGCTTCAGCTAATCCCTGTACGACACAGTACACAGTGTTGGAAGCAGATAGCTCTGTACACTGTATACACTCTTACTGCAGCTCAGCCTCTATTGCCATTATACAGTATATGGATTTATCTGTATCCAGCCCCTTGCAACCCCTTTACGACCATATGGAACAGAGCCATTATACATATGTATATGTTTGACTATTATACAAACAGAACAAACACTAGTCAGAGCCACCTTCTATAAATATACCTCAGTGTATGAAATGTCCTTCAGTCTTTTCTTTATTAGAGTGTGATTAGTAAGTCTATATTTCATATAAACTAAGATAATTCATATACAAAATAATATGATTGCCACCGAATAATTGTCTTTTGTAGTACCAGAATAAACTGAATGATTTTCTAAATGTATATTTAAGAAAAACTGTGCAATTTTCAGATGTGTAGCAAAATTTGATTTCAGAACTAGATTTATCTACAATTATTTTCCACAATTCCAGCATAATGCACATTTCTTTATTTTAGTGTGAGCAGTGTAGCAGCCTCCCTAGAATGACTAATAACCCGAAACAATTTTTAACAGATCTTGTACACAAGACAACATAAACTGAGCGGCAATCCATGCAAATTGCTCAGCCCCGCTGCATTTATTAAAGGAAATCATTTCACCAATTTTACATGGAGTGACTTCCTCCACTAATCCAATCTGACATGGACAAAGTGTGTCAGTGCTTAACCAAATGGAGATTAGTGGCCTAGGTATGCTATTCTTTTTCCTAATCTTCTGAACAAATACAATGAAATTGTTATTTATTATCTTGATGCCATGTCACATTTTGTTAATTATTTTATTTTCCCATGAGAAATTGCTGTAAATAATTCTTAGCCTGGCTGCTGCAATTTGTAGCTTTACATGCAAAGTAGGATTTCTAATGAAATGGTATATGTTCGGTCAAGCATTTTTTTGCAGTACATTTCTTTAATTAGATGTTAGTAAATGTTTCTATTTAGAACTTGATTATAGAGAGATTGTTAGATTAATAAAAATTTGGTGACTAATGGTTAACATGACAGTGATGAGATGAAAAAGAAAGATTTATAACCAATAAAATAAATTAATGAAGCATGTGGCTTCAAGTATTTGTAACTCACATATGTTGTAAGCCATCAATGGGACTGCTGTGTGTCTGAAGAAAACATGAAAACAGTGATAATAGTGAAGTTCCACAATAAATTGCATGTCACAAATTTGTTGTGTACATTTTTGTGACTGAAAATTAGTTGCTAGATAGAGGTGAAATGTGTGAGTTCTGTTCAGATAAATAGGACAGTAGCAGAAATTTCTGCAACAAATAGCAAAAAAACAACAACACTGTTTTATAGCCTAGCAAATCCCATTCACACATTGCGAAAAAATACACACAGCGGACACACTGCAATTTCCAAAGCCGTTATTTTGCAAATTTGTCAATTATACAGGGTTAGGGAGCGTTCACACTAGCGTCAGTGTCCGACAGGTAGTGTCCACTGCTAATGTCCACTCTAAATCTTGTGCGGAGATTAGCAGCAGACCGTCACTGTGTCCGTGACATTCTGCATTGATTTAAATGGACATCGGCTGCGTTCTTTTACTGTCCGTGTCTGTCCTTAACTGTCCGTTCCCAAAGATGTCCGACTTTTCAAGCGGACAGAAAAAACCTACATGTCGGGTTTTGCTGTCCGCTTGAAAAGTCGGACATCTTTGGGAACGGACAGTTAAGGACAGACACGAACTGTAAAAGAACGCACACAATCTCCATTTATATCAATGCAAAATGTCACAGACACAGCTAGTGTCCGATGCTAATGTCCGCACAAGATTTTGCACGGACATTAGCAGCGGATACCGACGCTAGTGTGAACGCTCCCTTAGGCAGGGGGGTATGGATGATTTGAAATAATAGTTACACACTCATTTTTCAACGAAACTCAAATTTTATTTTTTCAATGTGTAGCTTGGATGGTGCCATTACAAAAATCAAAGAAAAACAAAAGAAAAAAATAAATTAAAACATTGACTACGTATGAAAAATTACATCTGTTAATCGGCATCTGTTTTTGTCGATACACTCCTGTAGACGTTGTGAGAAGTTGTCCATACTCCTCTGAAGCATTTCACGTGAACCACTTGAAGAACCTGGTTCGTTGAAAGTTATTCACCCACTTCATTATCGTGTCAAACTTCAGAACACGACCATGATGGCCAACATTGAAATGATTCCGGAAAAGTCTCTGTGTTTGAATGACAGAACGGTCCGTTTCAATAAAGGTTTTGTACACGAGCACACGATGCTCTATCGACCACATCTCCATTGCTACTAAAATGGCGGCTCCTGACGAGCAGAAACCCCCTTTCTTTATCCATCAAGGTTATTCCCACCTTGCGTGGCACCACATTCAACTCATCCATACCGGCCTGCCTAACCCTGTACCTATGGAAACATTGACAGTTTCCCTAAAGATATAATGGAAGCAGATGGTCCGCAGAGGAAACCTCTGCGGACTTTCTGTGAAAAGCAATGGCAGAAAAACTGTAATGCATTGCCGCTCTGGTTTTTCCCACATCGCTTATTTGCTGTGTCCTTCTACATTGGGCCTTAGCCTAAGGTTAAAGCCCCAGTAGTGAATTGCAACTAAAAAACGCATTGTGTTTTTAATGTTTTTTCTTCCCTTAAGCCTATATACACTTCTGTTTCAGAAACTAAAATTATGATGAGTTTTTCATAAATGCAGCTTTTCCACAGCTTTTTTTTTTTTTTTTGCAATGTGTAGATGGGATTAACCAAAATTCTTTTTGCTGGTACTGTAAAATGCAGCGGGTTTTTTTTGTGCTACACTTCTGTGACATGGGGCCTCAGCCTAAAAATATTCTTCTTATGAGGGCCAATTCAGATTTATCTACTGCCTAAGTCAGACATTGAATTGGCGCTTTGAAACCTCACGCCCCCAAAGTTAGAAACTCAGAGGAATGGGTGAGCCATGGGCAGGTGTAAGATAAAAAATAAAAACTCACCTGTGCTGCCAAAACCTGTTCCATTGCACATCATGCATCAGACCCCGGAAGCCCTGTGCCCCACATTACCATTGAGGCCATCAGCGGCCTCAGCAGTTGCTGGAAAGGGACCGGTGACATGTGAGTAACTTCATCAGTTCCTCCCCAGCAACCACTGAGGTTGTGTATGTTACTTCTGACTTAGTTTCCTCAGAGTTTATCTAATTGGAAAACTCTTTTAAGAATAATGCCCCATATTGGCCTACATACAGTATAATGTCCCAGAGTGCCCCTCCACACAGTATAATGATCCACAGTGGACCCTTTAACTAGTATAATGTCCTAGAGTGGCCCGTCCACACAATACAATGTACCTAGTGGCCCCTTCACACAGTACACTGTGTGCAGAATTATTAGGAAAATGAGTATTTTGATCACATCATCCTTTTTATACATGTTGTCCTACTCCAAGCTGTATAGGCTTGAAAGCCAACTACCAATTATGTAAATCAGGTGATTTGCTTCTCTATAATGAGGAGGGGTGTGGTCTAATGACATCAACACCCTATATAATGTGTGCTTAATTATTAGGAAACTTCCTTTCCTTTGGCAAAGTGGGTCAGAAGAGAGATTTGACGGACTCCGAAAAGTCAAAAATTGTGAGATGTCTTGTAGAAAACATTGGTGAACTCATCAATGTAAAAAGTCTTGGGCGCCCACAGAAGACAACAGTGGTAGATGATCGCAGAATAATTTCCATGGTGATGAGAAACCCCTTCACAACAGCCAACCAAGTGAGCAACACTATTCAGGATGTAGGCGTATCAATATCCAAATCTACCATAAAGAGAAGATTGCATGAAAGTAAATACAGAGGGTTCACTGCACCATGCAAGCCACTCATAAGCCTCAAGAATAAAAAGACTAGATTGGACTTTGCTAAAAAAAATCTAAAAAAGCGAGAACAGATCTGGAAGAACATTCTTTGGATAGATAAAACCAAAATCAACCTCTACCAGAATGATGTAAAGAAAAAAGTATGGCGAAGGTGTGGTGCAGCTCATGACCCAAAGCATAGCACATCATCTGTAAAACATGGTGGAGGCAGTGTGATGGCTTGGGGGTGCATGGCTGCCAGTGGCACTGAGTCACTAGTGTTTATTGATGATGTGACATAGGACAGGAGCAACCAAATTAATTCTGATGTATTTGGAGACATACTGTGTGCTGAAATCCAGCCAAATGCAGCCAAACTGATTGGTCGGTGTTTCATAATACAATAGCATAAACTTTATAGAGAAAAAAGTGGGGGGCACTCACCCAATTGATGATCTTTTTCTTAAAAAATTCTTTAAACTTTTATTGAAACATAGTATTTAAAAACAGAGCCAGAAGGGAGAAGTGACATACAATGGCGTTGGCATAGGTGCTTTCTCAAGCCTAGTATGAGTCATATACTAGGCTTGAGAAAGCACCTGTATTGGTGCGAAACGGCTGTTGCCAACGCCATTGTATGTCACTTCTCCCTTCTGGCTCTGTTTTTAAATACTATGCTTCAATAAAAGTTTAAAGAATTTTTTAAGAAAAAGATCATCAATTGGGTGAGTGCCCCCCACTTTTTTTCCTCTATAAAATGTATGCTATTTTGTCTTTTTTTGGGATGTTGAGCACCACCCTGAAGATCCTTATGTGACCAGATATATATATATATATATATATATATATATATATATATATATATATATATATATATGATGTTGGACTTTTGGAATGAGGAGCGATAATGCCACTGTTTTCTTCAGAACTATTTCATAATACAATTATATAATACAATACATATTAACCCCTTGCCGCCATGGGCATTTTTGGATTTTTGTTTTGGACTTACCCCCTTCCAAAGCCCATAACTCTTATTTTTCTGCTCTCAAAAAAATGAGGTCTTAATGTTTGCAAGACAATTAATTGATTAATTAAATGAGTTGATTAGTTATGCAGCATGTCCATAATCATTAAAAAAAAGTCTCTGAGGCACCGGTGGATCTTCATGTCATCATAACTAACAAAGCACTGAACAAATCTCCACCAAATAAACACCACACTTTCTGTTTCTATTGGTTGAAAGGTATGTGGGTGGAGCTTCTTGTCAGATACTGGGATGTGGAATTATGGGGGAACAAAGATTGGACGGTGTATGATATACACCATGATAGTAGTTAAGGCTTGAAAAGGAGGAAACATTGTGGTATCTGGTTCATGAATTCAGGCAGTCATTGCCAACAAAAGGTTTTCAAACAAGTATTAGAAATTAATATTTCATTTACAATTATTTAATTTGTCCAATTACTTTTCAACCCCTGAAATGAAAGGATTAATCAGTATAAAATGCTTCACATTTATATGCAATCATTTTGTTCAACAAACTGAAATAAAGTTGAAAGTCTGAACTTCAATGGCATCTGAATTGTTTTGTTTTTCTCAATTTAAAATTCTTGAAAAGTTTTTAAAACATGAAAAAATACTATATAAATGTGATATTACCTTGATTGCACCAACCCGAAGAATAAAGCTAACATTGTATCTTTACCGCACAGTAGAAGCCTTAAAATCAAAAGCTGTAAGAAAATGGTGGCACTGCTTCCCAGTACATTGTACAGAATAATCAATGGTACCATTTGGAAGTACAACTTGTCAAGCAAAACATAAGCCCTCATAGAACTACGCAAATGAAAAAAAGAAAACGTTATGGCTTTTGGAATGCAGGGAATAAAAAAAATGAAAAATGACTGCATCCTGTATGGGTTGTGTAGTTGTGTTTTGTATAACAGATAAAGGTCCTATAAAGGACTGAAACATTCGACTCATATTTGCCATCTGTACCACTAATCCCCTAATCTATATAATATTGCAAGAACTACTATTTATTTATGATTCTTTAATAAAATACCGTACAAGAAAGAATGATGAGTGTTGGGGACTTTACATCTTATTGACCATTGGTTTATCCTGTCCACAAGCCATTTAGAGGGGTGCATAACATATTCCTTGGATACTGAGACAGAGAAGCACAAACTGCACTGCAAGAAACCAAGGTAAAAAGGGGAGAGTGCTTGCTGGGATTAGTAGTACAATGGTGATTGTAGACTGGTGTTACATTCCTTCACCCCCCAACCCCCATTATTTTGTCCCCTTTTCTTTGGTCTCAAATGAAGCAAGATTGTCTTGAAGATGACAGGAGCCTCAATATTCTTTGCTGAGTTCCAAGATCCCTCCTCAGTACCAAAACCCTTCCAAGTAGAAAGGATGTCTTTTGCTTCATAAACGTCTCTAGCACCAAAGTGGAAAGGAGTATTGGTAGGAGAAGTAATTCAGAATCAATGGCTTAAGCAGAGATACATTCATGCTGCGGGCACAGGAGGTGTGCCTTTGGCATCACATCTCAACTGTATGACACCGCCAAGCCCCAGGACTAGCTGTCAGAGTCTTGAATATTCTCCTACCCATCAGATACTGAGTTCAATAACAAGTCCTTTTATAGCTCCATAGATAGGAAAAAAGTTATGGGCAGCAGAATATGGAGATGGAAAGGAAAACATTTTGGCTGTAATCATACTGATCCTCAAAATAAAGGTGAAATGCAATTTTTACTACACAGTGAATAGTGTAAAAATAAAACCCATGATACAATGGTGAAATTGCATTTTTTTCCCACCCCACCCATTATTTTTTGCAATACATTAGATGGAACATTAAATGTCAGCCCTAAAAAAATATTTGACCCATAAAATACAAGCCACCATAAAATTTATGGATTTTGGAAGATGGTGAAAAAAAAAAAAAGAAAAAAAACCCTCAAGGAGTTAATAAGGTTTTGTCATCACAAATAGATATGAGCGAATAGTATTCGAAACTAGAGTTTCGAATACCTCGCTCCCATAGGAATGAATGGGAGCGGCCATACAGCAAGGGGTTAAGTGGGGTTAATCACAAACATTGGTGGAATTCTTAGCTATCTCATACATAAATTTGACTTGCAACTATTTAGTAGGTTAGATAAGGTTAAGGGGATATTGTCACTCCTTAGGGAGAGACCACCATATAGGTGTGTGGAGACTTATTAAGCCTTTAGCACTCCACTTTGCAAAGGATCATGGGAAGAATATGCAAATCTGTCTTCCATGATGTAATTAGGAAGTCAGATGCTGCCTCTGTATTGCAAACCAATAGAGGGCGCTCACTGGAATGTGCAAGCCATGTAGGTTAGATATGCAGTATTTTTTATTATTCTTTAACTTTACATTTGGTTTTCCACACTGCCTGAAACCTTCTGGCCATGCTCTCAATTAGGTTCAAGCATGTCTTGAACGAAGTCTGCGCTAGGCAGCCTGTAATAGAAGTACAGAAATTTCTCAATACAATAATGCACTAGCTTTACAGTGTATTGAATTAGTGATCAATACTAGAGATGAGCGAACACTAAAATGTTCGAGGTTCGAAATTCGATTCGAACAGCCGCTCAATGTTCGTGTGTTCGAACGGGTTTCGAACCCCATTATAGTCTATGGGGAACAGATACTCGTTAAGGGGGAAACCCAAATCCGTGTCTGGAGGGTCACCAAGTCCACTATGGCACCCCAGGAAATGATGCCAACACCTCTGGAATGACACTGGGACAGCAGGGGAAGCATGTCTGGGGGCATCTAACACACCAAAGACCCTCTATTACCCCAACATCACTGCCTAACAACTACACACTTTACACACTCAATACCACCTCTCTGACAGTAGGAAAACACCTTGAAACATGTGTATTTGGCACTTGCAGTGAGGAGAGCTTGTCACCAGCAGTGAATTTGGCCCTTGTAGTAAGTTGAGGTTGGCACCAACATTTGTTTTGAAAATCAGGATGGATTGAGCCTCTAACCAGCAGAGTTTGGGCAAATTCATGGTGGAGGGAGCCTCTAAACACCCCAGTTTGGGCAAATTCATGGTGGAGGGAGCCTCTAAAAACCCCAGTTTGGACCAATTCATGGTGGAGGGAGCCTCTAAAAACCCCAGTTTGGACCAATTCATGGTGGAGGGAGCTTCTAACCAGCCCAGTGTGGGCAAATTCATGGTGGAGGGAGCCTCTAAAAAAACCAGTTTGGACCAATTCATGGTGGAGGGAGCCTCTAAACAGCCCAGTTTGGGCAAATTCATGGTGGAGGGAGCCTCTAACCAGCCCAGTTTGGACCAATTAATGGTGGAGGGAGCCTCTAAACAGCCAAGTTGGGACCAATTCATGGTGGAGGGAGCCTCTAACCAGCCCAGTTTGGACCAATTAATGGTGGAGGGAGCCTCTAAACAGCCAAGTTTGGACCAATTCATGGTGGAGGGAGCCTCTAAAAACCCCAGTTTGGACCAATTCATGGTGGAGGGAGCCTCTAACCAGCCCAGTTTGGGCAAATTCATGGTGGAGGGAGCCTCTAAACAGCCCAGTTTGGGCACATTCATGGTGGAGGGAGCCTCTAACCAGCCCAGTTTGGACCAATTAATGGTGGAGGGAGCCGCTAAACAGCCCAGTTTGGACCAATTCATGGTGGAGGGAGCCTCTAACCAGCCCAGTGTGGGCAAATTCATGGTGGAGGGAGCCTCTAACCAGCCCAGTTTGGGCAAATTCATGGTGGAGGGAGCCTCTAACCAGCCCAGTTTGGACCAATTAATGGTGGAGGGAGCCTCTAAACAGCCAAGTTTGGACCAATTCATGGTGGAGGGAGCCTCTAAAAACCCCAGTTTGGACCAATTCATGGTGGAGGGAGCCTCTAAACAGCCCAGTTTGGGCAAATTCATGGTGGAGGGAGCCTCTAACCAGCCCAGTTTGGACCAATTAATGGTGGAGGGAGCCTCTAAACAGCCAAGTTTGGACCAATTCATGGTGGAGGGAGCCTCTAACCAGCCCAGTTTGGGCAAATTCATGGTGGAGGGAGCCTCTAACCAGCCCAGTTTGGACCAATTAATGGTGGAGGGAGCCTCTAAACAGCCAAGTTTGGACCAATTCATGGTGGAGGGAGCCTCTAAAAACCCCAGTTTGGACCAATTCATGGTGGAGGGAGCCTCTAAACAGCCCAGTTTGGGCAAATTCATGGTGGAGGGAGCCTCTAACCAGCCCAGTTTGGACCAATTAATGGTGGAGGGAGCCTCTAAACAGCCAAGTTTGGACCAATTCATGGTGGAGGGAGCCTCTAACCAGCCCAGTTTGGACCAACTAATGGTGGAGGGAGCCTCTAAACAGCCAAGTTTTGGGAAATTCATGGTGGAGGGAGCCTCTAACCAGCCCAGTGTGGGCAAATTCATGGTGGAGGGAGCCTCTAAAAAACCCAGTTTGGACCAATTCATGGTGGAGGGAGCCTCTAACCAGCCCAGTGTGGGCAAATTCATGGTGGAGGGAGCCTCTAACCAGCCCAGTTTGGGCAAATTCATGGTGGAGGGAGCCTCTAAACAGCCCAGTTTGGGCAAATTCATGGTGGAGGGAGCCTCTAAACAGCCCAGTTTGGGCAAATTCATGGTGGAGGGAGCCTCTAACCAGCCCAGTTTGGACCAATTAATGGTGGAGGGAGCCTCTAAACAGCCAAGTTTGGACCAATTCATGGTGGAGGGAGCCTCTAACCAGCCCAGTTTGGACCAATTAATGGTGGAGGGAGCCTCTAAACAGCCAAGTTTTGGGAAATTCATGGTGGAGGGAGCCTCTAACCAGCCCAGTGTGGGCAAATTCATGGTGGAGGGAGCCTCTAAAAAACCCAGTTTGGACCAATTCATGGTGGAGGGAGCCTCTAACCAGCCCAGTGTGGGCAAATTCATGGTGGAGGGAGCCTCTAAAAAACCCAGTTTGGACCAATTCATGGTGGAGGGAGCCTCTAAACAGCCCAGTTTGGGCAAATTCATGGTGGAGGGAGCCTCTAACCAGCCCAGTTTGGACCAATTAATGGTGGAGGGAGCCTCTAAACAGCCAAGTTTGGACCAATTCATGGTGGAGGGAGCCTCTAACCAGCCCAGTTTGGACCAATTAATGGTGGAGGGAGCCTCTAAACAGCCAAGTTTTGGGAAATTCATGGTGGAGGGAGCCTCTAACCAGCCCAGTGTGGGCAAATTCATGGTGGAGGGAGCCTCTAACCAGCCCAGTTTGGACCAATTAATGGTGGAGGGAGCCTCTAAACAGCCAAGTTTGGACCAATTCATGGTGGAGGGAGCCTCTAAAAACCCCAGTTTGGACCAATTCATGGTGGAGGGAGCCTCTAAACAGCCCAGTTTGGGCAAATTCATGGTGGAGGGAGCCTCTAACCAGCCCAGTTTGGACCAATTAATGGTGGAGGGAGCCTCTAAACAGCCAAGTTTGGACCAATTCATGGTGGAGGGAGCCTCTAACCAGCCCAGTTTGGACCAATTAATGGTGGAGGGAGCCTCTAAACAGCCAAGTTTTGGGAAATTCATGGTGGAGGGAGCCTCTAACCAGCCCAGTTTGGACCAATTCATGGTGGAGGGAGCCTCTAAACAGCCCAGTTTGGGCAAATTCATGGTGGAGGGAGCCTCTAAAAAACCCAGTTTGGACCAATTCATGGTGGAGGGAGCCTCTAACCAGCCCAGTTTGGACCAATTAATGGTGGAGGGAGCCTCTAAACAGCCAAGTTTGGACCAATTCATGGTGGAGGGAGCCTCTAAAAACCCCAGTTTGGACCAATTCATGGTGGAGGGAGCCTCTAACCAGCCCAGTTTGGGCAAATTCATGGTGGAGGGAGCCTCTAAACAGCCCAGTTTGGGCACATTCATGGTGGAGGGAGCCTCTAACCAGCCCAGTTTGGACCAATTAATGGTGGAGGGAGCCGCTAAACAGCCCAGTTTGGACCAATTCATGGTGGAGGGAGCCTCTAAAAACCCCAGTTTGGACCAATTCATGGTGGAGGGAGCCTCTAAAAAACCCAGTTTGGACCAATTCATGGTGGAGGGAGCCTCTAACCAGCCCAGTTTGGACCAATTAATGGTGGAGGGAGCCTCTAAACAGCCAAGTTTGGACCAATTCATGGTGGAGGGAGCCTCTAAAAACCCCAGTTTGGACCAATTCATGGTGGAGGGAGCCTCTAAACAGCCCAGTTTGGGTAAATTCATGGTGGAGGGAGCCTCTAACCAGCCCAGTTTGGACCAATTAATGGTGGAGGGAGCCTCTAAACAGCCAAGTTTGGACCAATTCATGGTGGAGGGAGCCTCTAACCAGCCCAGTTTGGACCAATTAATGGTGGAGGGAGCCTCTAAACAGCCAAGTTTTGGGAAATTCATGGTGGAGGGAGCCTCTAACCAGCCCAGTGTGGGCAAATTCATGGTGGAGGGAGCCTCTAAAAAACCCAGTTTGGACCAATTCATGGTGGAGGGAGCCTCTAACCAGCCCAGTGTGGGCAAATTCATGGTGGAGGGAGCCTCTAACCAGCCCAGTTTGGGCAAATTCATGGTGGAGGGAGCCTCTAAACAGCCCAGTTTGGACCAATTCATGGTGGAGGGAGCCTCTAAAAAACCCAGTTTGGACCAATTCATGGTGGAGGGAGCCTCTAAACAGCCCAGTTTGGGCAAATTCATGGTGGAGGGAGCCTCTAACCAGCCCAGTTTGGACCAATTCATGGTGGAGGGAGCCTCTAACCAGCCCAGTTTGGGCAAATTCATGGTGGAGGGAGCCTCTAAACAGCCCAGTTTGGACCAATTCATGGTGGAGGGAGCCTCTAAAAAACCCAGTTTGGACCAATTCATGGTGGAGGGAGCCTCTAAACAGCCCAGTTTGGGCAAATTCATGGTGGAGGGAGCCTCTAACCAGCCCAGTTTGGACCAATTAATGGTGGAGGGAGCCTCTAAACAGCCAAGTTTGGACCAATTCATGGTGGAGGGAGCCTCTAACCAGCCCAGTTTGGACCAATTAATGGAGGGAGCCTCTAAACAGCCAAGTTTTGGGAAATTCATGGTGGAGGGAGCCTCTAACCAGCCCAGTGTGGGCAAATTCATGGTGGAGGGAGCCTCTAAAAAACCCAGTTTGGACCAATTCATGGTGGAGGGAGCCTCTAACCAGCCCAGTGTGGGCAAATTCATGGTGGAGGGAGCCTCTAAAAAACCCAGTTTGGACCAATTCATGGTGGAGGGAGCCTCTAAACAGCCCAGTTTGGGCAAATTCATGGTGGAGGGAGCCTCTAACCAGCCCAGTTTGGACCAATTAATGGTGGAGGGAGCCTCTAAACAGCCAAGTTTGGACTAATTCATGGTGGAGGGAGCCTCTAACCAGCCCAGTTTGGACCAATTAATGGTGGAGGGAGCCTCTAAACAGCCAAGTTTTGGGAAATTCATGGTGGAGGGAGCCTCTAACCAGCCCAGTGTGGGCAAATTCATGGTGGAGGGAGCCTCTAACCAGCCCAGTTTGGACCAATTAATGGTGGAGGGAGCCTCTAAACAGCCAAGTTTGGACCAATTCATGGTGGAGGGAGCCTCTAAAAACCCCAGTTTGGACCAATTCATGGTGGAGGGAGCCTCTAAATAGCCCAGTTTGGGCAAATTCATGGTGGAGGGAGCCTCTAACCAGCCCAGTTTGGACAAATTAATGGTGGAGGGAGCCTCTAAACAGCCAAGTTTGGACCAATTCATGGTGGAGGGAGCCTCTAACCAGCCCAGTTTGGACCAATTAATGGTGGAGGGAGCCTCTAAACAGCCAAGTTTTGGGAAATTCATGGTGGAGGGAGCCTCTAACCAGCCCAGTTTGGACCAATTCATGGTGGAGGGAGCCTCTAAACAGCCCAGTTTGGGCAAATTCATGGTGGAGGGAGCCTCTAAAAAACCCAGTTTGGACCAATTCATGGTGGAGGGAGCCTCTAACCAGCCCAGTTTGGACCAATTAATGGTGGAGGGAGCCGCTAAACAGCCCAGTTTGGACCAATTCATGGTGGAGGGAGCCTCTAAAAACCCCAGTTTGGACCAATTCATGGTGGAGGGAGCCTCTAAACAGCCCAGTTTGGGCAAATTCATGGTGGAGGGAGCCTCTAACCAGCAGAGTTGGTGGAAATCAGGGTGGAGGGAGCCTAGTATTAGCAGAATTGTGCAACGCTTATGGTGGATGAGTATGAGGATGCGGAGGAATTGGAGAGGTTG
This sequence comes from Leptodactylus fuscus, assembly GCF_031893055.1. Lineage (NCBI taxonomy): Eukaryota > Metazoa > Chordata > Amphibia > Anura > Leptodactylidae > Leptodactylus > Leptodactylus fuscus. The sequence continues at coordinate 167,781,976 of NC_134265.1, forward strand.
AGTACAGACATGGAGTTTCATGTTGGGGTGCTTTACACAGGTGGGCACAAAAATGACGGCTCTACCCAGTGGTGGTTCATTTTTATCAAAGTGAGCCGGTCGGCACTCTCAGCTGACAGACGGGTGCGCTTGTCAGTGATGATGCCACCGGCTGCACTGAACACCCTCTCAGATAGGACGCTGGCGGCAGGACAGGACAGCACCTCCAAGGCATATAGGGCAAGTTCAAGCCACAGGTCCAACTTCGACACCCAATACGTGTAGGGCGCAGAGGGGTCGGAGAGGACAGGGCTGTGGTCGGAAAGGTATTCCCGCAACATGCGCCTATACTTCTCACGCCTGGTGACACTAGGACCCTCCGTGGCGGCACTTTGGCGAGGGGGTGCCATCAAGGTGTCCCAGACCTTAGACAGTGTGCCCCTCGTTTGTGTGGACCGGTGAGAACTTGGTTGCCTACTGGAGGAACTGCCCTCCCTGCCGCCAACGTCACATACTGGAAACATCTCCATCATATTCTGCACCAATTGCCTGTGGCAAGCATTGATGCGATTGGCCCTCCCCTCTACCGGAATAAAAGACGAGATGTTGTTTTTATACCGGGGGTCAAGGATAGCAAAGATCCAGTACTGGTTGTCCTCCATGATTTTGACAATACGCTTGTCGGTTGTAAAGCACCCCAACATGAACTCAGCCATGTCTGCCACAGTGTTAGTTGGCATGACTCCTCTGGCCCCACCGGAAAGTTCAATCTCCATTTCCTCCTCATCCTCCATGTCTACCCATCCGCGCTGCAACAATGGGACGATTCGAAGTTGCCCGGAAGCCTCCTGTATCACCATCACATCATCGGACAACTCTTCTTCCTCCTCCTCCTCCTCCTCCTCCTCCATTAAACGCAGTGAAGCGGACAGATGTGTGGACCTACTCTCCAGCTGTGACGGATCGGATGCTATCCCTAACTCCTCTGTGTGATCTGAGTTATCCCTGATGTCAATCAGGGATTCTCTCAGAACACACAAGAGCGGGATTGTAAGGCTCACCATCGCATCCTCAGAGCTCACCCTCCTTGTGGACTCCTCAAAGACCCGTAGGATGTCACAAAGGTCTCTCATCCATGGCCACTCATGGATGTGAAACTGAGGCAGCTGACTTTGTGGCACCCTAGGGTTTTGTAGCTGGTATTCCATCAAAGGTCTCTGCTGCTCAACCACTCTATTCAACATCTGAAACGTTGAGTTCCAGCGTGTGGGGACGTCGCACAAAAGCCGGTGTTGTGGCACATGCAGGCGTTGCTGGAGAGATTTTAAGCTAGCAGCGGCTACTGTCGACTTGCGAAAGTGGGCGCACATGCGCCGCACTTTCACCAGTAGCTCTGGAACATTGGGGTAGCTCTTTAGGAAACGTTGCACCACTAGGTTGAAGACGTGGGCCAGGCATGGAACATGTTGGAGTCCGGCAAGCTCCAGAGCTGCTACCAGGTTCCGGCCGTTATCACAAACGACCATGCCTGGGCCCAGGTGCAGCGGCTCAAACCATATTGCCGTCTCATCGAGGAGGGCATCCCTCACCTCGGAGGCAGTGTGCTGTCTGTCCCCCAAGCTGATCAGCTTCAGCACAGCCTGCTGACGTCTACCAACGCCAGTGCTGCAACGTTTCCACCTCGTAGCTGGGGTCAATCTAACAGCGGAGGAGGAGGCGGTGGCGGAGGAGGAGGCGGTGGCGGAGGAGGAGGCGGTAGAGGAGGAGGAGGAGGGGGGTGTTCTTCTCGTGTCCCTGCCAGGAATGTTAGGCGGGGAGACGAGGTACACCGGGCCAGTTTGGGAAGCAGTCCCAGCCTCAACTACATTCACCCAGTGTGCCGTCAGTGAAATGTAGCGTCCCTGTCCGCATGCACTTGTCCACGCGTCGGTGGTCAAGTGGACCTTTGTGCAAAGCGCGGAACTAAGGGCCCGCCTGATGTTGAGTGACACGTGCTGGTGCAAGGCGGGGACGGCACACCGGGAGAAGTAGTGACGGCTAGGGACGGCATAGCGAGGTGCCGCAGTTGCCATCAGGTCCAGGAAGGCGGGAGTTTCAACAAGCCGGAACGCCAACATCTCCTGGGCCAGCAGTTTAGCGATGTTGGCGTTCAAGGCTTGCGCGTGTGGGTGGTTAGCAGTGTATTTCTGCCGCCGCTCCAATGTCTGAGAGATGGTGGGTTGTTGTAAAGAAACGCCTGATGGTGCCTTTGATGGTGCAGGAGAAGGAGATAAGACAGGACCAGGGGAGGATGAGGTAGAAGTCAACAAAGTGGCGGAGGCAGATGAAGTGGTGTCCTGGCTCGTCCTCTGGAGTGCATCGCCAGCACAGTCAGCAGTGGCAGTGGCAGAGGCAGAGGCAGTGGCAGAGGCAGTGGCAGTGGCGTGAACGGCAGGCGGCCTTTGTCCTGCCGTTGCTGCCTGCCACTGATTCCAGTGCTTGGATTCCAAATGACGGCGCATTGAAGTGGTGGACAGGTTGCTCTTCTCAGAGCCCCTAATCAATTTCGAGAGGCAAATTGTGCAGACAACACTATATCTGTCCTCGGTGCATTCCTTGAAAAAACTCCACACCTTCGAGAAACGTGCCCTCGAGGTGGGAGTTTTTCGGGGCTGGGTACGAACTGGAACATCTTGGGAGATTCCGGGTGTGGCCTGGCTTCGCCTAAGCTGCTGACCTCTGCCTCTGCCTCTAGCTACCCTTTTTGGTGCTGCACCTGCCTCAACATCCACACTACTTTCCCCGCTTGACATCCCCCCTGTCCAGGTCGGGTCAGTGTCCTCATCATCCACCACTTCCTCTTCCAACTCCTGTCTCATCTCCTCCTCCCGCACAATGCGCCGGTCAACTGGATGCCCTGATGGCAACTGCGTCACATCATCGTCGATGAGGGTGGGTTGCTGGTCATCCACCACCAAATCGAACGGAGATGGAGGAGACTCTAGTGTTTGAGCATCTGGACACAGATGCTCCTCTGTTAGGTTCGTGGAATCGTGACGTGGAGAGGCAGGTTGAGGGACAATGAAAGGAGCGGAGAACAGCTCTGGGGAGCAGGGACAGTTTGGGTTATTGTTCTGTAAAGCTTCGGAATTTTGGGAGGAAGGAAGACAAGACTGTTGGGTAATAGGAGGAGAGGAGGCAGAGTCTGACTGGCTGCTGGACAATGTGCTGTAAGCGTTCTCTGACAGCCATTGCAAGACCTGTTCCTGGTTCTCGGGCCTACTAAGGTTTGTACCCTGCAGTTTAGTTAATGTGGCAAGCAACCCTGGCACTGTGGAGTGGCGCAATGCTTGCTGCCCCACAGGAGTAGGCACGGGACGCCCTGTGGCTTCACTGCTACCTTGCTCCCCAGAACCATTCCCCCGACCTCGCCCACGGCCTCGTCCACGTCCCTTTCCGGGAGCCTTGCGCATTTTGAATTCCTAGTTAGAAATTGGCACTGTATACCAGTAGTAAAAATTGTGGGTGCACGTAACCCCAATATATTCTTTGAATTCCCAGTCAGACACTGGCACTATATGGCAGTAGCAAGAAATGAGGGTATTTATAACCCCAATATATTCTTTGAATTCCCAGTCAGACAATGGCACTGTATACCAGTAGTAAAAATTGTGGGTGCACGTAACCCCAATATATTCTTTGAATTCCCAGTCAGAAACTGGCACTATATGGCAGTAGCAAGAAATGAGGGTATTTATAACCCCAATATATTCTTTGAATTCCCAGTCAGACAATGGCACTGTATACCAGTAGTAAAAATTGTGGGTGCACGTAACCACAATATATTCTTTGAATTACCAGTCAGAAACTGGCACTATATGGCAGTAGCAAGAAATGAGGGTATTTATAACCCCAATATATTCTTTGAATTCCCAGTCAGACAATGGCACTGTATACCAGTAGTAAAATTGTGGGTGCACGTAACCACAATATATTCTTTGAATTACCAGTCAGAAACTGGCACTATATGGCAGTAGCAAGAAATGAGGGTATTTATAACCCCAATATATTCTTTGAATTCCCAGTCAGACAATGGCACTGTATACCAGTAGTAAAAATTGTGGGTGCACGTAACCCCAATATATTCTTTGAATTCCCAGTCAGACACTGGCACTATATGGCAGTAGCAAGAAATGAGGGTATTTGTATTCCCAATATATTCTTTGAATTCCCAGTCAGACAATGGCACTGTATACCAGTAGTAAAAATTGTGGGTGCACGTAACCACAATATATTCTTTGAATTACCAGTCAGAAACTGGCACTATATGGCAGTAGCAAGAAATGAGGGTATTTGTATTCCCAATATATTCTTTGAATTCCCAGTCAGACAATGGCACTGTATACCAGTAGTAAAAATTATGGGTGCACGTAACCCCAATATATTCTTTGAATTCCCAGTCAGACAATGGCACTATATACCAGTAGCAAGAAATGAGGGTATTTATAACCCCAATATATTCTTTGAATTCCCAGTCAGACAATGGCACTGTATACCAGTAGTAAAAATTGTGGGTGCACGTAACCCCAATATATTCTTTGAATTCCCAGTCAGAAACTGGCACTATATGGCAGTAGCAAGAAATGAGGGTATTTATAACCCCAATATATTCTTTGAATTCCCAGTCAGACAATGGCACTGTATACCAGTAGTAAAAATTGTGGGTGCACGTAACCCCAATATATTCTTTGAATTCCCAGTCAGAAACTGGCACTATATGGCAGTAGCAAGAAATGAGGGTATTTATAACCCCAATATATTCTTTGAATTCCCAGTCAGACAATGGCACTGTATACCAGTAGTAAAAATTGTGGGTGCACGTAACCACAATATATTCTTTGAATTACCAGTCAGAAACTGGCACTATATGGCAGTAGCAAGAAATGAGGGTATTTATAACCCCAATATATTCTTTGAATTCCCAGTCAGACAATGGCACTGTATACCAGTAGTAAAAATTGTGGGTGCACGTAACCCCAATATATTCTTTGAATTCCCAGTCAGAAACTGGCACTATATGGCAGTAGCAAGAAATGAGGGTATTTATAACCCCAATATATTCTTTGAATTCCCAGTCAGACAATGGCACTGTATACCAGTAGTAAAAATTGTGGGTGCACGTAACCACAATATATTCTTTGAATTCCCAGTCAGAAACTGGCACTATATGGCAGTAGCAAGAAATGAGGGTATTTATAACCCCAATATATTCTTTGAATTCCCAGTCAGACAATGGCACTGTATACCAGTAGTAAAAATTGTGGGTGCACGTAACCACAATATATTCTTTGAATTACCAGTCAGAAACTGGCACTATATGGCAGTAGCAAGAAATGAGGGTATTTATAACCCCAATATATTCTTTGAATTCCCAGTCAGACAATGGCACTGTATACCAGTAGTAAAAATTGTGGGTGCACGTAACCCCAATATATTCTTTGAATTCCCAGTCAGAAACTGGCACTATATGGCAGTAGCAAGAAATGAGGGTATTTATAACCCCAATATATTCTTTGAATTCCCAGTCAGACAATGGCACTGTATACCAGTAGTAAAAATTGTGGGTGCACGTAACCCCAATATATTCTTTGAATTACCAGTCAGAAACTGGCACTATATGGCAGTAGCAAGAAATGAGGGTATTTATAACCCCAATATATTCTTTGAATTCCCAGTCAGACAATGGCACTGTATACCAGTAGTAAAAATTGTGGGTGCACGTAACCCCAATATATTCTTTGAATTCCCAGTCAGAAACTGGCACTATATGGCAGTAGCAAGAAATGAGGGTATTTATAACCCCAATATATTCTTTGAATTCCCAGTCAGACAATGGCACTGTATACCAGTAGTAAAAATTGTGGGTGCACGTAACCACAATATATTCTTTGAATTACCAGTCAGAAACTGGCACTATATGGCAGTAGCAAGAAATGAGGGTATTTGTATTCCCAATATATTCTTTGAATTCCCAGTCAGACAATGGCACTGTATACCAGTAGTAAAAATTGTGGGTGCACGTAACCCCAATATATTCTTTGAATTACCAGTCAGAAACTGGCACTATATGGCAGTAGCAAGAAATGAGGGTATTTATAACCCCAATATATTCTTTGAATTCCCAGTCAGACAATGGCACTGTATACCAGTAGTAAAAATTGTGGGTGTATATAGCCCCAATTCTATTGCTAGGGGACTTGCAGGGTATTTCTGGGGTGAAGGTGGGGGGGCACACCGTTGGAACGGGTATCGGGGTATATATCGGGTATACGGGAATACACTGACAGTGTATTCCATTCAGGATCCTGGGAAAGCTGGGTTGCGGCGATTGAGCCCGTTAGTGCCACGTTACACTGACAAGCTTCTCCCTGGAATTTAGCTCTTATAAGAGCTGTTGGTTGTCTTCTCCTTCCTATCTAGCCTGTCCCTGCCTACCCAGAATCTAACCCCTAGCTAACTGGACGGAAACCTCCGTCCCCGGTGAATTGCAAGCTCAGAATGACGCGAAGCTGGGCGGCGCTGTTCTTTTAAATTAGAGGTCACATGTTTTCGGCAGCCAATGGGTTTTTCCTACTTTTTTCAACGTCACCGGTGTCGTAGTTCCTGTCCCACCTACCCTGCGCTGTTATTGGAGCAAAAAAGGCGCCAGGGAAGGTGGGAGGGGAATCGAGTAATGGCGCACTTTACCACGCGGTGTTCGATTCGATTCGAACATGCCGAACAGCCTAATATCCGATCGAACATGAGTTCGATAGAACACTGTTCGCTCATCTCTAATCAATACGCTAGGACGCTTTTGTTTGGCATGCTGATTTAAATTTAAAAAAAAAAAAATCAAAGATGAGGTACTTGGAGTGCCACGTAATAATTGTAAGGCAGACGACCCCTATACTAAAGTCATATACCACAAACCATAACACAGAAATGCTACTGGACACGTGTGTTTACTGCTATTTCCTGGCATGCATCTGTGCTTTTCAATTAGATTCAATGAAAATACACGTGCAGCCCCCAAATAGTGGTAAATGTATATGTGCAGGAGCACAATGTAGCAACACCCTCAGGGTAGTGACGTATTATGCATCTGGATGCAACTATAGCTGAATCCAGTCCTAGTCCACTGGTAATTTCACTTTGATGTAAAGCTGTGTTCATATGGTGCGTTTTTGCATGTATTTATATTGGATAACTGCCTGTGGTTTTTGTGGAAAATCACTCTGTCATACAGAATAATGTCCCATAGTGGTCTCTCCACACAGTATGTATAATAAGGAGGCCCAGGAGGGGTGATAAAACATAAATAATAGTTATTCGCCTTCCCTAGATTTAGATGCAGCTCCCTGTTCTCTTTGGTGCTTCTGCCTGACATCAGTGACCAGTGATTGGGTCTCAGGGATCACATTGGGGTCATTATGTGTTATGACAGCAGGCCCTTCCAGCAGCTAGCTGCAGGGCTGCCATGATGTGGCTAAACTCCGCTATAACACAGCAGTCATATGACCCTGCTAAGAGTCAGGAACTGTAGAAGCTGCTGGGACCCAGACAGCATTGAAATGGTAGTGACTTGGGGGTCACTTCTACTGCTTACTTCTGACTTTTAACACTTACTATACCTTTTGGAAAAAGAAAAACATATATATTGTCAGGGTCTGGGGTTGCTAGGTGGGGTGGCATAGACACAAAAGTCCAGTTTCTTTAGTCCAAACAAAGGTAGAGTTTATATTCACTCAAAACAAAATGGTGCAGCAACAAAAGGAAACAATACAAAAATAAATACCTGCCCGGCTAGGCTCTAACTAAACATAGAATAGGTTACCTCACCTAGAATCACAGAAATCAAAAGCCAGTTGAATAATTCAGGACACAGCTCCAAAAACCGACCTCTCTGTTGGCTCTCCAGCCAAGCTCTGCCAAAGTCTGCTGCTGGAACAACTTCTTAAGCTTCCTTGACGAGGAGACTCTGCAGCTGAGTCGCTGCCGGAACATCCCCAAAGTGTGAACTGGAGGGGGGTGGAATGACAGGTCCCACTACCAACCTCTACCTGTCCCACTACCCCGGAAATCAGATTAACTCCCAATTTCTACAGTTTCAAACGCAAACTAAAGACACATCTTTTCAGACAAGCCTATCACAATTTCTAACATAAACCCTTAACCCTCCTCTGTCCCCACTCCCATATGTCCCCACATGATATGATGTCATCTCATGCTAACTTTATAGGTCCAAGCTCCATCCACATGTTAAAGGACACGACTGTTGACGGCTCATAAAGTCTTATGTTTATGTAATGACAGTCACCTCTATTACAAAAGTGTTTGACCTCTGCATAAGCAATGCCGCCCCCTCTACCTCATAGATTGTAAGCTCTTGCGAGCAGGGCCCTCAGTCCCATTGTGTGAAATGTCTTTCTTTGTAATGTATCTGTCTGTATTTGAACCCTACAAATTGTACAGCGCTGTGGAATATGTTGGCGCTATATAAATAATTTTTTTTTTATTATTATTATTAATGTCACATATACTACCACAAATAGGTAGAACATCTGGTGTAATTTAATACATAAAATATAGAAAACCACCAGGCATAACTAATTTACCACACAATACAAAATTTTATTGAATAAAAAACATATAACAAGACAAATACATATAAAAATATATATAAAGGGAATGGAATACCTAAATGGGCACAAGATGGTAACGGTAGGTATTGCAGCAAATATTGCAGTAAGTGTTACAAAAGAAGATGACAATAGGGAGTTGTCTGTACCAAATGAATATATATATGCAGCAATGAATACATGGGTGGAATAACATAAAGGGTGAGACACAATCCCACATTATATCAACCCCACAATCATTCCAGCACATTCCATAATATAAAACACAAGTATAGCCATAATGAAAGAGTGACTACATAGGCCAAACTACTCCTAATAACAGAGTGATTACAAGGACATTACTGCTACCACTGCTTATACCATACCGCCGTGCCCACGACCCGACGCGTGTTTCGCCCAATAGGGCTTTGTCAAGGGCCGGCGGTATGGTATAAGCAGTGGTAGCAGTAATGTCCTTGTAATCACTCTGTTATTAGGAGTGTTGTAGGCCTGATCAGCGTACAATATCTATATATGTATTGTATATATAGATATATCTCCTGTAATACACAATCTCTTCCTAAATACACCCTAAATAATTTACCCCCAAATTACAAATTCCATGTATTTGGATATATTTAATAGCACATATGTACCTTGGGACTTGGAAATTACATTTTGATAAAGTTCAAATATTGGTGTGATTTCATTACTACTAGTATATCAGTATATTAAGGAATTTCCTCATATTTTATCTGAAGTATCCCAAAGTAGAGGTTATTGAGAGCTTCTTCTCAGCTTCTTTGGTTGATAACTCAATTTACTGACGTCTTTGCTTCACATTATGATGATTGACTCATTAACCTTGTTCCAATTTAAATTGCCATCTTAAAGCTTTGATGAATTGGTATGACAGAGGATAACTTGTGGAAAAGTAATGTACTTAGGACAGAACATTCATTAACTAATGTGAAGTTAATATTCTTACAAATGCATTGGGATTAATTAACTCTCTTGAAGTAATGTAAATGAAAGTAGCATAAGCCTGAGAAGCTGTGACTTCATGTGGTTATACATATTACCATGAGTGTGCCCAGAATAATATACTATATACTTTATGTTTGTATGCCATATAACTGTACATCTCCATCTATCCATGCACGGACTGAAACATAAAGAGTACCTCCACCAACTCCAACTCTTTGCAACTGTGATGGTAGCGCTGAGCATGTCCTGGGGGAATTTACCACCCTGCAAGACAAGATTAAACATTTGAAGGAGATGGGGCAAGAGGATGTTCTTTAATTTTTGTTTTGAGGATGATAATGGCAGCACCTAACGCCTCTGTAGTGATGGAGCCATTAAGGAGCGCAGCCTGGGAAGATGAAACAGAAAGGAGGTTAGAGAATGGAGAAAGGAAGCAATCTCTGGGGGGGGGCCATAGTGGGGGCTGAGCAGGGGTGAACCATGGCTTTCGGCCGCCTGAAGCTGACGTCAGAAAGCCGTCCCCCCACCGGAGGGGGCCGAGCGGAGGGGGCGGGGTCAAGCGGAGCGATCGCCTTTAGCAGGCAGAGAGCAGGCACGGAGAGGACCTGCTCTCTGCCTGAGCGTGAGGGGTGGCCGCTAGAGCAGCGCTGCTCCAGCGACCTCCCCAATCCACCACTCAGTGATGGTGACCCTAAGCCAGGTCAGCAAAAATGCCGCCCTCCCCCTAGTCCTGGCATAGCGCCGCCTGAAGCGGTCACTTCAGGTCGCCTCATGGGAGGTGCGGCACTGGGGCTGAGTAGAGTTTTTGGTAAAAGTGGTGGAATAGCGTATATATGGATTTAGGATTAGAGGTCATAACACCCCTAGGTTCCTATATTTCATAAACCAAGTTTAACCGCTGACGTGCTCGTAGTTTAGAGGCTAATAGCTTGTCAAGTTTATTTGTGTAGCAAAAACATTTCTCCTGAGTACGGCAATTTTCAGTCCGGTGAGCTAGGATGGAGTCAAACTTTATTTAACATCCCTAATGCATTTCACTAGGTACCAGGAAAATTGATGCTGGTTAGCAGTTTCAAGTTAAGGAGGTTATTCTGTAAATCTGACTGAACTTTGGTCCTTTCTCTTTTTAAGCGAGAGGCCTGCGCTATAAGGGAACTTCTGACTGTGGCCTTGCGGGCCGCCCAGTTAATAGCTGGGTCCATGTCCAATGATCTGTTCAGAGCAAAGAAATGGGTAAGAACATCTGTGGTTCATCATAGGATACCAGAGTCAGTCAGGAGGGATTAGTGTTAGAGCATTGAATAGATGGGTGATGGAAGACTAAGTTTATCATTACCAAATCATGGTCTGACCACGCATTGGGGGGGGGGGCATAGACTAGTTTTAGGAAGTATAGTCTGACTTTTTATATTTCCGTGTACGGAGATGCTTAGCGTGTCTTTTTTTGCAGAGCCGGGTGTACTTTTTTTTCACAGTTTTTGTGCTGAAAAAGTCCGCCTCGGCTTATACTCGAGTCATTACGGTAATTCAGAAATATCATTTCAAACTGCAGAAGTACTTATGGTACTTCTGCTAGCAGGCCCGGAATGCAGACCCCGCCCCCCACTCCATCACACGCCAGGTGACGTGGCCACGTAACCTCAGGCCCGCACCCAGCATGTATCTGTTGTCAGTACATTGTCCATATACACTAGTGTGTACCTAGAATTCTAGTATACTTAGTATTCACTCAGATGGGTCTATATAGTCAACGGATCTTACAATTTTAGTCCTCGAATCTTGAAGACACACTGTAGACTGGAAGGCCAATTTAGTAAGAAGCCGATTAAGTCATCAGCCTGTTACGTACATGCCAGTAGATTTTAGCACTCCATTAAGATGCATATGAAATTATTAACATAGCGATTTCTATTCTACTCATACAGTATTTCCTATTAAGAAAGCAATAAAATCACCATATCATGAAAAGATGATGGAACCAATGTTTTCTTTGTAGCATATGCTAAAGAAGTTTAACTACCTTCTTAAGCAGTAAGGATTATCCAAGGATAAAATGAGTTGCTGTTCCAGCTCTTTAGATTACACAACCATTTCATTATTTCTTTTAGGACACATTTCACTATAAATGTGTCTGCTTTGGTCTGAGTCACCTAATTTCATTAGAACGCAGCAGGTGCAGGTTAATTCAAGTGTCTTCTTTCCCATCTGAAGGATACCTGAGGCTGCCAAGACACAATGCAGAGTTTGAGCAGAGGTCCTCCACTCTGTCTACAGATCATCTCATTAGTTATCATGATGTCTTTTGGACTATACAGCATTGTTAAGGGCATGTCTTATGGTCTGTTTAACTGGTGGTATGTACTTGGTGCTACCTGCATGGTGGGCTCTACTTTTGCCTCCTTCCGCATTTATGAAGTCTGCAGTCTTGCTATGTACAGGGAAACAGCATCAGACCTTATTCGCAATCCATAACAGAGTAAGAAGACAACTGTGAACAGGGGAAGAAGAAACTGGACAATATCAGCATATCTGAGCTCTCACAATGGCCGCTTCTATTTTTAGTACAACTGAATACTATTTTTGCATATTTGGAGGGGACATTGTACAATGGTGTGTTAAATATCTTGTATTCTTCTTATCCTTGGAATGTGCATGGCTTTACTAACAAGACATTGTAAGCTGGAGAAATTGTTTCATTGTGAACCCTATGCTAAATCAGACAAAGTCATTTGCTAATGTGGTGATGCATATCAATAGTTTTTTTTTTTACAGTAGATACTAAGACTTTGTATGATGTGTTTGCTTTGTGAAGAACTGAGAAATGAAATTAAAAGTTCAAAGCTTTGAAAAATGAGTTTCGAATTCTTCAGTATTTTCTTTGTACTAAGGTCAGTTTGTAATAATATAAAAATATACAGTATTACCTTAAAGAGAGTCTACAATATCTTGTAAACCACCCAATTGTAGTTGTAAGAGCAGTCAGTTGTAGGGGGCTACACAGAAATCATAGGGACATGGAGCAAAAGTTCAAATTAGGCTCCCCTTAGTCCAAATGACAGGAAGAATATTGTAACCCTTTCAGACACAGTCTCCCTTATTTGTCTATATACTGACCGACTGCTGCTTTTTCATTAAAGGGTATCATAAACAAAGCAGGGAAGAAGGATTAACGGTATTTAGACTGACAGATGTTAAACAATATCAAAGTGTTGTGAGAGTAACCCCTCCATCTACGGTCCTATAGCAATTGCCTATACTGCCTGTATGGTAGGAACGCCATTGGCTAGTGAACATACTTTTCCTGTGCCATACTGCTTCTGTTTTTCAACCAAAAACAAAAACAGGAGCTCTGATGGGTGCAACCATGCTCTGGATCAGGGGTAGGGAACCTTTGGCTCTCCAGCTGCTGTGAAACTACAACTCCCATCATGCTCCATTCACTTCCATGGGAGTTCCCAGAACAGCAGAGCCAGCATGCATGCTGGGAGTTGTAGTTTTGCAACAGCTGGAGAGCCGTACGTTCCCTACCCCTGCTCTGGATGAACAGCTCATTGAAGGTATGATCACTATACCAGTAACGGCAGCTACAAAAGCTTGTAAGCGGCTTATAAGCAAATTTCTTTGTGATAGACTCCCTGTAATACATTGGTTAAAGACACCTCTCTAGGCATCTGATTGAGTAAATCATCTTTCCCATAGCAAAACTATTCTGGAGCAGCCTTTCTTAGATCTCAACTCTTAAAATATATTCAGAAATTGACAACATTGTTATCAGTGTCCCTATGTATTCTGACAATATCCAGTCAGTGTGGATGATCCTAGAATGACACACCACTTTGACAAAAGGTAACACCCAGTTGTCAATGTATGCATACATTTGTAAGAGGAATAACAGGAATAGCACAATACAGAGTTATAAAAGGGATGCCTCAGAAGTATTACTTAATGAGGATTTCATTTACTTACTAAAACACATATAAGCACTTTCAGGTCCTCTTTAAACTTTGGATTCCAACCCTATTTGGAGTGGCAAAGTCGCATAGGGAGACACTTTTGCAGTGTACCCTGTACAACCTAGAATAAGTCATCAAATGAAGTTTAGTGTGGATGTGATAGCCGGGACCCCTGTGGAACAGCTCTTCAAAGTGGCAGCAGCCCTCACTGAGTGCTACTTTCACATCACAAACCATATGACGTCACAGTCATTGGTCGCATAACCTGTCTGCAGCTCTTATTCAAGTGAATGTGTCTCATTGTCAGTGAGTTGTGATACCAAGCACAGCCGATATACAGAGGTATGGTGGTGTGCTTAGTAAGGGTGCATTCACACTGAGTAAATGCTAGCTTATTCTGAACGTAAAACACGTTCAGAATAAGCGGCGTCTAAAGCAGCTCCATTCATTTCTATGGGAGCGGGGATACGAGCGCTCCCCATAGAAATGAATGGGCTGCTTCTTTCACTCCGTGCAGTCCCATTGAAGTGAATGGGGAGTGCCGGCGTGTACGCTCCGGCATGAGCAGAGCTTGCCGTATACGCCGGCACTCCCCATTCACTTCAATGGGACTGCACGGAGTGAAAGAAGCAGCCCATTCATTTCTATGGGGAGCGCTCGTATCCCCGCTCCCATAGAAATGAATGGAGCTGCTTTAGACGCCGCTTATTCTGAACGTGTTTTACGTTCAGAATAAGCTAGCGTTTACTCAGTGTGAATTCACCCTAAGTAGTGAAGAGGCCACAGTGCTCACCTGTATGCTATTTGCCTCATCAAACAGCTGATTGCCTGGGGTCCCAGCTTTGGGCATGCAGTGGTATTCAACTGACGACCTACGTAAGGGTCACCGCTCCTTCTATAGCAGGGGTAGGGAACGTACGGCTCTCCAGCTGGTGTAAAACTACAACTCCCAGCATGCATACTTGCTCTGCTGTTCTTGGAACTCCCATGCAAGTGAATGGAGCATGTTGGGAGTTGTAGTTTCACAGCAACTGGAGAGCCGAAGGTTCCCTATCCCTGATCTATAGCCATGTCCAGTCCCTGGGCCGCCAATGCATTCACTTCTCTAAAGGTTAATGCAGATTCACTTTACCTTTTACATCATGCTTGGCAACAGCAAAACTACATGGCCAGTAATGATATACAGGTGAAATTATTCAGTGTTTCACACACTAAAAAGTGAAAGCACTGGGAACAGATAAAGCTAGAGTTTTAGCCAGGATATTGTTGGCACGACGTAGGATTGGTCATCAATTAAGCCTGGAAAACCCCATGAGGTCGTTGCCCCACAATGTGAATACGCAGAATTTTGGCCACGGCAGAAACACTGTGGCATAAAATGCTGCATATTACAGTACCTGAAAAGTGGATGAGTTTCTGGCTACTCCCATCCACACATTACAGTAAAAACTCCACAGTGGAAATTCTACGATATAAAAAAACCCTCACATTTTTGTAAATCACAGCATGTCAATCATATCTATGGCACCGCTGGTGTTTACCATATAGATATAATAGAGACAGAAAGTTTGCAGAGGAAAACTCTGCTATTGGAAAAATTGTGATGCATTTCCGTCTCTGTGTTTTCCGCAGTGGGTTTTGGCAGCGATTTACTGGGTGGCATTAGCCAAGGCTCCACATTGCAAAACACAGCTAAAAAATGCAGCGGAAATGCATTGTGTTTTTTCCACATAATTTTTAATTGCGTTTTTCTTTGTGAATTTTGTTCCCTTAGTAAATCTATAAGGAAAATGCAAGGTATAATTGTCATGCTGCGTTTTTCAAAAACTCAGGCTTTCCTCAGTGTTTTTTTATCTGCAATGTGTGGATGGGATTAGCCAGAATTTCATTCACTTTGCAGGTACTGAAAAAGTTGAGTTTTTTCTTCTGTTTCCACAGCAAAAAAAGAAAAAATCGCAGCGTTTTTGCAACGTGGGACTTCAGCCTTACGCTAGGTTCACACCAGCGCCTGAACTCCATTTTCAGGTTTCTGTCTTCTGCATGCAGAAGACGGAAACCTGTCATGCCGAGTCCGGCCGTGAGTGCCGGTGAGCGTTTTATGCGATCTGCGGCAAAACTGTTTTTTTTAAACCGGACACAGAGTACTGCATGTCCGACTCTGTGTCTGGTTTAAAGAAAAACAGTTTAGCCGCGGAGCGCATAAAATGCACTCGGCGTACACGGCTGGACACTTTTCAAGCCCATTCAAATGAATGGGTATGAAACATGCTGGCAGGTTTCCGTGTCCTGCCCCTGTTTTGTGCAGGAAACAGAAACCTGCAGAATGGAGTACTGGCGCAGATGTGAACGAGCCCTTAGTGAGGTTCAATAAGACCAATAAGGCTGAGTTCACACAGAGTTTTTGGTCAGGATTTTGAGAGGGTCATTTCTTTTTTCCGTGAGCGGTCTGTTCCGGCTACCGGAAAACAGAAGCGACATGCTCATTCTTCAGGCGGATGCTGCGGCCGGTTCAGCCTCGGACGTCCACCTGAAGACACTCCCTCCTGACTAGGCCCATTCATTTGGGCCTAATCCGGAGCAGAGTGCTGCGACTGGATGCCGGTGCACTGCACCGGCATCCAGTCGCAGCTAACATTTTTTTTGTCTGGAATCTGAAGTGGCCTCCGCCTCAAATTCTGGACCAAAAAACTCTGTGTGAACTCAGCCTAACTGCTCTAGGGTCTGTAAGGTTAGCAGTTTCTTATGTAGAGCATGCAGCTTCGGAGAGAACAGTGATGATAGGTCCCATATATTGCATTATAACATTCGTTACAGTGTCACCAGTCCTCCGAAGAGCTGGTTGGGTCAGTAGAAGATATTTCCTAAACAGATGAAGAATTCCCACAATCTAGTCCTTTAGCTGCTGTATGACAGTGATCTCCCCACTTGCGGTATTGCCAGACCTTTAGGGAAGTTAGTGAAGTCTATTGCAATCTCCAAGATGTCTCGTGGACAGACGGCTCCTCAGCTTCTGTTTCACAATGACAGTCACTATTTACAGTCTCACAAGGCCTTTCTTATGGATTTTATACAATGAGATAAATGGTGACGTGAAAACGCATAAATAACTCCAATTGTTGCAGATTATACTACAAACTGATCCCCTAGATCTGCAGCAGTCACCAGCGCCTGTGTTGTACTGTACCAACATGATGGCCTCAGGGCTTGTCAATTTACTTTACCCTGTGAAATGAGTTGAAACCTATTAAAGCCATTGCAGACGGAATATCACCTCACAATATCACCTATTTTTGGTGTTTTTTGAGACAGTAATTTCACAAAAACCCACAGCCGCATTTCCATGACAGACATGCAGCAGCAAAGCCGCCTTGTGTGGATTGCTTGTGGATATAACGCGTTCTGATCTGTGGCAGAGACTCCGACGCCGCTGATTGGAGGACTGCTGATGACGTAGCCATTATACATCCTGTGATTGGCGCGCGGTGCTGCTGCTACTGCAGAGCGGGGTTACCTCAGCGCTCATGTTACGTTCCGCGGGATTCTTCCATCTTCTGGACTGCCCGGTCTCCACAGAGCCAGGCGGCTGTAGTCGGCCTCACTGCCAGTTCCGCCATGCTGCTCCGGGGGCAGATGGAGAGCAGAAGAGCGGTAAAGATCATTCCAGTACGTTCTCTAGGACACCGGGCGCCTCCTTGCGGCGTTGTCCGTGTGAAGTGTTTCCCCCCCTGGTATCCAGGCTGTTATGGCGGCTAGTGGGATAGTCTAGATACAAGACTGCACTGGGCCTTGTATGCCGCTCTATACACTGTAGTTCTGGATTGTGTTTATTCTTTATCAGTTTGGTGTGAAACTGCATTAAGTACTTGGTGATGGTTACATTATAGTCTGTGGTCCGTGTGGTTTAGGTGCGCTTTGCCGTACAGGAGACTGACTAGGGCCAAGTTCACACCGCATTCAGGTTATGTATAAAGAGAAACAGCAAAACGTGAAGTGTACAATGTTGTCCTATTGACTGATCTCAGGTTAGGTGGGCTGTGACCTCAAGTGTCTGGAAGTGCAGGATTGGATGGGTAAATGGACACGGTTTCTGCAGGTTTACAGTTTGAAGGTTGGGCAGGTTTTTCCTTTTTTGAAACCAAGGTATTTGCCCGTTTTGTCATTCCTGGTTCACATCTGCGTTTGGCTTTCCGTTCATGGAGTCCACTTGGAGACTCCCCGAACAAACTTATACTCGTAAAAAAGCAGTTACCTGAGAAACCCGCGGACCCCATAGACTGTAATGGGGGTTTGTGCGGTTTCCGCTCAGTTTCCATGTGAAACGTGCAGAGAGAAGTCCAGCAAGCAGCGCTTTTCTCTCCACATGTTTTGTGCTGAAGCCACAGGGACCCCCATTATAGTCTATGGGGTCTGCAGGTTTCTTTAGGTAACTGCTTTATGTGTATAGGTTTCCATTCGGGGGTCCCTGATCGCAGATGGGAACCAGACCTTAGGCGTAATAACTGCCTGCAACCGGTCTAACAGAGTTGTTTTGTTTCTGATGCTTTTTATGTGTAAATATTTCCTGACCTCATGTTACTTATTCTTATTTTAGAAATGTTTCAATCTCTCTGGTTGTATTGGATATAAAGCCACCATTACATCTGCATTAGAGCTAGATATTCTCTTATGTGATGTGGAATGATATTGCCTAGATTTCTGTCAAAACCTACTCCTCACCAGCCTTTACTCTTCTGTAGGTCTGACATGTGACAGAAATGGATTGTTACAGGTACACCAGTATGAACAGAGCTTCAGATGAGACATAGATGGGTTTTTTTAGACTGTGTACTTTGCTTGAGCCTTATGATTAGTTTACGGTATACATTTGTATACTTTAACATTGGGTACTACTCTCGCAACAAAGATTAAAGAGGACCTTTCACCTCCTGGGGCACATGCGGTTTTATATACTGCTAAAAAGCCGACAGTGCGCTGAATTCAGCTCATTATCGCTTTCCCATTTTGTGCCCCGGGTGAAGAGCTATCTGTCCCGGTTCCGTAGCTCTTCACTGTCAGAAGGGCGTTTGATGGTCAGGAATGCCATTCCTCACAGTAGAGTGCATACCGTGTTTCCCTGAAAGTAAGACAGTGTCCTACATTCTTTTTACCCCCAAAAGTCCCACTATGTCTTACTTTCGGGGTATGTCTTATATTAGAAAAAAAATGGCAGGGGTTGATGGATTGAAGCGGCGGCATGCGAGTAGTTAAGCGGAGGCCGCCGGCCGCTTCCATACATTGCAATGGGAGCGTGCTATTCAAATAGTATTCGTTCATCTCTAACTTCAATTGTAATTTCTTACAATTGAAGTTAGAGATGCGCGAATACTATTTGAATAGCGCGCTCCCATTGCAATGTATGGAAGCGGCAGGCAGACTTCGCCGACGGCCGCCGCTTAAAGGGATTCTACCATTAAAAGAAGTTCTTTCCTCTGACCATGTCGGAATAGCCTTAAAAAAGGCTATTCGTCTCCTACCTTTTGCCATAGCCAGCGCCGCCGCCTTCCTGAGCTGCGTCCGCCCCTTCTGTGTTGTCGTCTTTGGGCGTCATGGATGATGCATGTGGAGTCGGCTCTGGCCTGTTCCTCACCGCTCAATGTCATGGCTGGGTGGTAAGCAATGCCCCCTCTCAAAGACTCTACTGTGAGGAAGAGCGTTCCTGACTGACTGTCAGAAACGCCCTTCTGACAGTGAAGAACTATGGTACCGGCACCGATAGCTCTTCACTGGGGGCACAGAATGGGAAAGCTGATAGAGCGCTGAATTCAGTGCACTGTCGGCTTTCTAAGGTTCAGGGTGCGCCGTCTTCTTCATCCACGCCTCCTCTTCCTCCGATGTCCTCAGGTCCCGTCCTCCTCCGGCGCTCGTGAACTGACATTGCTTAAAAAAATGGCCTGGGCGCATGTGCAGTAGCCGTAGTAGAAGCAGCATGCTATTGCGCATATACTATTATACTACTTCTAGTAGTATATTTATGTATGATAAGAGTCCCTGCCTCCCAGCGACCTTCTGCCCCATACTATAACTGGTACAGTATGTTGCTGGGAGGTTGGGACTCCTAGCATCTTGGATAACTATGATGCTAGGAGTCCCACTCCCAGCATGAACTTCAGGCCGGTAAATCTGGCTCACACATGGACCGTGTTTCATGGATGTCATGTGCAGCTAGCCTTAGTCTGTTAAATGGTCTTTCTCACTATTGACACTTCTCCCCTGTCGTGCTGATACTCTTGCCCTATTTGAGTGCCACATGCCTGACCACTACTGTTTGCTTTTCTCGTATCTTGTATGGTGGTCTCAGGCAATGAATGGAGTAGTGGCTGAGCTTGTACTCAATCTTTTTATTCACATTTTCCCTTGCAGACCTGGTCGTATGACTTAGACCCCAGTGGTCAGGTGCTTATCCCTTCTCTGTTGAATAAGGGTAAAGTGCAGGTAGCGGGGAAAACCCATTTAAAGAGGGCCCTTCTTGTCCTCACCAATGTGTGGTATTCATGACATGAGGTCTTCTTTAATCATCTCTTCTTTTTTTCTTTCACTTCCACAAACCAGTTACATTTTTTTTTTTTTTTAGGTAAAAACCTGAAGGAGCTTGAGCGACTAAATAAAGCCATTGAGGCTGTCAGAAATGAAGTTGAAGAGAAACAAAAAACCTTGTTACTGTACACAAGTGGGATACAGCGCACAGAAGAGCCTGCAGCCAAAATGGACAGTAACTGCAATCTTGTAGATGTAGTGGTGGAAAAACCACATACTCTCTCAAGAAAAGTACTACTACACAATGAGGTTTCCTTGAAGAGAAGTAACTTAATTCCCAAAAAATATATTGTGGATAGAAGCTGTCCAGCCACAGACCTGGAGTATGACCCCTTGCTTAACTATTCTGCAGGCTTCTTTGGTTCTGCTCCCAAAGAAAAGGAATCTGAAAACCTGTCTAAATCAAAGCATAAGTGTGGGGAAGAGCTGGATAACGCTCCAAAAAGGCCAAGGGCTGTTTCTCCAATCAGGTTGGAAATAAAGCTACAAGACTCTGATGATGAAGATATGCTTGTAATTGATGTTCCTCCAATTCTGGATGTCGCAAAAAGACCAAGGCCCAGTAAAGTATGTGGATCGAAAGAACAATCTCTGTGTGATGAAGATAAAAATCCAGAGGCAGAGAACATTCCTTCAGGTGATGCTGTGGTAGATTCAACTGCGTCTCTGGCAGAGAGTATGGTGAATGTGAGGACAGAATCTGAAACTCTCCCTTCTGCTATGGATGTAACTTCTCATGCCAGTGACTATAGTCAAATAACAGAACCTAAAAGTTGTAACGACTATATTTCTTCTGAGCAGGAGCCCCCCCTGGACTTAAAAGTACATGAGCCAGTTGAGAGCACTGCTACTGTAACTAGTGCCGAAAATATTGAGTGCTCCGAAACGGTTGTGGAATCTGATGAGGAGGCTGATTGTCAGCATTTGTTTCATAAAACCTTATTGAAGCAACAATGCCAGTTTGTCCATGATGATGCAAGTAATGATGCTACTGAACTAACTGTATTCAGTGAGGATTTTCAGGAGCCAATAACTGATGAAGCGAAATGTGAGGAGCCAGCCACAAGTGCTGAAAATGAAGTGATTGTCGTAGATTCATCTTCTGATATAGAGAACAGCTCAAATGAAGAAACAGATTCTTCTGATTCTGAAGATCCAATAGAAGAATGCCGAAGGATATTCAACGAATTTAATGAAAGTGAAGCAAAGAGAATGTCAGCACAGGTATGTCCATCTGTTTTGTGGCACCCATCCACCCAGATGATTAGAATATTTAAAGTTGAAGTATAACGTTACAACCAATTTTATCAATAATTAAATGACTCTAAAATAAAAATGCGTAGTCTTGATTAAAATACTGAGTATACAACACAATTTCCATGGTTAAGGCTGCAATTCTTGTGTAGTCTGATCCAGCAAGCTGTTAGTTCAGTCCCTCCGTCACCTTGTTTTGCTAATATAAAAACAGTTAGGGGATAAATGAAAGAAAATATGATCAGACATTACAAGGTGTTTGTAACATATAACCATAGACACATAGTTGTGCAGAGGAGCTTGAAATGTCTGATGCATTTAAAGGGATCCTATCTTTTAAACACAATTTTTTTTCTCCCTAACGTGTCGGAATAACCTTAAGAAAGGCTATTCATCTCCTACCTTTTCTTTTCTTCTCTGCGCCGCTGTTCGCCTGCAATCCCGTTTTTTCTCGGTACGCAAATGAGCTCTCTCTTAGCACTGGGGGCGTCCCCAATGCTGCCAGAGAGCTCTCCAGCGCCACCTCCATCTTCTTCTGCGACGAGGTCTTCACCGCGTCTTCTTCCTTCTAGGCCTTGGGCCTAGAGCAAGCAGACTTCGCATGCCCACAGCCACAAGAAAAATGGCCGCTTCCACAGTATTATAAGCAGCCATTTTATAGTGTCAGCGGGCATGCGCAGTCGGCTTGCCCTAGGCCCGATGCCTAGAAGTAAGAAGATGCCGCTGGAAGAAGACGCGGTGAAGAGGCGGCGCTGGAGAGCTCTCTGGCAGCATTAGGGACGCCCCCAGTGCTGCGAGAGAGCTCATTTGCATACCGAGAAAAACCGGGATTGCAGGCGATCGCTGGCATGGAGAAGAAAAGGAAAGGTAGAAGACAAATAGCCTTT
Organism: Leptodactylus fuscus; assembly: GCF_031893055.1. NCBI lineage: Eukaryota > Metazoa > Chordata > Amphibia > Anura > Leptodactylidae > Leptodactylus > Leptodactylus fuscus. Next base: position 167,804,248 of record NC_134265.1, read on the forward strand.
CTTAAGGCTATTCTGACATGTTAGGGAGAAAAAATTGTGTTTAAAAGCTAGGATCCCTTTAAACAGTACTAGAACAGTTAGAACTTAAATGGGTTGGCCTTTTTTGCCTGGAAAACCCCTCTAAGTATTGAGGTTTACTGTGCAAGCCTTTTATAGTATTTGCTACAGTAGGCTTTTAGCATGGTAATGTGGGTTTAATGTAATGACAGTCATAAACGCGTGCATAACTTTCATTTTAAAATATTAGTAATCACTATTTTGGGACCCAGAAATCAGCAGCATGTCCCTATTGTGCTTATATCTGGCAATCTGGTTTTAATTTGTCTGTCTTAAGTTATCATATGTTGCTAAAGCTGCCAGGTCTTGTCTCTATCAGCTTTCAGATACATGGGCAACACTGCTGTTGAATCAGAGGATGGAATACCAATTTTCTCTTCATACAGTCTGGGGCCCCAGCTGCACATTCTCAGCTTAGAGGCCCCAAACATGGTGAAAGTTTCCATCATAAAATGAAAATAATAAAAATGAAATGCAGTTTATGTATTTTAGGTTGAAGATCAGTCTGAAATAGAATTACAGGAAGCAAAGGGAAATGACGACATTCCTGGCCAAAAGAAGAGAGTTGCTCACCCATCAGCGAAATGTGATGTAACTATAGACCTTTTGTCAGTATTGCTGTGTTGTACTGCTTGTTGCTTGTCAATGTCAGTTTACAGCAAGTTCTTGAAGATTGAATGCCTTTGACATTGTCTTTCTCTGGGATGTCCCACTGTCTCGGGCATTCAAAAATACATACAGGAAAATGGAAAGCAACCTTTTTTTTCCTATAAATTGTTGCTTTAACCCCAATTTTGCATTTCCGGGAGGAGTTAAAAGAAATTGCACCCCACAATTTAACCTTTTTGTCCAACCCCAGAAGTGACCCCACATGTAACATAATGTATGGGTACACTGTAAGCTCCAGAATGGAAACAGCACTATTGGGACTTTGGGGGTTAGATTTTGCTATTATAGCTTTTAGTTACCATGTCGTACTTGCAAAGGCCTTGAAGTGCCAGTACAGTGGAAATTCCTCAAAATGTGACCCTCTTTTGTAAGTTTGTATGTTACGTGCTGTCGGAGATATAACTGTTTGAAATGAACCTTCCCTATTTTCTCTACATTTTACACAGCCCCTACTCATGTACATATTTTATTTATTTATTATGCTTGTATAGCGCCATCATATTCCGCAGCACTTTACAGACATTGATAGTCACTGTCCCATATAGGGCTCACAATCTTATGTCTTTGGTGTGTGGGAGGAAACCAGAGTACCCGGAGGAAACTCACGCAAACATGGGGAGAACATACAAACTCCTTGCAGATGTTGTCCTTGGCAGGATTTGAACCGAGGACTCCAATGCTGCAAGGTTGCAGTGCTAACCACTAAGTCACCATGCTGCCCAATGTACATAGTGATGCAGGAACAGCTTTTAATACAGAAGCAAGGGAAAGACTGAAAACATGCAAGATTTCACAGAAAGGAGACAAAAGTTAATACAGTATTACAAAATTTATTGATACAAATTGACAGAAAATAGTTGTCTTAAAGTTTAGTTATGCTTTAATGTTCAGTTTCGCTCTTTTAGTTCATCCTACATAATGAGGTAGTGTGTGTATATATAGGTGTGTGTGTGTGTATATGTGTGTGTATATATATATATATATATATATATATATATATATATATATATATATATATATATATATATATATATATATATATATATATAATATGTTATGTGTGTCAGGGTCTGGGGTTGCTAGGTGGGGTGGCATAGATACACAAGTCCAGTTTCTTTAGTCCAATACAAAGGTAGAGTTTGATTTTCACTCAAAAAGGCAGTGCAGCAACAAAAGGAAACAATACAGCTATGTCAGCCGTAACCTATAGAAGCTGCTTGGTCCTAGAGGACCCAGATCAGCTCTGCAGTTTCAGGTTAGGAGACCGCATATGGGACTAAATGGATCAGCCTGGTTATAGAAGAAATCAGCCAAAAAAAGTAATGTTAATGTTCCCTGAAGGCCTATTATCACCTTATGGGGGAGCACAATGTAAAAAAAAACAACCCAAAATGTCTAATTTAAATCCATGCCAATATCACAAGGTCTAGCCCCACCCACAGCAACACTTCACTGTCAGCTACATAATTATAATAAAGAGGGTAAACTATTTTTGCTATCAATCACTTCTGGACCACCCATTGTGTATTTATGTCTAAATAGTGGCTTCCTTGTTCTGAAAGGACGTAACTGAAACGTCCATGCAGGTTTCAGGGAGCCGGTTGTAACTTCACCTGGAGGCCCCAGAGAGAAGGCAGGGAAGGTTTATTACCATCTCTGCCTTCCCGATCATTGTGTATACAGCGCTCAATGAGCCACATGATCCGCCGGGTTCAGAGTCTGTAAGAACTACTGGGTCCTACAAGACCCAGATCAGCTCAGTCATTGGCTGGAGGCTGTATTCCTCGTGTAACTGGGGCTAAATATACCAGCCCTGATTACAGGGAAAATTGACCTCCCCACAAAAAGTGATCAGATATCCCCAAAGGTCTACTATGAAATGAAATTAATAAAGTCAAAACACCCCTTTATTACAGGTTCTAGACCCACCCCTGATGACACCATACAAAATAAAAATTACAGTAATAGAGGAAAAACATTTTAAAAATTTATTAGCACTTTGTGCCATTAAATAAAGTGAGACTCCCCCCCCCCCCTTGTTTATATTTTCCCAGATGTAAAAAACTTTTTTTTTTCTGTCCTCTTGTGTCATGAAGTTTTTGCATTTCTGCAAATTCAAAACATTTTGTATAATTTTCTTTTTTTAAGGTTAAGCCAAGTAGCAATATACTTGTACCCTACAGAGGTACAGCTACACAGCAGATGCCTCATGCAAGGATAGTACACGTACAACAGCAAGCTTTACAGATAACCTCTGCTGTCAAAAATGGACAAGCCTTTGTAGCGGCTTCACAGAAAAGAGTTGCCAGTTGTTTCACCCCAGCATATAATAATTTTGGTCAGATGGGTAAGAAACATTTAAATGTTTAAAACCGTGTTCTCTGCTACTATCTCTTTGCTAAAGGGTTCATGAGATTTCAATATTATCTATTGTTCGGATAAACTATCAGGTCAGTGCTGGTCTAACACATGAACCCTCCCCTTCCCACTGGTAAGCTGATATCTGGAGCTGCTAATGCAGCAGATTGTATAAAGCTGGAAGCACACAGTACAGTATATTGTGTAGTTCCTAGTTACATAAGCTCCATTTTCCTTTTTATGGCTTTAAATATAGAATAGTATGACATTCTCCTAGGCTCTTTTTAAATGGTGTCTGCAGTCATCCAGTTTATCACTTAACAGTCTGTGCAGGGAAATTGGTGTTATGTACAGAAACTAAAACAAACTATATATGCGAATAGACTGACCTTAGAGGGATTGTCCAGGCAAAAAAAGGACAACCCTTTTCAGGTTTAAATCAGCTGGGGGCAGTGAAAAAAAAAGTATATTCACCTGTCCCTGCCAGAGCAACAGGGATCCAGGGATAAACAGAGGAATATGTTTTGTTCTTTTCATTCACTGCCCTGATTTTAAGGGATCTTATCAATCGATGCCTTTTTTTTGTGCCTACCGTGTTGGAATAGCCTTAAAAGGGTTGTCCCATAACAAGGATCGTATCTATACTGCTAGTTTATGTGGATTTAAGACTTTTCCTAAATACATTGCTTTATCAAAACTGTTTTGTTTGGCCGCTATCTTAATTTATTCACTTCATTGTTTACACTCAGTTTCTGTGGCCACTGGGCTTATCTGCTCATTTCCCAAGTGACTTAGCTGCCTGATCTCAGGGGGGAGGGAGGAGCTGAGTGCTGCTTATGTCTGACAAGTAACAGAGTTCCTCAGTTAGGGGAGCTGGAGGTGAGAGCTCTGGGATTTCTGAACTCTATCTTCAGCTCTTCCACTTATCAACCAGTTTAATTGAATTTGGCTGATAAGGGCTGAGATAGGGAGTCTATTATCTCTGTCTGTAATGCAAGCTGACTCAAATCCAGCTCTGCTACATCAGCCTCTACATCAGCTTCATACTGTGGTAATGGATTTACAACCAATCCCTCATTACTTACTGCAAACATAGCAGATAGCAGAGCAAGTGAAACCCTGCCCACCAATGTGCCCAGAAAACCAGGAAGTGAACAGAGCACAGAGCCTGCAGGTTGGTGAACAAAGGCTATGGGAATAACCCTTTAAGAAAGGCTATTCGTCTCCTACCTTTAGATTTCTTCTCCGGGTTGCCGTTCCATAGAAATACTGGTTTTCCCCAGTATGCAAATGAGTCCTCTCGCAGCACTGCAGGCAGGCCCCAGCGCTCAAACAGCACTGGGGGCATCCCCAATGCTGCCAGAGAACTCTCTAGCACCGCCTCCAGCTTATTCAGGAAAGTTGTCTTCCTGTGTCGTCCTCCGGCAGAGGCAGTAAAACTTGTAGGCCTCGGGCAGAGCATACTGTGCATGCCCACAGGCCACAATAAAAAAATAGCCGCAGCCCTAGAGATAGCCGAGTGCTATAGTTGGCTCTGTCCTCTAGTATTAAAGGGATTCTACCATTAAAAAACTTTTTTTTCTAGGTATCACATCGGAATAGCCTTTAGAAAGGCTATTCGTCTCCTACCTTTGGAAGTGCTCTCCGCCGCGCCGTTCGTTCGAAATACCGGTTTGTACTGGTATGCTAATTAGTTCTCTCGCAGCGATGGGGGTGTCCCCCAGCGCAGGAGATGCGATGGGGGTGTCCCCATTGCTGCTCGAAAACCGACCCCAGCGCCACCTCTGTCTTCTTCTGCATCCTCCCCTTCCTTCTTCGGCTTGACGTTGGACGCCTGCGCAGTACACTCTGTTCGGCGAACTTGCGGTGTCGGCATTATGGCCGCGGGCATGCGCAGTACGTTCGGCAAAGTTCGCCGAACAGAGCGTACTGCGCAGGCATCAGACGTCAAGCCGAAGAAGGAAGGGGAGGATGCAGAAGAACAGAGGCGGCGCTGGAGTCAGTTTTCGAGCAGCAATGGGGACGCCCCCATCGCATCTCCTGCGCTGGGGGATGACCCCATCGCTGCGAGAGAACCGATTAGCATACCGGTACAAACCGGTATTTAGAACGGCGCGGCGGAGAGCATTTCCAAAGGTAGGAGACAAATAGCCTTTCTAAAGGCTATTCCGACGTGATACCTAGAAAAAACATTTTTTTAATGGTAGAATCTAGAGATGAGCGAACAGTGTTCTATCGAACTCATGTTCGATCGGATATTAGGCTGTTCGGCATGTTCGAATCGAATCGAACACCGCGTGGTAAAGTGCGCCATTACTCGATTCCCCTCCCACCTTCCCTGGCGCCTTTTTTGCTCCAATAACAGCGCAGGGTAGGTGGGACAGGAACTACGACACCGGTGACGTTGAGAAAAGTAGGCAAAACCCATTGGCTGCCGAAAACATGTGACCTCTAATTTAAAAGAACAGCGCCGCCCAGGTTCGCGTCATTCTGAGCTTGCAATTCACCGAGGACGGAGGTTTCCGTCTAGATAGCTAGGGCTTAGATTCTGGATAGGCAGGGACAGGCTAGGATAGGAAGGAGAAGACAACCAACAGCTCTTGTAAGAGCTAAATTCCAGGGAGAAGCTTGTCAGTGTAACGTGGCACTGACGGGCTCAATCGCCGCAACCCAGCTTTCCCAGGATCCTGAATGGAATACACTGTCAGTGTATTCCCGTATACCCGATATATACCCCGATACCCGTTCCAACGGTGTGCCCCCCCACCTTCACCCCAGAAATACCCTGCAAGTCCCCTAGCAATAGAATTGGGGCTATATACACCCACAATTTTTACTACTGGTATACAGTGCCATTGTCTGACTGGGAATTCAAAGAATATATTGGGAATACAAATACCCTCATTTCTTGCTACTGCCATATAGTGCCAGTGTCTGACTGGTAATTCAAAGAATATATTGGGGTTACGTGCACCCACAATTTTTACTACTGGTATACAGTGCCATTGTCTGACTGGGAATTCAAAGAATATATTGGGAATACAAATACCCTCATTTCTTGCTACTGCCATATAGTGCCAGTGTCTGACTGGGAATTCAAAGAATATATTGGGGTTACGTGCACCCACAATTTTTACTACTGGTATACAGTGCCATTGTCTGACTGGGAATTCAAAGAATATATTGGGAATACAAATACCCTCATTTCTTGCTACTGCCATATAGTGCCAGTGTCTGACTGGGAATTCAAAGAATATATTGTGGTTACGTGCACCCACAATTTTTACTACTGGTATACAGTGCCATTGTCTGACTGGGAATTCAAAGAATATATTGGGGTTATAAATACCCTCATTTCTTGCTACTGCCATATAGTGCCAGTTTCTGACTGGTAATTCAAAGAATATATTGGGGTTACGTGCACCCACAATTTTTACTACTGGTATACAGTGCCATTGTCTGACTGGGAATTCAAAGAATATATTGGGGTTATAAATACCCTCATTTCTTGCTACTGCCATATAGTGCCAGTTTCTGACTGGTAATTCAAAGAAAATATTGGGGTTACGTGCACCCACAATTTTTACTACTGGTATACAGTGCCATTGTCTGACTGGGAATTCAAAGAATATATTGGGGTTATAAATACCCTCATTTCTTGCTACTGCCATATAGTGCCAGTTTCTGACTGGTAATTCAAAGAATATATTGGGGTTACGTGCACCCACAATTTTTACTACTGGTATACAGTGCCATTGTCTGACTGGGAATTCAAAGAGTATATTGGGAATACAAATACCCTCATTTCTTGCTACTGCCATATAGTGCCAGTGTCTGACTGGGAATTCAAAGAATATATTGGGGTTACGTGCACCCACAATTTTTACTACTGGTATACAGTGCCATTGTCTGACTGGGAATTCAAAGAATATATTGGGGTTATAAATACCCTCATTTCTTGCTACTGCCATATAGTGCCAGTTTCTGACTGGTAATTCAAAGAATATATTGGGGTTACGTGCACCCACAATTTTTACTACTGGTATACAGTGCCATTGTCTGACTGGGAATTCAAAGAATATATTGGGAATACAAATACCCTCATTTCTTGCTACTGCCATATAGTGCCAGTGTCTGACTGGGAATTCAAAGAATATATTGGGGTTACGTGCACCCACAATTTTTACTACTGGTATACAGTGCCAATTTCTAACTAGGAATTCAAAATGCGCAAGGCTCCCGGAAAGGGACGTGGACGAGGCCGTGGGCGAGGTCGGGGGAATGGTTCTGGGGAGCAAGGTAGCAGTGAAGCCACAGGGCGTCCCGTGCCTACTCCTGTGGGGCAGCAAGCATTGCGCCACTCCACAGTGCCAGGGTTGCTTGCCACATTAACTAAACTGCAGGGTACAAACCTTAGTAGGCCCGAGAACCAGGAACAGGTCTTGCAATGGCTGTCAGAGAACGCTTACAGCACATTGTCCAGCAGCCAGTCAGACTCTGCCTCCTCTCCTCCTATTACCCAACAGTCTTGTCTTCCTTCCTCCCAAAATTCCGAAGCTTTACAGAACAATAACCCAAACTGTCCCTGCTCCCCAGAGCTGTTCTCCGCTCCTTTCATTGTCCCTCAACCTGCCTCTCCACGTCACGATTCCACGAACCTAACAGAGGAGCATCTGTGTCCAGATGCTCAAACACTAGAGTCTCCTCCATCTCCGTTCGATTTGGTGGTGGATGACCAGCAACCCACCCTCATCGACGATGATGTGACGCAGTTGCCGTCAGGGCATCCAGTTGACCGGCGCATTGTGCGGGAGGAGGAGATGAGACAGGAGTTGGAAGAGGAAGTGGTGGATGATGAGGACACTGACCCGACCTGGACAGGGGGGATGTCAAGCGGGGAAAGTAGTGTGGATGTTGAGGCAGGTGCAGCACCAAAAAGGGTAGGCAGAGGCAGAGGTCAGCAGCTTAGGCGAAGCCAGGCCACACCCGGAATCTCCCAAGATGTTCCAGTTCGTACCCAGCCCCGAAAAACTCCCACCTCGAGGGCACGTTTCTCGAAGGTGTGGAGTTTTTTCAAGGAATGCGCCGAGGACAGATATAGTGTTGTCTGCACAATTTGCCTCTCGAAATTGATTAGGGGCTCTGAGAAGAGCAACCTGTCCACCACTTCAATGCGCCGTCATTTGGAATCCAAGCACTGGAATCAGTGGCAGGCAGCAACGGCAGGACAAAGGCCGCCTGCCGTTCACGCCACTGCCACTGCCTCTGCCTCTGCCACTGCCACTGCTGACTGTGCTGGCGATGCACTCCAGAGGACGAGCCAGGACACCACTTCATCTGCCTCCGCCACTTTGTTGACTTCTACCTCATCCTCCCCTGGTCCTGTCTTATCTCCTTCTCCTGCACCATCAAAGGCACCATCAGGCGTTTCTTTACAACAACCCACCATCTCTCAGACATTGGAGCGGCGGCAGAAATACACTGCTAACCACCCACACGCGCAAGCCTTGAACGCCAACATCGCTAAACTGCTGGCCCAGGAGATGTTGGCGTTCCGGCTTGTTGAAACTCCCGCCTTCCTGGACCTGATGGCAACTGCGGCACCTCGCTATGCCGTCCCTAGCCGTCACTACTTCTCCCGGTGTGCCGTCCCCGCCTTGCACCAGCACGTGTCACTCAACATCAGGCGGGCCCTTAGTTCCGCGCTTTGCACAAAGGTCCACTTGACCACCGACGCGTGGACAAGTGCATGCGGACAGGGACGCTACATTTCACTGACGGCACACTGGGTGAATGTAGTTGAGGCTGGGACTGCTTCCCAAACTGGCCCGGTGTACCTCGTCTCCCCGCCTAACATTCCTGGCAGGGACACGAGAAGAACACCCCCCTCCTCCTCCTCCGCCACCGCCTCCTCCTCCGCCACCGCCTCCTCCTCCGCCACCGCCTCCTCCTCCGCTGTTAGATTGACCCCAGCTACGAGTTGGAAACGTTGCAGCACTGGCGTTGGTAGACGTCAGCAGGCTGTGCTGAAGCTGATCAGCTTGGGGGACAGACAGCACACTGCCTCCGAGGTGAGGGATGCCCTCCTCGATGAGACGGCAATATGGTTTGAGCCGCTGCACCTGGGCCCAGGCATGGTCGTTTGTGATAACGGCCGGAACCTGGTAGCAGCTCTGGAGCTTGCCGGACTCCAACATGTTCCATGCCTGGCCCACGTCTTCAACCTAGTGGTGCAACGTTTCCTAAAGAGCTACCCCAATGTTCCAGAGCTACTGGTGAAAGTGCGGCGCATGTGCGCCCACTTTCGCAAGTCGACAGTAGCCGCTGCTAGCTTAAAATCTCTCCAGCAACGCCTGCATGTGCCACAACACCGGCTTTTGTGCGACGTCCCCACACGCTGGAACTCAACGTTTCAGATGTTGAATAGAGTGGTTGAGCAGCAGAGACCTTTGATGGAATACCAGCTACAAAACCCTAGGGTGCCACAAAGTCAGCTGCCTCAGTTTCACATCCATGAGTGGCCATGGATGAGAGACCTTTGTGACATCCTACGGGTCTTTGAGGAGTCCACAAGGAGGGTGAGCTCTGAGGATGCGATGGTGAGCCTTACAATCCCGCTCTTGTGTGTTCTGAGAGAATCCCTGATTGACATCAGGGATAACTCAGATCACACAGAGGAGTTAGGGATAGCATCCGATCCGTCACAGCTGGAGAGTAGGTCCACACATCTGTCCGCTTCACTGCGTTTAATGGAGGAGGAGGAGGAAGAAGAGTTGTCCGATGATGTGATGGTGATACAGGAGGCTTCCGGGCAACTTCGAATCGTCCCATTGTTGCAGCGCGGATGGGTAGACATGGAGGATGAGGAGGAAATGGAGATTGAACTTTCCGGTGGGGCCAGAGGAGTCATGCCAACTAACACTGTGGCAGACATGGCTGAGTTCATGTTGGGGTGCTTTACAACCGACAAGCGTATTGTCAAAATCATGGAGGACAACCAGTACTGGATCTTTGCTATCCTTGACCCCCGGTATAAAAACAACATCTCGTCTTTTATTCCGGTAGAGGGGAGGGCCAATCGCATCAATGCTTGCCACAGGCAATTGGTGCAGAATATGATGGAGATGTTTCCAGCATGTGACGTTGGCGGCAGGGAGGGCAGTTCCTCCAGTAGGCAACCAAGTTCTCACCGGTCCACACAAACGAGGGGCACACTGTCTAAGGTCTGGGACACCTTGATGGCACCCCCTAGCCAAAGTGCCGCCACAGAGGGTCCTAGTGTCACCAGGCGTGAGAAGTATAGGCGCATGTTGCGGGAATACCTTTCCGACCACAGCCCTGTCCTCTCCGACCCCTCTGCGCCCTACACGTATTGGGTGTCGAAGTTGGACCTGTGGCTTGAACTTGCCCTATATGCCTTGGAGGTGCTGTCCTGTCCTGCCGCCAGCGTCCTATCTGAGAGGGTGTTCAGTGCAGCCGGTGGCATCATCACTGACAAGCGCACCCGTCTGTCAGCTGAGAGTGCCGACCGGCTCACTTTGATAAAAATGAACCACCACTGGATAGAGCCTTCATTTTTGTGCCCACCTGTGTAAAGCACCCCAACATGAAACTCCATGTCTGTACTCAACCTCTCCAATTCCTCCGCATCCTCATACTCATCCACCATAAGCGTTGCACAATTCTGCTAATACTAGGCTCCCTCCAACATGATTTCCCCCAACTCTGCTGGTTAGAGGCTCCCTCCACCCTGATTTCCACCAACTCTGCTGGTTAGAGGCTCCCTCCACCCTGCTTTCCCACAACTCTGCTGTTTAGAGGCTCCCTCCACCATGAATTTGCCCAAACTGGGCTGGTTAGAGGCTCCCTCCACCATGAATTGGTCCAAACTGGGTTTTTTAGAGGCTCCCTCCACCATGAATTTGCCCAAACTGGGCTGTTTAGAGGCTCCCTCCACCATGAATTGGTCCAAACTGGGTTTTTTAGAGGCTCCCTCCACCATGAATTGGTCCAAACTGGGCTGTTTAGAGGCTCCCTCCACCATTAATTGGTCCAAACTGGGCTGGTTAGAGGCTCCCTCCACCATGAATTTGCCCAAACTGGGCTGTTTAGAGGCTCCCTCCACCATGAATTTGCCCAAACTGGGCTGGTTAGAGGCTCCCTCCACCATGAATTGGTCCAAACTGGGGTTTTTAGAGGCTCCCTCCACCATGAATTGGTCCAAACTTGGCTGTTTAGAGGCTCCCTCCACCATGAATTGGTCCAAACTGGGGTGGTTAGAGGCTCCCTCCACCATTAATTGGTCCAAACTGGGCTGGTTAGAGGCTCCCTCCACCATTAATTGGTCCAAACTGGGCTGGTTAGAGGCTCCCTCCACCATGAATTGGTCCAAACTGGGGTTTTTAGAGGCTCCCTCCACCATGAATTGGTCCAAACTGGGGTTTTTAGAGGCTCCCTCCACCATGAATTGGTCCAAACTGGGCTGTTTAGCGGCTCCCTCCACCATTAATTGGTCCAAACTGGGCTGGTTAGAGGCTCCCTCCACCATGAATTTGCCCAAACTGGGCTGGTTAGAGGCTCCCTCCACCATGAATTGGTCCAAACTGGGGTTTTTAGAGGCTCCCTCCACCATGAATTGGTCCAAACTTGGCTGTTTAGAGGCTCCCTCCACCATGAATTGGTCCAAACTGGGGTGGTTAGAGGCTCCCTCCACCATTAATTGGTCCAAACTGGGCTGGTTAGAGGCTCCCTCCACCATTAATTGGTCCAAACTGGGCTGGTTAGAGGCTCCCTCCACCATGAATTGGTCCAAACTGGGTTTTTTAGAGGCTCCCTCCACCATGAATTGGTCCAAACTGGGGTTTTTAGAGGCTCCCTCCACCATGAATTGGTCCAAACTGGGCTGTTTAGCGGCTCCCTCCACCATGAATTGGTCCAAACTGGGCTGGTTAGAGGCTCCCTCCACCATGAATTTGCCCAAACTGGGCTGTTTAGAGGCTCCCTCCACCATGAATTTGCCCAAACTGGGCTGGTTAGAGGCTCCCTCCACCATGAATTGGTCCAAACTGGGGTTTTTAGAGGCTCCCTCCACCATGAATTGGTCCAAACTTGGCTGTTTAGAGGCTCCCTCCACCATTAATTGGTCCAAACTGGGCTGGTTAGAGGCTCCCTCCACCATGAATTGGTCCAAACTGGGTTTTTTAGAGGCTCCCTCCACCATGAATTTGCCCAAACTGGGCTGTTTAGAGGCTCCCTCCACCATGAATTGGTCCAAACTGGGCTGGTTAGAGGCTCCCTCCACCATGAATTGGTCCAAACTGGGTTTTTTAGAGGCTCCCTCCACCATGAATTTGCCCAAACTGGGTTTTTTAGAGGCTCCCTCCACCATGAATTGGTCCAAACTGGGCTGTTTAGAGGCTCCCTCCACCATGAATTTGCCCAAACTGGGCTGTTTAGCGGCTCCCTCCACTATTAATTGGTCCAAACTGGGCTGGTTAGAGGCTCCCTCCACCATGAATTTGCCCAAACTGGGCTGTTTAGAGGCTCCCTCCACCATGAATTTGCCCAAACTGGGCTGGTTAGAGGCTCCCTCCACCATGAATTGGTCCAAACTGGGGTTTTTAGAGGCTCCCTCCACCATGAATTGGTCCAAACTTGGCTGTTTAGAGGCTCCCTCCACCATGAATTGGTCCAAACTGGGGTGGTTAGAGGCTCCCTCCACCATTAATTGGTCCAAACTGGGCTGGTTAGAGGCTCCCTCCACCATTAATTGGTCCAAACTGGGCTGGTTAGAGGCTCCCTCCACCATTAATTGGTCCAAACTGGGCTGGTTAGAGGCTCCCTCCACCATGAATTTGCCCAAACTGGGCTGGTTAGAGGCTCCCTCCACCATGAATTTGCCCAAACTCTGCTGGTTAGAGGCTCAATCCACCCTGATTTTCAAAACAAATGTTGGTGCCAACCTCAACTTACTACAAGGGCCAAATTCACTGCTGGTGACAAGCTCTCCTCACTGCAAGTGCCAAATACACATGTTTCAAGGTGTTTTCCTACTGTCAGAGAGGTGGTATTGAGTGTGTAAAGTGTGTAGTTGTTAGGCTGTGATGTTGGGGTAATAGAGGGTTTTTGGTGTGTTAGATGCCCCCAGACATGCTTCCCCTGCTGTCCCAGTGTCATTCCAGAGGTGTTGGCATCATTTCCTGGGGTGTCATAGTGGACTTGGTGACCCTCCAGACACGGATTTGGGTTTCCCCCTTAACGAGTATCTGTTCCCCATAGACTATAATGGGGTTCGAAACCCGTTCGAACACACGAACATTGAGCGGCTGTTCGAATCGAATTTCGAACCTCGAACATTTTAGTGTTCGCTCATCTCTAGTAGAATCCCTTTAAGGTAAACCTTCATGTGAAACCTATCCATAGAAGCCACTATGATTATCTGTACTTCAATGCAGTATATAGAGATGTAGCATTTGCCACAGAGGAATTCAAATAGCAAATTAGTCAGAGATGTAGGGTTTTTGTTTTTATACATACACACATGGATGGATTTCCCTGGCAACAGTTCATAGGGTTGTTAGGGAGAACTTTAGTATATTGCACAAATTTTCACCGAACACCCCTTTACAGTAGCAAAATAAATAAAACATGCGTTATATTTTTAAAGAAATTGGCATTTCCATTTTTGGTCATCGCTCCTAAACTTTGGCTACTATTATAACTTTGCTTTAGAGTTTTGGGGGTTTTCTTCTTTAGATTTTGGGTTGAAATTCTGTCTCAATCACTTTCTTCTTTAATAAATGTATTAACTGTGTATTATATATTAACAGTTTGTCTTAATTTAGTGGAAATGCAACAAGTTCTGCCAGTTAGAAGTCAGCTGGGTGGATTATTTCAAGGAAGTGCATCTATTCGACCTGTCATACAGCAGAAAAGGACCATGCCAACAACACCAATGAAGGTAAATCTTCCAATTAAACAGGTTCATTTAAATAACGAAAGCCTGTATTGTCTAAGTGTGCCATGCCTAATTTCATGTGTTGTCCATGTAAATTGAAAATCATTGAAAGTCTCCATTGCAGTGTCATAGCCAGACAAGTCCTGTAAGCCTTTTTTTTTCCTGCAGCAATTTCAAACTCCTGAAGGACCCTGTTATTATAGTCAATAGTATCCTCAGGATTTATTTAATCTCTCATTTCTGAGATCTATTGCTGTCAGTTTTTCTATTTTTCTGGTCTGTCCACATGTGAACATGAAATATTACTGTATACCATTAACTTCATGGTGCTGTACATCTGAGGATTTAGATACAGTACTAAGTGACCAACTGGTACAGTAGGATAGAGGGCCACTGGGTTAGTTATAAATACCTAGTCTAGAACCATATGTTAGTAAAGCCCAGAATGAGGGACCTCTGACCTTCTTTTGGCTAATACCGGTTGTCTAGTGTGATTTGGAGTACAGCTCTTGATGTCTGAAGGCAGTGGAGCTATATTTGCTTTGGGTGTATTTTTCAAAAAGAAGGTTCTACAGGTGGTCTAAAATCATAGGGAGTGCCTGGTTTATTGATGCGCCAAACTTGGCTGGTCCAGTTGTGTGGGAGTGCGTAAAGAACAGGCAAAAAATAGTTTTGCAAGATGGGGCTTATTCTATACCTCTAATAAAATCTTACTCTTTGGTATAACCAGTGCAATCTTTGGAAATGTCTGGTACTGTAGAAAATAGGCTTGTTTCATTTTTTTTTTTTTTTTAAATCTGATTTTATATTCTGCATGCCAAATTGAACAAATTTTCCTAAAGAGTTGGTCTCCACCAAAAGGCAATCTTCGGGTATCTGCTCATAATTAAATGTGTATGAATTCTTATATGCTGTTTTACAACTTAGATATCCGTGCGTAAAAAGCACACTGTTACAATGGAAAGTGGATCTAAAGTTCCCCACGAAACAAGACAGCGCTATGTAAACTCCTTTGTTGAAGAATTCTTGAAGGAATCTGCAACTGTTCAGGAAGCTTTTGATAAGGTTTGTAAACTGTCATCATTTTGTTTTATGCTTCACACTTGTAGAACTAAAAATACATTTATTTTTGCAACTTTTAGAATATAATCTAAAAACATACAAATACTGTTTCTGCAGAATAGATGTCCTGGTGAGATGCATAAATGGCAAAGGCTGTCTGATAAGGGTTAATTGGTTTTGTTGGTGGCTTTTATAGGTTTGTTTTGTTTAGAATTACTAGAGGCACCCTTATAACAACTGCGTCCCTATTTCATGACTGGGCAAACCTAGGAATTGGCTTTATGGAGACTAAATAAGCACCCTATCCCTCTAGTACCTGTTTTTTATTTTTAGCATTCCCATACAAGGTGTACAGCGTTCCTCCCCGCTCTCACAGTATAGTGCTATAGGTGCTGCTATGAGGAAGGGGGTTCCTGACGGACTGTCAAGAACGCCCTTCTGACAGTGAAGAGCTACGGTACCGGCACAGATAGCTCTTTTCCAAATGTATACACTAGATTTCGGTAATCAAACGCTCTCTACACAAATATTGTGCACCCTTCAATTTAGGGTAGGTACCTCATTTTCCTCTTTTATCAAAGGAAACAGGAATTTGCTACCATAAGAAGCTGATTAAGATAATGTAGATAATCACCCATCGACATACACAAATTCTTCACCCCTGTTTCATCAGTGTCTGAAGTATTAAAAAAGGCAGTGCATACTTGCATTAGTATCCCAGTAAATCCTGCTCCTAACCATATGAATACAAGACACATTAAAAACAACTTTAACTTTTGAAGTATTTTTTTGGGAAAAAACGTTTGTGTATATACTCTATGCAAGTAATGGCAGTTTCAGTAGTAAATCTCTTCTTTTTCTAGGCCTTAGCTGAAGAAAAGTCTATTTATGATAGATGTGGAAGTAGAAATATGTATCTAAATATTGCAGTCAACAGCCTTAAAAAGTTAAGAGATCAGCGAAATTTGCAACTAGGTAAGAGAATTATATTTTGGCCAAATATATTAACCCATCTGTATCAAAGATTTCAATTGTCAGTATATCTGATATTAAGAGGCCGGATACTCTCAATTCAGGCGATGTCTTGTGGTAAAGAAGCACTCAAGAATTTTTTTTTTCTCCATGTATTATATGTCAGGGTCTTCGCCCCATTTGGGTCATGTGATGTCAGTGTGATCATTGTTCTCCCAAAGGGGGTCAGTCTCTGGCAACAGACCTTTAAGTATGATTTATATCACATGGATTGTACCGCATAGCCTGTCCTTGGGATAAAACCTCAGTAGCTAGTACTAATATAATACAGTGTGTGTCACACACCTATAATGAAGATCACAGTGAAGCCTACCTGACTGTAGATTTTTGGTCTCTTTGATCGTTTAAGAGAATATGTAAAGAAAAGTATAATTCCACTGCCTCCCAGCAGCAGTGACAACAGTTCTAGTTGCCCATGAGGTGCAGTGCTGAGGCATTTTGGGATTTGATAGCTCAGAGAAGGGAAAATTAGTCAAGATGGTCTGATCAAGAGTGAAGCGAAGCTGGATTGTAGTGATAAGAGGGCAGTATATGTGAAAGCCTGAAGAGTGACAATTATGTGAGGGATCCAGGATGGAAAATTCTCTTGCCCAGAGTGCTTCTACAAGCATGGCATAAGAAACTTCTGCCCATGGCTGTTTTAACTATGGGGCCAACGGTACACTTGCATCGGGCCCTATGGTAGTGGAGGGCCCCCTTTGGACAGCAGGACAGACCTACATTTGATTTCCAGGGCAATGGGTCTGGACGCCGATGAGTTGAAGCCAGTGATAAAATAGAGAGCTGTCCGCTCCCTGCTTCACCACCCGTCCGCTTTCTTTACTCCGTGTCCTGGGAGCAGGAGGTGCGATGCAGTGACCTCACATCATCCCTGTTACTCATTAAAGGCTCTGGAATCAGAGAGGAGTGAACGGAAAAGGTGAGTCTTATGTTTTTTGTTTTTTTTCTGTTTCATATATAAAGTGGGGAGCATGAAACTGTGGAGGTAAGCTGGAGAGGGGGGGACATAAGCAGCATATTGTAAGGGGCCACTATACTGAGAGCCACTAAGGGGTGTTATACTATGTGGGGCCATTGAGGGAGCATTATAATTTGTACAGGACAGGTATTTCTAGGTGGTGGTGCACAGGTCCCACCAATGTGCTATAACTGCCCTGCTTCTGCCAACCTTAGTGAAACTGTATAACCTTTCAATTTAACCACATGAGATTGTTTAATCTGTCAAATCATTTTGAAATGTTTAGGCTTGGAGAAGTCGGGGAGCAGAAAGATGAAGGGTGGATCAAAAAAGCAAGTTGTTAAAAACGGTATGTAAACCTGTCTTGACGCCTAGTGTGTATAACCTTGGAATAAAATGGCAGTTTTTTTTTTTTTGTTTTGTTTTTGTTTTTTTTGTTCATTTGTGAAAGTCTCTGACAGTAACCTGTTCTTGACTTAAGGGGGTTGGCCACTTTCAGACCAATATTGACAAATATTTGTATAATATAAAAAGTTACACAATTCCCCAATAAACTTTGTATCAATTCCTTGTAATTTTCTAGATCTCTGCTTGCTGTTCTTCATTCACTTTACTCCCATGGATAAAAATCCGTCCATGGTCATGACCGCCAGATGTTTTGGGTTTTTTTGTGCTTTGACTTTAACAGGTTTGTGCACTTGTGTCCATCACATGACCATGGAGTGATTTTTGTCCAATGAGAATAAGGAGAGTGACTGAAAGTAGAGAAAAGGTCTAGAAAACTGCAAGGAATTGAATCAAATTATTTTCGACTTTAGTGATTGATAGCAGTGCTGGGTTTTTGTGTGGATTTTTTTTTTTCCATGTTTCCTCCAAGGTTAGGACTTCAGTAGTCAAGGATGTATGTGTACTTGCTCCAGACCCTTTTAAGGCTGTATATCATACGTGGCTGTGATTCTGGGGTAACGTTCTTGCTTACAGAATGTGTATGCCATTAACGCTTTCAGGACCAAGTGTTGTTGATGCCCAAATGCGGAGGCCAAATTTAGCACTTTGGTATACATTGCTTTAAGTTGGGTTCATACTAGTGTTGGTGTCCGATGCTAATGTCCGTGCAAGATTTTAGCATCGCTTCAGCTATGTTAGGTGAAGTACAGACCCTCCTTAATGTAGCTGATACAAAGGGGATGGGCCACATGGACTTCTCCAGGGAACATACTTTTTGCCCTAAATAGACTATTGATGCCATGGTGCAGATACTTATCAGTGTTTGGGTTGTGCTGTCAAAGTTGCATCACGCTTGTTGCACACATGTCAGTAACATTTCCATATTACGCTAGGTTCACACCTGTGTTCGGGTCTCCGTTCTGTGCTTTCCGTATTCTGCATGGAAGAAGACGGAAAGCACAGACCGGGTTCGGCCGTGAGCGGTGGTGAGCGTTTTATGCTCTCTGCCACGAAACCGTTTTTTAAATCCGGACACAGAGTACTGCATGTCCGAATCTGCGTCCGGATTTAAAAAAAACTGTTTTGTGGCGGAGAGCATAAAACGCTCACTGCCGCTCACGGCTGGACAGCTTTCTCACCCATTCAAATGAATGGGCGAGAGTCCCGCAGGTTTCCATATCCTGCTCTGTTTTGTGCAGGAAACGGAAACCTGCAGAACGGACACCGGGCGCAGATGTGAACGAGCCCTTATACTGCCTCTGTCCCTACCTGTTATTGTATCCTCAAAAAGTCTGCTTCCCCATCTGTAGTTACATGTTAAGTTATTAATGGTACATGATTATAACAAGAGGAATGCTGCAGTACTTTGCTGCTGTGAGATGGCTATAATGTAGGCATTTTTAATTCCACAATTTAATTTTCATGTAGAACGTAACTTTCCTGCAGTTTTTGGGTTTTAACACACCCACCTGCAGATGAAGACTTGCAGCATGTATGAACTCTTCACATCTGTTTTTACAGAGTGCATTTTATTTGCATAAGTAGTTGCTTCCTTTTTACTGGAGCTGTTTAAGACTTCATAATTCCTGCAGTATTTCAAGACGGTTAAGAATAAGTCTTACTTTTACTTGGAGATGATGGAGATCTCTAGCAATGTTCCCATTTAGCACCCATGTGGTATGGCACACCTACTGTATGTGATTTTGCTTTCCAGAACTTGCTGGGCCTAATCTGTATAATCTACTCAAGGATTATCTTCTCTCTGAAGACCAGTTAATAGAAAATGGTTATCCAAGGCCAAATCCCGATAAACCTGGTAGTGCTGTAATTCACTGCACTGCAGCTAAAGGCATAGGCAATGATGGTAAGTAATTATTTGGTATGGCTTCTGTTTTATTTTTTTAGGTTTTTTTATTAAAATGCAGTGCAATATATTTACTTGTATATTTATTCTGGCTTCTGTTGAAGGTTTTATGCACTGTTGTAAATACTTCAACTGTTTTAAGCAATGTTGGAGCCACCAACCTTGGTACACTGTTGAAACATATGGAAACGAAGAATGAAAGCCTAACACTTAGAATCCTTGTACTACCAACACCAATTCAAGTTCTTGGTATTGGTGAATAGGTGCCACTTCAATGATTCCAGTAGTTTGCATTTTCTCTAGCTACAACGTTCCTGAGCAACAAGTGCAGTTAGTTTTGGTGCCTAATGTGGTATTTAAAGGTGTTATCAAGCTTCCAAGAATTATCTGCAAATACATCCACAGCAGTGGTAAATACTGTTCCCTTCTGTAGTGTTTTCATGGTTCTATTTTGCTTACTGCTCCTTGTATCACTGTTATTTCATGCACATCTGAGGTCATATGCTGCTGTGAGGGTGGGTTTGCTGCTCATGGGTGGGGGACACAGGCACAAGTGAGCAGTACCCACTGCTGTGGATGTATTTGAAGATAATTTTTGGAAGCTGGATAACCCCTTTTAATCTCTAATGTCAGAAGGGCAGTGTCAGGCAGCGGAACGTGATTCAGAGCTCCAATCAGTGTCAGCCTGTTTCAGAGCTCAGAATCTCACCCCTTGCCTGCTCATGCCTGCCACTGCCCTCCTGACAATACAGAGCCTAAATATATCAGGCACCAAAACTAGCAGCATTGATTTCTCGGAGAGGGTGGAGGCTTGGAATCACTGAAGCAGTAGCTATTAAATGATTTAAAGTGTTGGACTTGGAGGCGATAAAGGACACTATTTAAGCACACATTGAATTAGTGGTTTGCTAAATCTATATTAAATGCCCCTAAATGTTTCTTAGCATTAAGAAGAGTGTGCTGTAGGTGCGGAGAAACCTATTCTGTAACACTTCAAGGAAAGCATGTACGTAAAGAGGAGTGCACCTATCACTCTGGTAAAGTTTTGAGACATAAAGGCAAGTTAACTATATTTTCACTTGTATTATAAAACCATAAAGCTGTATAACTGGCTTGGTTCAATTAATATTTCTGTTTTAAAATTGAAGTCCCAGGGGGAATGGAAACTCGCTACAGTTGTTGTGAAGCAGCTGTTGGGACACCAGGATGTCAAACGGCAAAGGTAAAAATGTTGTAAAACTTATTAGATATGGCTATTTTAAAGACTTTCCCCCGAACCCCAGAGATGGTTTTACTTACTTTAAATGCAATAAAGGGCATTGTATTTAGTAACCCTGCATCTTTTAGATGCTGCTAGGGTTCTTGTCTGATACTTCAAAGATAGATATACCACCTCAATACACACATGGTTCCTTGTGTTCATCACTCAAACAGCCAGCAATTTTCAAGCAGGACAATGCCCCCTGTCACACAGGGTAAAGCAGTTCCTTGAAACTGAAAACATTTAAACCATGAAATGGCCAGTCCTGATCTAAACTCAATAGAAAACCTCTGGAAAATCATTGGTGACAGTTATGGCCAAGAAACCCACATTAGTGACAGAACTGTGGAAGAGACTGGGAGAAGAGTGGACCAAAATCACAGGAGAGCAGTGTGAGAATAGTGATGTCCTGTGCCGCAGATGTGCTGAAGTCATTCAAAGCAAAGGCCTGTAAACATTCTACTAAATGGTGACTTGTAACCTTCAGAAAATTTACTTATAATCTTTCTCTGTGCTACAGCCATTGGTGTTCTCTAACTTTTGTCACATTTTTGACAAAATAAAGGTTTCATGTTGATATACTTTGGTTATGTTATAAAACCCTGTTCTGGTGGCATGGTATACACCTTACAAAAAAAACCTTCAAATGCTGATCACTGTAGATGACCTTTATGTAAAAATCAAGTGTTCATACATTGCTAATTTTGATCTCTAATATGCATTCATATGTGAAAACATTATTAAACATACCCAAATTCATGTATATGCACATACACAGATAATTATATTATAGATGGATATGATTCTGTGTATATACACGGACATGGAGCCCATTGCACATCAGAGGGTGCAGTGTGGAGAAAGATGTTAGGAGGGTGTACTGGGCATGGGTGAAGACTGCTAGGAGGTGCAGTGGGTGGGTGCTGGTAAAGGCTGCCTGGAAGAACTAATACTCGCACTGCCAGTAGGTGTAAACCAGAAAGCATTGCATGAGCCCAATGAGGAATGGTGAAACTGGTCCAAACACACCCTGAAAATAACAGATTTGCTCATTCCTATAATAAGCATTTCCTGTCTTTAGTCCTGGAAAACCAATTTAAAAATCTGGAATTCTTGAAATGTTTAGACTTCATATAGGATTATTGAACCCATTAGAGATCTTGGAGTATCTTACGAAGCGCTCCCCTGTTTACCAGCCACTTTTGCAAGAATTTATCTTGTTTTGACTTAGGGGGTGTTCCCACTACCGTTGGTTACCATCAGCAGTGTCCATAGCTATTGTCAGTTTCAAGATTTTAGCAATGGACACTAGCTGAACCAACAATAATCCGTTAAAATTTCCATTCATTTCAATGGGATTTTATCTTGTGTGCGTTTACACACAATTCGCCAGCAGTCCATTTTGGGGTTTTTTTTTCCCAGCGGACATGCAGGACTTTTGTGTCTGTTTGAAAAAACAGATTCTTGACAGACTGTAAGTGTCCGTTATTTTTTTAATTTTATTTTTTTTAACATTGAAGTCTATGGGCAACAGACTTGTAACGGACAGTAACTGATAGCTATGAGTTATTGTTTGTTATTGTGTTAATTTTTTTTTTCTGCCCATGCTCAGAAAGCAAAAACAAAAAAAGTATAAAAAAACAGACAGTAACTTCGTGTCCATTTTTTAAAAAATTGATCCAGCAAATGGATCAGTTAAAAAAAAAACAAAAAAAAACGGATACATTAACATCAGTTAGTATCCCTTAATGTCTGTTATGATAGGTATCAGTTTTTTGGGGGTTTTTTTAAACTGAAACCTTCATAACTGAATTTAACAGTAGTGTGAACCATGCCTTAGCAATAGACTTTAAAACTGACACTAGGTTCACAGTAGCACGTGTCTCTACGTCGTTCAGGTCCACTTGATCCATGAGACTGAGGAGCTGATCCGCAAAAAAAAAATTACTATAATTACTTACCATTACTATAATGCGGTCTATAGGGTGACCACTGGTTTTAAACTGAAACCGGCGGGGAGTTGTCCTCCATGCAGGACATTTCTCTGCTGATTTTAGATCATCTGCCGCAGAGTCTTCGACGGAGACTCCAACACAGCTGCGAATCTGACCTGAGACGCATACATTTGTAGGCATACTTTCTTCTGTACTTGATTGTATTTTGTCATTAACAGACACATTTTAGTTTTTGCTTGTATGACCCTTCTTCGTTCCTTCCCTCCACTTGATTTGCTGAAAGTGGTTTCTAAATTTCTATTTTTTTTCATAAAGGTAAAAAAAATAAAAATTGTACTTTTCAAACTACAGTATATAGCAATAATCATTACAGAAAGAAAAGTATTTAATATGCTGCTCCCACTTCAGCTATTTAATTTTTTCCCTTCCTGAAGCTTCATGTGCATGATGGCCAAAAAGAAAATCTTGATGGGTATATGAAAACTTTTATCAAACTTCAACCATCAGATGGAAATCCCGGAATATATTCTTTAGATTGTGAAATGGTAATGTTTCACTCATTTGATTTTGATTTCCCATGGTTACCTTATTTCTTGTTTAATTGTTGTCTTCCATATACCATATTTAGTGTTACACAACTCGTGGTCTGGAGCTTGCGAGAGTCACAGTGGTTGACCCTAGGTTACAGGTGGTTTATGATACCTTTGTTATGCCCGATAACGAAATTATAGACTATAACACCAGGTATGTATAAAACATAATTTTTATTGTCTCAAAGCGGCGTCTCAAGTGTTCTTGAATAATTACTATTATATGTAATAGTTGATTGAATTGGCATTTTTTTCGAATGAGAGAAGCGTTGCTCGTAGAGATGAGCGAGTACTATTCGAAACTGCCGTTTCGAATAGCATGCACCCATAGGAATGAATGGAAGCGGCCGGCACGCAGGGGGTTAAGCAGCCAACCGCCAGCAAAGTTTGCATGCCGGCCGCCTCCCTTCATTCCTATGGGTGTGTGCTATTCAAAACGGCTGTTTCGAATAGTACTTGCTCATCTCTAGTTGCTGCTTGTCTGACAGTGGATGTCAGCTATTTATGAAGGAGTTGGGCTCTGGAAAAATGGGAGCCTATTGTTTTGGCCTACTGAGTACACATCCCTAGTGGTGGTGGCCTTTTTACTAAGCATTACTAAGATTGAGGTCTTCCAATAATTTAAAGATGGTGTTATGCTAATGATTATCTCCTTCCCAATATACACTTTATTTTGCTGTATAGTGTAAAACTACTAGTTTTAGTTTAGAACATAATATACTATAGGAGATCCAGAGGAATGGAAATGCAAATACAGGGGATGATGCAGCTAAACAGATTCTGTCCACCCCCCCAACAGAGAAATTTTAGCATAGTAGAAGAGTTGCTTGAAGGTGTCACATGTATATAAGTATGTAGTGAACTCTTACATTGTAGAAACTGAAGGATTCTCAGTGCAGTGCACATAGAAAGCAGTCTGCAGATAAGTGTATATACTCTATACTAACTATATATACTAACTAACTATACTAGTATATACTAACTGTATATACTATATACTAGTGTGTATATAGGGGAAACTGTTCAACAGCATCATCAATAACAGAATCCTCACCTTCCTCACACAACACGGGGTCCTCAGCAAGAGCCAAGGAGGGTTCATGCCAAACCACCGCACCACAGACCATATCTACACCCTGCACAGCCTCATCAAGACGCATGTTCACAACACCAGAAGAGGCAAGATATTCGCCTGCTTTGTGGACTTTAAGAAGGCGTTCGACTCAGTATGGCACCCAGGCCTACTCCTAAAACTCCTAGAGAGTGGAATAGGAGGAAGAACGTACGACGTCATCAAGAGCTCCTACACCGGAAACCAGTGCAGTGTGAAGGTGAATGGGAAAAGGACAGCATACTTCCAACAGGCCCGAGGGGTCAGACAAGGCTGTAGCCTGAGCCCAACGCTCTTCAACATCTACATCAATGAACTGGCTACAGCCCTGGAGGCCTCACCAGCCCCAGGCCTCACCCTGAACGACCGGGAAGTGAAGTTCCTGCTGTATGCCGATGACCTCCTTCTCCTGGCCCCCACTGAGAAAGACCTCCAAGAAAGCCTGTCCGTGGTGGAAAAATTCAGCACCACATGGGCCCTACCCATCAACCAGAAGAAGACCAAAGTCATGGTATTTCAGAAGAAGGGCCACAATAAAGCCTCCACCACCCCACAATTCACACTGAACGGCTCCACACTGGAGAAAACCAACAGCTACACCTACCTGGGGCTGGAGCTCAGCCAATCAGGAAGCTTCAAAACAGCAATAGAAACCCTGAAAGCAAAAGCCTGCAGAACCTTCTACGCCATCAGAAGACAACTGTACCACCTCAAACCACCGGTGAGGGTCTGGATGAAGATATTTGACGCTGTCATCTCCCCGATCCTTCTCTATGGCAGCGAGGTTTGGGGCCCAGCCACCTACCCAGACCAGTCAAAGTGGGATTCCAGCCCAACAGAGAACTTCCACCTGGAGTTCTGCAAATACCTGCTCCATGTCCATCGCAACACCACCAACATAGCCTGCAGGGCAGAGCTAGGCAGACTCCCCCTATGGCTCACCATACAGAAGAGGGCGCTAGCTTTCCAGGCACACATCCAGGGGAGCAAGCCCGACTCCTACCACTACCAAACCTGGCTAAGCCACCCGAGCAAACCAGACATTCACCAACCAAACAACAGCCAACCACCAAACCAAAAACACCAACAGATGATAACCAAGGCCGAAATAAAGGCGACCACAGAGGCAAACAGAGAGCGGTACATTGAAGAATGGAGAAACGAAATAAATAACTCCAAGAAACTCACCGTGTACCAATCCCTACAAAGGGACTACACCATGGCCACCTACCTGGAGAGAATACGCCACCCCAAGCACAGACAGACCCTGAGCCGGTACAGACTGAGCGCCCACAACCTAGAGATAGAGACGGGGCGATACAGGCAGACGTACAAGCCACGGGAGAACAGACTGTGCCAGCACTGTGACCAGGGGGCCCTAGAAGACGAGACCCACTTCCTGCTACACTGCACCAAATACTCAGCTGTGAGGGCCGTCTACTACCAAAGACTCTCTGCCCACATCCCAGACTTCATATCTGCAGACGAGAAGAGGAAACTCTACATCCTACTGGGAGAAGAAGAGGCCACTGTGGAGATCGCTGCCCAATACGTGGCAAGCTGTCACCAAACAAGAGGAAGATAAGACTCCACGGACTATTATATTTATCCCAATACACCCACCACACCCCACCCCCACCTCCAACCCCCCCATACAGCAGTCGCCAACGAAGAGGAAGATGAGACTCCATGGACTCCAGATGTTGCAAAAAATGTCTGCATGACAGTGAAAACTGCATAGTAACAAATAAGGTCTTAGAACGGCGTAAAATACCTCCGGCACTTGTGCTAAGGTCGCCATTTAAGCCATGTTTACTCGGTACAGTGATATAATGTTTAATAAGTAGTCTCCCACGTTGCGGAAATGCAGAGCTTGCTTTTGTTTTTTAGAGCCAGAGATGGGAGTGGATTGAGCAGAAGGTAGAAGTATAAGATAACTATACATTTTCCATTCCTTCTGTAGCCACTACTGGGTTTGGCTCAAACGCAGCAAAATCTGCAACAAAAACAGCTGCTTTTCTGCAATGTGAGGCCTCATCTTAAAGCTGCTTCTACTGTGAGCTTGAATAAACAATTTTGGGTTGCTAATTTTTTATTTTTTTGCTTTATAGAAGTTTTATACATTAAAAGTGATGTGCCATAGCAGGAAGACTTGTAAAATGGAATTCTATTGTCAATTAGCTTATTTGCCATGCCGTACAGAAAGTCCTAAAATGTATATGTTTGAGAACACTTTATTGTAACACTCCTTCAAATATATGCATAGGTTGTCTGGTGTCACAGAAGAGAACCTAAAGAATGTAACAACATCCATTAGAGATGTACAGGCCATTATGCTCAACCTGTTCAGTGCAGATACTGTTCTTATAGGACATGGGTTAGAGAATGACTTAATAGCTCTCAAGGTAAGAATAAAAACTACTGACTTATATATGGGTGCTGTTTTTTCCCCCCGGGGGAAGGTGTTTTGGGGAGAATTATTTATTTTATTTTTTTTTTAAATGACACATTGAATTTGTCAATTGATAATTTCTTGAAGAAGTCTTCAGTTTATGGCAGAAGTGTGTTTTTCAGAGAACTTGTTTACTTCATGGTAATGAAGATTAAAGTGTACCTCCAGTAATAACTGTGCATAAATGAATAGTACTGGTGAATAGTAGACACTTTTTAATTTTACTAAAGAAATGTTTGTTTTTGGATATTTATTTTCTACACTTTAGTCTATGTAGACTGGAAGTGTGAGAGAGCGGCTGCTAGAAAACTAATTCAAACTGCTTCTGCTAAACTTTTCTACTTTGTCCTATAACACTGCTAGGCTTATAGATAAGAGGCTACCGGTGCTCAGACTGTGGCAATAAATGAATTAACCAGTTGGAAGCAACCTCCTACTTAACCCCCTCTTTCTTCATAGTTGTGTGTGAGGCTGGATATGAAGAGGAGCCAGTCTTGTGTAAACAGATAGTTACAAGGACAGCAGCTTAAGTGGTGAAGGAAGCAATCTCTAGATATTAGAGTTTCTTATATTCAATATATTCATATATCATGCATTATTCATTTGTGAAAACTGGAGGGAAGCTATAAATTTACAAAGCAACAGAGATGAGATTTGGGTAAGTATATTTAAGTTTTCACATAATGGTTAACTACTGTAATTCAATTTTACTTTTTGTTTTACAGCTAATTCATGATACGGTGGTCGATACAGCAATGGTATTCCCTCATAGATTAGGCTTGCCTTATAAAAGGGCTTTAAGAAGCTTAATTGCGGACTATCTACGTCGCATCATCCAAGATGATGGTAAGATTGTGCATAGCTTTAGGTTTCCTGGCTTGGGCAACAAAGACTTTGGCAATGGTGTAGCACTAAAGCAGACATGGGATCTGATATTATATACAACGGTTTTTGGCTTAGAAAACAATGGTGTAGATCTTTAAAAAAAAAACAAAAAAAAAAACAGTGGCTGATGTTGGGTGACAAATCTGAGTTTTTCAACATTCTAGTCTAATTGTATAGATCCTTTTTGTTGGCTTACTTTGCTCCAGAATTTTGGCCCAATTCTGCTAGAAGAAAACGGAACCCATTGAAGTCAAGGCTTTTATTCAGCGCTGAATCCAGCACCATTTTCCTCCGTGTAAATGCACCCTTAAAGGGGCTCTATCAGCAAAATCATGCTGATAGAGCCCCACATATGCGTGAATAGCCTTTAAAAACACTGGCATGCCAGGGCAAATGATTAAGGCTAATGTTGTAGAGCGCATGTTGTATGAATACAAAGACATTCGAGGTTCATACTAGGGGTTGCTATTGTGGTTTCTGAATAGGGGTGGGGAAGTTAGACTCAGAAGAACTTGTAAACAGATTAGTCAATAAGAGTAAGTTTAACCCCTTAGCGACCTTTGATGTACTATTACGTCATGGACGCGAGGTACTTCACGCACCATGAAGTAATAGTACGTCATGGTGATTCCGCCCGCTCACTAGCTGAGCGGGCGGAATCGGAACTGGGTGATAGCTGTTACTGACAGCTATCACCCTTTTCCATAACCTCCGGTTGGTACTTTTACCGATCGGAGGTTTTAACCCTTTGATTGCGATGGTCAAACATGACCACCGCAAACAAAGGGTGCCGCGATCTCTCCCCCCCCGCCGGCACCCCCTGCGGCGAGATCGGGGGGTGCCGGTATCTGTAATATGTAGTCTGGGGTCTGGTTTGTGACCCCAGACAGCCCTGAGCACTCACTTACCTGGTGATGCTCCCGGTGTCTTCTGGAAGTGAGTCTGTGCCGTCCGCACAGCTCACTTCCTGTTTCTAGAGTGAGACACGTGCAGGCTGTCACTGCAGCCTGTGTCTCAGTCTATAGTAGAGGATCAGTGATGCAATCATCACTGATTCAAGTGTCTCTTAGGGACACAAGTGTAAAAAAAAAAAAAAAAGTATTTGAAAACAATTAATAAAGTTATAAAGTCCCAAAAATCCCTTTTTTCTATAAAAAATGAATTCTGTAAAAAAAAACACAAAAAATTAATAAAAACAATACATATTTGGTATTGTCGCGTCCGTAACAACCTGTACAACAAAACTGAAACAATATTTAATGTACACAGTGAACGGCGGTAAAAAATAACGGAAAAAACCCGCCGGAAGTAGTGATTTTTCGCCATTTCACCTTACAAAATGTGCTATAAAGTGATCAAAAAGTCATATGCACCCCAAAATAGTACCAATAAAATGCACAGGTTGTCCCGCAAAAAATAAGCCCTCAACCAACACTGTTAAGCGAAAAATAAAAATGTTACGCCTCTCAGAAGATGGCGATGCAAAAATCACTGATTTATGTCCCCAAATGTGTTTTTGTTCTGCAGAATTAGTATCGCATAAAAAATAACATGAGGTATCGCCGTAACCGTACCGACCCGCAGAATAAAGGTCACATGTTACTTATACGCTGCATGGCGAAAAATGTAAAAGGTAAAACTCAATACCAGAATTGATTTTTTTTCTCTTTTAAATCCAGCAAAAAAAGTTAATAAAATGTAATCAGTAAGTTTTAGGCACCCCAAGATGGTGTCATTACAAAATACATCGTATCCCGCAAACAACAAGCCCTTATATGGCCACGTCAGCAGAAAAATAAAGAAAATATAGCCTCTACCAACGTGAAGACAAAATTGCCAAATTATTAGAACACAACTGGCTGCGGCAGGAAGGGAATATATAAGCTGTGCGAGCGAATATCAGGGGACACCCCAGATTTACAGCTTATGAGGGAAAATATACCAGAAGTGACCCCAGTGTGACTCCCCCAATCATAGGAGCTACTGAGGGAATTTAGTGTCTGCAATGTCCTCCGCACCGCTTATACATTCCCTCTTCGCCATCCGCTGTGCAGTCACGTCCGGGATACTAATACTCACTACACCCCCTGATAAATTCTTTTAGGGGTGCAGTTTTCAAACTGCGGTCACTCCTTTGGGGAATCCACTTTCTGGTACCTTACAGGCTCTACAAACATGACATGGCGTTCAGATACCAAACATCTGAATCTGTACTCCAAAAGCCGCATCGCGCTCCTTCCCTTCTGCCCCCTGCTGTGTGCCCAAACTGCAGTTTATGCCACATGTATGACACTGGTGTAACCGGGGTAATGTCATATGTGAGTATAAACTGATATTAGGGCACATATATGACACTGTACCCCGGATAACGTACGTAATGTCATATGTGGGTATAAACTGATATTAGGGCCCAGCCGGACACAGAAGGGAAGAAGGTTATTTGGTTTTTGGAGCACAGACTTAGACGGTTTGGTTTTTGGATGCCATGGCACTTTTGCAGAGACCCTAAAATTTCCCCTACAAAATGGGGTCACTTCTTGGGGAATTCCAGTTTACTGGCACCTCCAGGGCTCTGCAAAAACAACATGGCACCCAGAAAGTCCCTCTAAATCTGTACCCCAAAAGCTAAAAAGCGCAGTGCTCCTTCCCTTCTGAGCCCTGCTGTGTGCCCAAGCAACAGTTTATACCCACATATATAATTTTTTTGCCCCTCGGGATCGCCCACTTAATAGTTTTAGGAGTGCAGGTCTCTGACAACACAAAGTGGGTGCAATGTATTGGATACCAAAATGGCATATTTCTTTAAAAATTTCAATTTTTGGGAAGCATTTTTAGTCTCAAAATGATAATACCACTTGATACATTCCTTGACGGGTGTAGTTTCTAAAATGGGGTCACTTTTGAGGGGTTTCTATTGTATTGATACTTTAGGGGCTCAGCAAATGCGACATGGCACCTCAAAACTATTCCAGCAATATATGCCCTCCAAAATCCAAATAGCGCTCTTTCCATTCTGAGCCCCAACATGTACCCATACAGCAGATTATGATCACATATGGGGTATTGCCGTGTTCAGTGAAATTGTGTAACAAACTGTGGGGGGCTCTTAATTCTCTAACTACTTGCAAAAATTAAAAATATGGCGCTAAATGGACGATTTTTTTGAAAAAAAGTAATTTTTCATTTTCACAACTCAATGGTAAAAAAATCTGTGAAACACCTGTAGGGTCCAAGTGCTCACTAAATCCCTTGATAAATTCCTTGAGGGGTCTAGTTTTCAAAATGGGGTCATTTGGGGGGGGGGGGGTTTCCACTGTTCTAGCACTTCAGGGGCTCTCCAAATGCAACATGGTGCCTGAAACAGATTTCAGCTAAATTTGCCCTCTAAACTCCCAATAGCGATCCTTCAGCTCTGGACTTTACAGTGTGCCCATACATCACTTTACATTCACATATGGGGCATTTCTGTAGTTGGGGCAAAGTACTTGACAATTTGTGGGGTGCATTTTCTTTTTTAACCCCTTGTGGAAATGCATAATTTGGGGTTAAAGCAACATTTTATAGCAAAAAATGTCACTTTTCCTTTTGTTGGGCCAATTCTGTTACACTCCTGTAGGGTCAAAGGGCTCACTAAACCCCTTGGTAAATTCCTTGAGGGGTATGGTTTCCAAAATGGGGTGACATTTTGGGGGTTTCCACTGTTTTGGCACATTAGGGGCTCTGCAAAAGGGACATGGTGCCTGAAAAGTATTCTAGTAAAATCTGGCCTACAAAATCCAATTAGCGCTCTATCCGTTCTGAGAGCGACCGTGTGCCCGTACATTAGGATACCAGCACATATGGGGTATTGTCGTGTTCAGGAGAAATTGTGTAACAAAATGTGGGGTGCAGTTTCTCCTTTAACCCTTTGTGAAGATGAAAAATTTGGGGCTACAGTGACATTTTATTATAAAAAAAGTAATTTTTCATTTTCACATCTCAATGGTAAAAAAATCTGTGAAACACCTGTAGGGTCCAAGGGCTCACTATACCCCTTGATAAATTCCTTGAGGGGTCTAGTTTCCAAAATGGGGTGACATTTTGGGGTTTTCCACTGTTTTGGCACCTTGGGGGCTTTGCAATTGGGGCATGGCGCCTGAAAAATATTCTAGCAAAATCTGGCCTACAAAATCCAATTAGTGCTCCATCTGTTCTGAGAGCGACCGTGTGCCCGTACATTAGGGTACCAGCACATATGGGGTATTGTCGTGTTCGGGAGAAATTGTGTAACAAAATGTGGGGTGCAGTTTCTCCTTTAACCCTTAGTAAATGTGTAAATTCTAGGGCTAAATGAATATATTAGTGACAGAAATTGAAAAATGTAAATTTGACCTCCATTTTGTTTTAATTGTTGTGAAATGCTGAAAGGGTTAAGAAACTTTCTAACTGCTGTTTTAGATTCTTTCAGGGGTGCAGTTTTTAGAATGGGGTGACTTTTGGGGGGTTTTATTAGAAGCCTTTCAAGTTCCCTTCAGAACTGAACTGGTCCCTTGAAAAATGTGTTTTGGAAATTTTCTTGAAAATTTGGAAAATTACTGCTTGACTTATAAGCCTTATAATATCTGAAAAAAATGAAAGGGTGATTAAAATTTGATTGCTACATAAATCAGAGACATGGTTAATTATATTTATGAAAAAATTCGGGTAGTATGACTTTCTATTTGAAAGGCTTGCAATTTCAAAGTTTGAAAACTGCATTTTTTTAAAAATTTTCACCAAATTCCCTATTTTTTCATAATTAAAGACAAAACATATAGACGAAAATTTACTACTGACATAAAGTACAATGTGTTATGAAAAAACAATCTCAGAATCACTTGTGTAAGTTAAAGCGTCTCAAAGTTATCACCATTTAAAGTGACACATGTCAGATTTGAAAAAAGAGGCCTGGTCCTTAAGTCACTTTTGGGCTGTGTCTCTAAGGGGTTAAAAGGTTAGCTGGGGAGCAGAGAAGAGTGAAATGAGGTAATTGGTGGGTGGCCCACTTTTTGGGAGGGACATGGTGGAAAAGATTAGAGTTCAGTGAAAGGAATGGTTGTCTAAGGGCCCCTTCACATGGAGTATACGCTAGCTGATTCTGAACGTGTAAATGTTCCGAATCAGCGGCGTTTATAACAGATCCCATTGATTTCTATGGGAGCCGGCATACGTGCGCTCCCCATAGAAATGAATGGAAAAAAGCATCCCATTCATTTCTATGGGGAGCGCCCGTATGCCGGCTCCCATAGAAAGCAATGGGATCTGTTTTACACGCCGCTTATTCGGAGCGTTTATATGTTCCGAATCAGCCAGCGTATACTCCGTGCGAAGGGGCCCTAAGGCATGCAAACTTGTCCACAGAGGCTCATATTTACTGTGTGATGTAAACTACTGTTCCGCCAAAATTTAGCTGCATCTCATTTTAGAAAAACATATTTAAATGCACCAAAAAACCCTGCCCCACCAATTTTCCTATTTTTAGGCTAAAACTTAGAGCATATTCTGCTTATAGCTGTAAACTAAGCCAACAAATAGGTGGTACAAGCTGACTACAAATCTGCGGTTTTCAGATGTGTATGTTTGGATCTTTAAAGTATGGAATACAAATTGGCTGCATTTCCTGGACTCAACACTGAGCAGGGACCTGGAGTGATTGTGCTACACTCTTCCTCCCTGTGGTACTGTTCTCCCTTACTGTAAGTGTATTCAGTATGGGACATCAGTCCCATGGGGGAAGCAGGGACTCTTGACATCATAAAGGATGCTGGGAGCTTGGATCCTTGCACAATGTTGGATCAGGAAAATCTGAACATCATATTGTATCACACTAACCAAACAAGTCCTAAAGCTGGTTTCAGTGTTTGGAGGATATGACTATAATGAAAGCAATCATAAGTGCCTGGTGCAAGGTCAGCTGTGTCAGAAGAATGTTGGTCATGTTTGATTCAGGAAAAACTGAGAAATTTTTTATAATAATCTTTTATACTCCAGAAATCTGGAGTGCAAGTGGTGGGCAAATATAGGCACTGTGCACCAAAGGCACACGATTTACCACTGTGATGGGTTTTTTGCCCTGCTAGCCTCTTTCAGGTGTAGTAAATGTGATTAGCCAGTGCGTCTAAACCTTAATCCCCTCCTCCACCCACTGAAACTGGCATGAGTTATACCTGTAATCTACCGGGCACAGAAATTTCCACGGGGAGGTGAGAGCAGGGAGGCTGATGATGATGATGACGACTCATCAACCTCCCTGCTCTCAACCCCCCCTGTTTACACAAAACACACAGTGCTAAGTGAACTTCTGGTGCTCTGTGTTAGTTAATTGGCATATCAATAAAAGCGGGCTAATTCAAAAACTGCTGAGAGGATTAACAAATTAAAGGTATTTCTGGAATAGCCTTTCTAAATAAAAAAAATCACTTGGGGGGGGGGGGGGGGGGGACTACTGATGAGCCCTTTAAAGGAGGACATTTCACAACCTCCAGTTCTCGGAATCTGTTAATAGATGCTGCTCCACTGATTCTGGCACAGTTAGATATTTTTCCTCTTATTCCCAAGCGATCAATACCATTTATTTTGGTGCCTGATATGCTATTTAGTCTCTGTACTGTCAGAAGGGCAGTGTAAGGCAGGAGCAGACAAGGGGTGGGATTCTGAGATCTGACATGGTGTGCCTCTGATTGGAGCTCTGAATCTCACCCTTGTGTCTGACACTGCCAACCTGACATTACACAGCTTATATAGCATATATAGAACAAAAACTGCTTTTTTCCTTGGAAACTGTTTGCGCTAGAAAAGACTCCAACTGTGCTGGAATCAGAGCAGCGGCACCTATTCAGATGATATAGTAGTGTTCAAAATAATATTAGTGTTTTCAAAAACATGAGTTAAGCATAAAACCTTTATAATGGTTATTTCCATGAATTGGGAACTTTGCACACTGTTTTCTAAATAAACACATGAAGAGAAATGTATATAATTTAAAGAGGACCTTTCATGGGTTTGGGCACAGGCAGTTCTATATACTGCTGGAAAGCCGACAGTGCGCTGAATTCAGTGCATTGTCAGCTTTCCCAATCTGTGCCCCGGATAAAGAGCTTTCAGTCCCGGTACCGTAGCTCTTTAGTCAGAAGGGCGTTCCTGACAGTCTGTCAAGAACTTCCTTCTCAACAACAGCTCCTATTGCGCTGTACTGTGTGAGCGGGGAGGAACGCCCCCTCCCTCTGCTCACAGTGCTCGCCCATAGACGAGTATTATCAGGAGGGGAGGGGGCGTTCCTCCCCGCTCACACAGTACAGGGCTATAGGCGCCGCTGTGGAGAAGGACGTTCCTGACTGACTGTCAGGAACGCCCTTCTGACTGTAAAGAGCTACGGTACCGGGACCGAAAACTCTTTATCCAGGGCACAGATTGGGAAAGCAGACAGTGCGCTGAATTCAGCTTTGGCTTTCCAGCAGTATATAGAACTGCCTGTGCCCAAACCCATGAAAGGTCCTCTTTAACTACTTTTACATGAAATGACGAAAAATGAACATTGGGCTGTTCAAGAAAATAGCGGTCTTTACAAACGCAAAATTTACTTTTTTTTTTTTTTTTTCTTTCTTTAGCATTCCTGTGAATCAGTAACCTAATGTTTATTTGTATAACCACAGTTTTTTACAACTGCTTCACATCAACCAACTTCTGGTCAACCTGTCAATTGGTATTCCAACTTCTAATTTAAAGAGAAAGCGAGACACCGAGCAACCACATAGTGTAGATATGAGAGATGAGCGAGTACTGTTCGGATCAGCCAATCCGAACAGCACGCTCGCATAGAAATGAATGGACGTAGCCGGCGCGCGGGGGGTTAAGCGGCCGGCCGCAGTCAAAGCGGAAGTACCAGGTGCATCTATTCATTTCTATGGAGCGTGCTGTTCGAGTCAGCTGATCCGAACAGTACTCGCTCAGCTCTAGTAGATATGTTTGAAGACCTCAATAGATGTTAAAAAAAAAAAAAAAAAAAAGTACAGACCAGTTGGCCTCTCACCTGTTGTGGTTACGACAACAAAATATAGGTAGTTGTGCGTGTGTATATTCGATTTCCAGGTGGAGGTGGCAGCAAACCCACTGACAGCACCGAACACCAGATGGAACAGGACAGGCCTATAACAAGAAACCAGTTGGGACTGCACTCAGGTCAAGGAGGATGAACAGTACAAATGTTTTTATTGAACAAAACACCTGTTGATTGCTTGTTCAGCCTCCTTAACCTGAGCGCAACCCCAACTGGTTTCCTGTTATACACTGCTTATCTATTTTACTCTCTTTAAAATATGTATAAATAAATGGGACCATCCTAGGCACACGTTCTGATTTCCTGTGATGTTCCATTTCGCCATTCCCCCCCCCCCCTTCCCCACCCGGCAGAAGCAAAGAAAAGTAGCATTCTATTGCGCATGTGTGGCTTCTGCTGGCGCGCTGGATCCCAGGTGCAGGGAGAAGAGGGGACAGTGGACCTCAGTCATTTCCAGGATGAGAAGATAGGTAAGTATGATGGGGTGGGGACTGGGGGGCTGAGTTAGATAGGTAGATAGGGCTACTAGTCTGTGGGCTGGCTAGGGAAGCCCAGGTGGGTGTTGTAGGGAAGGAAGTGTGTGTGTACTGCAATGCATCATGGTAGTTGTAGGCTAAGACAGCAGGAAGCTACCCATGTAAACAAATGAAGAGAATACCAGGACCTACCAGAGAAATCCAGAAATCACTCAAAACACAGCTAAAGATATTTGGGTGCATTTCTTAACACATTAATGGCACTAACAGACTTTAAAGGGTTAATTTTTTTTAAAAAAAATATTTTTTAAAGGGGTTTCCTGGGCAAAAAAAAGTACTGTTCTTCTGAACAATGTCTTGAATGACCCGTATTTCTTAGGCTTTCAACGAGAAATGTATGCACAACATGTGCAGGCTTTACTCTTAAATAAAAGCCTTTGAGTTCACACCTCTTTTGTTACACAATGCTAGACCTCTGCACTGCTATTATTCTGAACACGCCCCTTTCAATTAATCATTCAAAGAGACAGAGAACTAACAGCCTCGGCATTCATGATCTGCAGGTTTCTAAGAATCAACTGCTCCAACTGGTAAATTGTTTGACATGTAGTAATAGAATTTATACCCAAAACAGTGATTGATCTGGTTAGTCATATTGAACTGCTATTATTGTGAATACTACTGTAAGAACTGGAATTGTTGAAAGTTTTTTTTTTTTCATTCTGACAGTGTTCTTTTTAAAACCCATGCACATGTGATGTCTTCCCGCCACAGTCACACTCCCATCCAGCCCCCCCCCCCCCCCCAAACTGTGGTATTTATTTATTTCCATATGGGGAAAATATCTTTATATATTTTGGTACCCCTCACATCTGAAAATGCCCAATGTGTTTACAGTCTACAACAGTACAGTTTATGGCAAGTCCTCAATCTAGGTAAAGTGCTTCTATTATAGGCTATTTGTGGTAGCTTGTAAAAGAAAATGGTACAATGAATTACCTGGAAGCCTCCAGTAGGCTCCTAGTACTCATAGAAACATACTACTGCTCCAGGATGGCAATTGGTGTGGTGCTGCCAGTGATCCAATGCCCCAGTTAAATGTGACCAACACATCTGAAGGGTTAATGCCAGTGATGAGAGGGGACCCTGATATTGGGAATGGTCGAAGATGGTGCCTGTTATAGTACTCCTGATTGTTTTAAAGCTTCTTGGCCTGCCAGTACAAAGTTCATATTGAGCCCTGCCTCAAGGACTAAAATATTGGTTATCTAATAAATCCTAAGGAAAGATCACCGATGTCCAACATGACACCTCTAGTAATTAGCTGTTAGAAGTGGTGCTTAAGCCTGTGACATAACATTAAACCTTTGTGTACAGAAACCTGAGTCTAAGTGTATTTACTTGTTTTATTCTGAGTAGTTAGTGGCCATGATTCAAGTGAAGATGCTACTGCTTGTATGGAGCTGATGATCTGGAAAGTGAAAGAAGATACGAAATGCCGAAGATAAGTGGCATCGGCTAAAGAACCACACACTTACCGTACTCTTAATCTATGGATGCCTTAACTAGCAGAACAGATGTCCTGTTACCTTTACTTTCTTTAGTGTGCTTGTTGGATTAGTGAATTGTTAATTTACATACTGTAATGTCCATGTTTGCAGAGCTTATTCATGTTTATACAGTGCATTTTTTGTGTTTTTCCTTTCTTTGTAGCATAATGGTGGTTCTTTCTAATGTTTAATTAATCTTTCCAAATAAAGATTACTGAGTATGTGTGGATTTACTGTGGAAAGAATGGTACGCCATCTTTATAAGGTCTTCTGGTTAGACTAAAATACAAATTCCATAGATGGTTTAAAAAAAAAAATAAAACACACCCAACCACCTTTGGTTAACCTATATTAAAGAGAGTTCATCTCAAAAAGGGTGAAGTTTCACATGAAAGTTCTAAGTGGGTTTGTTTGTTTTTTCCTTAAATGTATTACTTTGACTCTACACCCTTCATTGTGGGGAGAAAAAAAAATTCATTCCCCCCCCCCCCTGGATTGTGCATACATAGTTACATAGTAGATGAGGTTGGATAAAGACATTAGTCCATCAAGTCCAACTTATATCCCTACATGGTTGTTAGCTCAGCTTTTACAGTATCCGAGTTGATCCTACAACTTGCATGAATCCTTGCTACGCAAGTATATCTAGCCAAACCATATATGTACCGAGAGCAGCATGACTGGCTAGTCTGACAGTCTAGGGTTAACACCAATCATACAGGTGGACACTTTTAGGCTGGTCTTACACGACTGTAATGCTTATACGGTCCGCATGTTGCTGATCAGCAACACTATTTGGTGATTATTAACATACACTCCGCAGATGCCCGTAAACTGCCGCACTTGCCCATAAAGATCTATGGGCGAGTCCATGCAGTGCTGTGAATTGCGGCCATTATGGATCTGTTCTAAAAAGTGCGGACTGCGGTTGCGGCCCGGCACATCACTGAGAAAATATCCAGTGCTGTAAGAGGCCGCATTGAGTATAATGTGTCCGCAAATGGTCCATAATTGAAAACCCTCAATTGCGGACCATTTGCGATCTTAAACTATGGTCATGTAAGACCAGCCTTAGTGAGCCTTAACACAGAGTATACGCTCCGCTCATTCTGAACGTAAACTCGTTCAGAATGAGCGGCGTTAAAACAGATCCCATTGATTTCTATGGGTGCCGGGATACACGTATATCACATTGAAAGCAATAGATAAAAAAAGAAAAAAGCCTCCCATTGATTTTAATGTGTACCGTGCATGAGCCAGCACACATTGAAATGAATGGCATCTGTTTTGAGCGCTCACACTCTGACACGTGTATATGTGTCTGAATGCATGGTGTGTTACTCCGTGGGAACGGAGCCTTAAGGGGTGTTTACACTACCGTCTGTGTCCAACAGCTAGTGTTCATGAAAAATCTTGTGGGGACACTAGCTGTGTCCGTGACATTTTGCATTGATTTAAATGGATATCAGGTGTGTTCTTTTACAGTCCGTGTTTGTCCTTAAGTGTCCGTTCCCAAAGATGTCAGACTTTTGGGGTTGAGCCGATCTTGACTTTTCAGGATGAATTTTAAAATCCGATTTCCGATCATTTTTCATTCGAACCCGATCTCGATCCCAATGCAAGTCAATGGGATTTTTTTTTTTATTAATCGGAGATCGGATTTTAAAAGCAATCCTATTCACTATACAGCATGGAATCTAACAATTGTTAGAATCCACGCTGTGTAGTGAATCACTAAAGTAGCCAGAGGATTTTTTATTTTAAATCCTCTGGCTACTTAGTCCCCCCGGTGTCCACTTACCTCCAGAGATGGCTGGTCCGGTGCCCAGTGCCTTCCTTCTTCTTTGCCTCACTGCCGCTCCATGCTGCTCTTCTCTAGAGATGAGCGAGTACTGTTCGGATCAGCTGATCCGAACAGCACGCCCCATAGAAATGAATGGATGCACCTGGTACTTCCGCTTTGACGGCGGGCGGCCGGCCGCTTAACCCCCCGCGTGCCGGCTACGTCCATTCATTTCTATGCGAACGTGCTGTTCGGATCAGCTGATCCAAACTGTACTCGCTCATCTGTGGGAGGAGAGATGTCACGTCTCCCCGCCCTATACCCACCCACACTCTCCTAAGCCACAAGCCCTGCCTACCTAGCGCTTTAAACACTAACCTGGGAGGCGAGGCAAGAAGAAGGAGGGCACCGAAGCAGCCATCTCTAGAGGTAAGTAGCTGCTAGAGATGTTTAGTTTAGCCTTCCATTCCAATGAATGGAGGCAGGGGGTTAAGGCTGTGTGCCGGCTGCTTCCATTCATTCCTATGGAACTGCAGCAGAGCCCTCACACTGAGTATACAGCGTATACTCTGTGAAGGCAAAGCCTTGTGGGAAAAGATCACCGATCTCGATCCCACATAAAAAGATAATGTTCGGAATTCCGATCTTGAAATTTTCTCGATCGCCGATTGGAATCCGATCTTTCTGAACATGATCGCTCAACCCTACCGACTTTTCAAGCGGATAGCAAAACCCGACATGAAGGTGTTTTCTGTCCACTTGAAAAGTCGGACATCTTTGGGAACAGACAGTTAAGGACAGGCATGGAGTGCAAAAGAACGCACCCGATGTCCATTTAAATCAATGCAAAATGTCACGGACACAGCTAGTGTCCACTGATAATGTCCGCACAAGATTTTCGCGGACACTAGCTGTCAGACACCGACGGTAGTGTGAACGCTCCCTTAAAGAGGCCAAAAAAAAAAAAAACCCAAAACACATCAAATGCGCAACACACACACGCACGCCAGTCTTATTTCAGTTTTTCTGTCTTCTTTCACACTTCATAAACTACTGAAAAAATACTCAAGTGTGAATAACTATCTATTTTGTATATTGCGGCCTTTTGTTTTTGATGTATCTTGAAAGTAGCATGCCTCACAAACAGCCCTGCTCCAGGAAGAGCCATGCAGTTTTGGGTGCAGCTTCTTAATTATATGGGTGCAATATGTTAACTATGTCTCACAGGTAAAATTAAAAAACTGAATGCCACATCAAAGCTGAATCCCCCCCCCCCATGGCAGCTGAAAATTGGTTCACATAATTGCAATTTTAGGTGTTAATCTGTTTCTCATGGACTTTTCACTTCGTGAGTGTGGCCAACTCTGTTTCTGAACAGGTTTTAGGCTATGTAGATGGTGCGGTTTCACACACATACTTAATAGCACATGAAGAATTAACAGAACGTGATATTATATGAAAGTTTTGTTACTGTTGGATGTTATGCAAATGAAGAAAGATTCCTTCTACGGAAAAATGCCACAAAAATAGCATATGGAGGTATTTGGGAAAACTGGCATAGGAGGATATTGTGGTCATATTTAGGTCATATTTAGTGCAAGACCCTATCTTGTGGCACAACTTCCATTCTGTACCTCACTCCACACATTGTGCATATTGGGGTGGGGACCCCTTGGCACAACAAATTCATTATAACTAGTTTTCTGGTGTGAGTTGTAATGGAGATCTACACCAGTTCCTAACTCACATAATTTTCCAATCGATGGCAGGAATGGCCAACTGACTTAAAAAGAGGCCAGAGCCTAAAATCTCGTTCCCTATGCCAGTCGGATTTTATTAAGATTAGTGATAGGCCAGACAAAGGGACTCCCATCATTGGGAAAAGTAATTTTTAGATAAGCACATCCTTGCACAGCCTTTACAAAGGCTATTCTACACTTACCTTTAGTATGTAAATTGCCTCAGTAGTGTTTGAATAAGTCCATTTTTATATATATGTTAATGAGCCTCCACTGTGCACCAGAAGGCTGCTGTGCTGATGACTCATCTCTGCTGTACATACACATAGAGCAGACAGTGCACAGAGACACTTCCGGTGCACGGTGGAAGCTCATTAACATATACACTCACCGGCCACTTTATTAGGTACACCATGCTAGTAACGGGTTGGACCCCCTTTTGCCTTCAGAACTGCCTCAATTCTTCGTGGCATAGATTCAACAAGGTGCTGGAAGCATTCCTCAGAGATTTTGGTCCATATTGACATGATGGCATCACACAGTTGCCGCAGATTTGTCGGCTGCACATCCATGATGCGAATCTCCCGTTCCACCAC
Source organism: Leptodactylus fuscus (assembly GCF_031893055.1). Lineage (NCBI taxonomy): Eukaryota > Metazoa > Chordata > Amphibia > Anura > Leptodactylidae > Leptodactylus > Leptodactylus fuscus. The sequence continues at coordinate 167,846,124 of NC_134265.1, forward strand.
ATCCCAAAGATGCTCTATTGGATTGAGATCTGGTGACTGTGGAGGCCATTGGAGTACAGTGAACTCATTGTCATGTTCAAGAAACCAGTCTGAGATGATTCCAGCTTTATGACATGGCGCATTATCCTGCTGAAAGTAGCTATCAGATGTTGGGTACATTGTGGTCATAAAGAGATGGACATGGTCAGCAACAATACTCAGGTAGGCTTTGGCGTTGCAACAATGCTCAATTGGTACCAAGGGGCCCAAAGAGTGCCAAGAAAATATTCCCCACACCATGACACCACCAGCCTGAACCGTTGATACAAGGCAGGATGGATCCATGCTTTCATGTTGTTGACGCCAAATTCTGACCCTACCATCCGAATGTCGCAGCAGAAATCGAGACTCATCAGACCAGGCAACGTTTTTCCAATCTTCAATTGTCCAATTTCGATGAGCTCGTGCAAATTGTAGCCTCAGTTTCCTGTTCTTAGCTGAAAGGAGTGGCACCCGGTGTGGTCTTCTGCTGCTGTAGCCCATCTGCCTCAAAGTTCGACGTACTGTGCGTTCAGAGATGCTCTTCTGGCTACCTTGGTTGTAACGGGTGGCTATTTGAGTCACTGTTGCCTTTCTATCAGCTCGAACCAGTCTGGCCATTCTCCTCTGACCTCTGGCATCAACAACGCATTTCCGCCCACAGAACTGCCGCTCACTGGATGTTTTTTCTTTTTTGGACCATTCTCTGTAAACCCTAGAGATGGTTGTGCGTGAAAATCCCAGTAGATCAGCAGTGCCCTTCTGGCACCAACAACCATGCCACGTTCAAAGGCACTCAAATCACCTTTCTTCCCCATACTGATGCTCGGTTTGAACTGCAGGAGATTGTCTTGACCATGTCTACATGCCTAAATGCACTGAGTTGCCGCCATGTGATTGGCTGATTAGAAATTAAGTGTTAACGAGCAGTTGGACAGGTGTACCTAATAAAGTGGCCGGTGAGTGTATATAAAAACGGACTTATTCCAGATCTACTGAGGCAACTTACATACAAAAGGTATGTTTGGAATAGCCTTTCTAAAGCTATGCAAGTATGTGCTTATCTAAAAATGACTTTTCCCAATGATAGAGCCCCTTTAATAAATCTGTCCCTATGTGAATGGCTCTTCAGCTTACTGATAACATTCTAATGATAGGCTGATACAGAGTATTTATTTATATAACTTGGAATACAGTATTTACTATAGTGGTTGCCACTCTACCTTGGCATAAGGTGTGCCAAAATCTAGTTTGAGATCATTATTCAACTTTTTAAAAGTTAGAGCAGCGTAAAATATATTAAATAAACAGTAATAAGTAAACATGCACCATTTAACACATTTTATGCAGTTCCCTACCAGTTATTTTCAAGCTGAGATATGAAACAGTCTCTATAAATGTGGACCTATGCCTTTGTATTAAATGTATATATTGTGTATATACCTTATGTGCATGTTACAGATTGATATTTTCTGGGAAATTCATAGTGACTAGCTAACCTTAGGGTAAATCAGATATTGATAGCCTGTGGAGGGATGGATTCAGTGGCGTAACTAGGAATGGCGGGGCCCCGTGGCGAACTTTTGACATGGGGCCCCCCTCCCTTCCTGACCGACACCAAAGACCTTGACCGACCGACATCCCCCCCCCCCCCCCCGTGCCGCATTCCTGCACGCTCTATTATGTCCCATAGTGGCCCCTGCACACAGTATTATACCTCATTGTGGCCCCTGCACACGGGATTATGCCCCATAATGAACACCCACAAACAATTATTGGTACTATTCCGTTATCGGGCCAGCAGCAGCGCATTTCAGCACCAGCTTTCGGGACAGCAGTTCAGTTCAGCAGCGGGAATTACAATGACATCCGAGGACTGCTGGCCCGATGCTTGTGCCCAGTAGCCAGTACATCAATGACCCCCCCTCCATCTCCTCCTCCTTCCAGTGCTGCCCCCCAGCTCTCCTTACATCTACCCCATACCCTCTCCCCGCCACATGACTAAGCCGATGCTGGCCCGATGATAGAGGCTGTGCTTGTGTGTAGTAGGCAGTACATCGATCGATGCCCTCATCCTCCTCTTCCTTCCAGTGCTGCCCCCCAGCTCTTCTTACATCTGCCCCGTACCCTCTCCCTGTAATAGGCCTCACCGTAAATCTTGAGCAATGAATGCTACTAGATAGCCGCCGGACGCTGCAGAAAGTTTGTCCCTCCGGCTCGCTGTAGCTCACCGTTCCTATAGTCGGCGTGTTTCTTGTCAGGGCCTGGATTGAGCCCCGGTGTCTTTCCTTTCGGTCTCGGTACTAGCGCTGAGGTGAGGTCTAGTCGTGTGGCGGGGAGAGGGTACGGGGAAGATGTAAGGAGAGCTGGGGGGCAGCACTGGCAGGAGGAGAAGGATGGGGGAGGGGGGTCATCGATGTACTGGTTACTGGGCACAAGCATCGGGCCAGCAGTCCTCGGATGTCATTGTAATTCCCGCTGCTGAACTGCTGTCCCGAAAGCTGCTGCTGAACTGCGCTGCTGCTGGCCCGATAACGGAATAGTACCCAATTATTATACTCTGGGGGATTTTCAGACCCCAGAGTATAATAATCGGAGACCGAGGGGAGATACAGACATAAAAAAAAAAGTTACTTACCTGTCTCCGGCTCCGCTGCAGTCTTTGGTGGTGTTGGCCATCTTTAATAACGCACGGATGTCACATGACGTTTCATGCCCTCCCTCCATCTGCTCCCAGTTTCATGCACCCCTCATCTCTACCCCCATTTTCATGTCCTCCCCTCCATCTCTGCCCCTAGGTTACTGTTGCTCCTCACCACACATACAGACACACACTCTCCATCCTGCATCTCACATCCCCATCAGTTCAATACAATACACAGAGCGCCCCCTGACTACTATTAGATAGTCATTAGTAACAGCAATTGCAGGCAAGTCTGAATACAAACAATGTGTAGAGTACTGATCCAGCTACTGACACTGACCTCCCCCTCCTCCTAATACACAGATCTCAGCACACTGTCCTCTCCCCTCCTCCTAATACACAGATATCAGCACACAGACCTCTCCTCCTAATACACAGATATCACACTTACACACAGACAGACACTCTCCATCCTGCATCTCCCTTCCCCCTCAGTACCTAGCAGCAGATCTCTCCTTCTCTTCCAGGACTGCACGGGCTATAGACACGCCCACCTAGTCATGTGACGGCTGACGTCACACAAGGTCCTACAAGCTTTCCCCCGCTCTTATCTCAGTTACAACAGTTTGTCTGTGATAAGAGCGGGGATAGCAGAGGTAGCTGTCACCGGGCCCCTAATGTTTCGGGCCCTGTGGCAGCTGCCTCTGCTGCTATGGCGGTAGTTACGCCACTGGTTAGATTCCTTGCAAGCCTTCCTATTAGCTGAGTACAACAGCATAGCTTCATATATGGCATAGTAGTCTGAATGATACTGAAGCACTGTACCCATTTCCATTTAAATAAATGGGAACAGCATTTCAGTACAATTCATGGCCGCTAGCTTGTGTACAGAGGAGTGCAGCCCCCCCCCTATATGTAAATGAGCAAAGGCAACACCCTAATTATGGACAAAAAATAAATAATTTACACAATGCCTGCAGCGTTGTCCCAGAGACATAACCACCACTATCAACAATACAGCAAGTGGGCTGTGGAAATCCTCATGGACTAAAACCAGGCTTACAATGTGAAATACTGTACTTTATTCCAACAGACTCAGATCAGGTCATTCAAACACAAAAAAGCGCTATCCACACACTGTACAACAGTTCAGATATCATAGTACATAATCTTTCCATGTATAGAACAGTGTTCCAAATGCTTTATTATACTGATCTATGAAATACCCGGGACTACAGCAATATACTGTATATAGTTAATAGGATTTGTTTACAGTTAGGATTAGCCAATAAAAAACAAGCAAATCAACAATTCTGTTCATATAAGTAGTGTGAACAATAATGAAAACAATTTAAAGATGAAATTATATTTACATAGTTCTTTAAACATTTACATATGTAGCTCCACATAAAACATATTATACAGATTATAGACATTTTTGGACAGACAGAATATTGCACACCAAACCAGTCTAAGCAAATACATAGGACTTCACGCAGCTTCTTCAGCTGAGCAGTCAATGCCAGCATATGCAAACTTCTCATAAAGTGTTGTATTCACATAGGTCTAAAGAAAAACAAACCAATAACCTAATTAGCATAAACACTTTAGGACAAAAGGAAGTTGAATATAGAAATGATCCTGCCCTGCTTGTATGGGTATTCTCCAAATACTTAAACCCTTTAAGGATGCAGTGTGGTTTTTGTTGTTGCTATGCATATTTTCTACTTTTTTTTTTCCTTGGAGGGGGGGAGGGAGTGGGTTTGCTACAAAATAATAGTGAGAAGTACAATGTATAGCATTACATCATTTAACACCGGTTTTATAGTTCTCACCTTCCTTTCCTCAAGCATTCGTGTTAGAGAAAACAGTATTTTGCCAAATGATGGCCGCTCATATGGCTTTTCACGCCAGCACTGCCGCATAAGGTCAAACCTGTAGTTCAATAAATACACAAGTTATTACCACCAAGCAACAAAGACCATGAGGAATCATTTACAATCCCTGCACCCCTCACCTGTCTGTCACTCTCCAGGCTTCTTTCATGTATACCGCCCTCTTATCTCTACAATCCTCGGCTCCTGCCCAGACACCAATTTAGCTTCCATAATTTCTTTCTCATTGCTCTGCTATCCATCCCATGATGCATCAGTACAGAATTGTATGGACAGCTCCAGACTGTACTATATGTACCTGCTGAGGGCAGTGGAGTTGTCCTTTTGTCTATATCTTCCTAAATAACCTTAGTGACTGTGTATATAGTTAGGGCAGGGGTGTAGCAAGGGGTTGCTAATAAGCCACTTTTATGTATGTAGATATAGAGCAAGGGCAGTGGCTATATCTATATGGTAACCAAAATGGGTAGAGCTGTTGGTTCCATTTCTTATGCAAACCCAAAACAATAAGAAATCCTGCACCAATAGAGTTTTTTTCCTCTTTATGTGTGTTCTATTACAGCTGCTCTAAATAAACAGATACTGTAGACAATAAAGACTTTCTTACACTTCATCATCACAGTTTAGTGGTTTCTCAAGTCTGTACCCTTGTGGTAGCTTCTCATAGAGTTCTGCACAAGTCATACCACAATATGGAGTTCCACCTGTAAGCAAATAACATTTTACCATCATCTCATTTTAAAGTCAACATTAGAGCTTTACTGGTCTATTCCAAAATAACCTTCTTAATATTCTGCCATGTTTAGAAGAGTAGATAGTAGAAATACCAAACTGGGTTTGATACAACCCATGATATCACTGGGAAGGGGGGAGCATTAAACCACAGCATTATAATATGCAGTTGGGGGTCTAGCTTCCTAAAAATGCTCCAGATAATCATGAGGGTATAAATTATTGGAAAGATAAGTCAAGTGGTGTCAGGCACACAGATTTAGCCAAGGAGCGTTCCCATTGAGTGCAGTATTTAGCAAACCCCAATAGTTGATAGTGAATGAGTTATGAAAAGGTCACCTCACCCCCATGGGAAGAAGAATGGGTCTGCATATTGTTGTATATGTCACAAGGTAAAATGAATTATCAGTTCTCTTTTATAAACATCCCAAAGAACTACTAAATCCATGCTACAATACTAAAACTTCAATGAGTACCGTATGTATGGATCTGGGTGCAACACTGAAGAATTTCGTGCTAATGGTATCAATGCTTTGAATATGAATGTGCACCCATTGACACAGGGCATATTATATTTTGTATATTTTACATATAGAACACTGTTACAGAGTATCCTATCTATTCTAATATGACAGTAGTATGGTGTAAGGTATTGCAATCCCATGTGACACATACCTTACAAGTGGGAGATCTATTGCATGTATTAAGTAACACATACTTACCCAAACTGACAATTTCCCATAGCAAGACACCAAAGGACCACCTAAAACAAAATGTAAAATGTATCAGTGTCATTTATTGGCCAGACAAGTATGTTTAGGAGAAGGTTGGAAGTTCCACAACATCTGCAAGGAGTTTGTTTGCTCTTTTGGGTTTCTTCCAGGTACTCTGGTCTGCTCTCATACTGATAGAGAATGCAGAGTGTGAGCCCTACATGGAACAGTGACTGACACTGTCTGTAAAGTTCTGTGGAATATGCTGGTGCTATACAAGTAAGCATCCTAATTTTATTATTCATCTCTATTATTTTGGCTGTACTAGAGACAAAACCCAGTGCCGCACCTCCCATGAGGCGACCTGAAGCGAGCGCTTCAGGCGGCACTATGCCAGGGCCTCAGGGAGGGCGGCATTTTTGCTAACCTAAGCCAGTCCAGGACAAGCTGTCCTGGACTGGCTTATCACCGAGCGGTGGTTTGGGGAGGCCGCTGGAGCAGCGCTGCTCCAGCAGCCTCCCCTCACGCTCAGGCAGAGAGCAGGCAGTCTCCGGGCCTACTCTCTGCCAGCGAACGGGGATAAGCCCCGCCCCTTCAATTGGCCACGCCCCCGATCCGCCGGCCCCGCCCCCGCCCCGCCCCCTCCTCCGACGTGGGGGGGCGGCTTTCTGCAGTTAGCCTCGGGCGGCGAAAGGAGCAGGCTCACCCCTGACAAAACCCCTGCTGTAAGGATATTGATTTGACTCAAAACTCCCTTAACAAATATTATTGGAGTGCACTATGTTTGGATTATAAATGTTTTTTTCACCCGAGACCCCTAGTCATCAAGAGAACAAGAGACCCACTTAACCAACCTGGAAGACCAAGTGGAAATGCATGTTCAGTGTATCATTTGCGGGCTCTGTTTCATCCCCTCTTTCCCTTGCTGTTGGGGTTCCTCAGGGCTCGGTCCTAGGCCCCCTGCTCTTTTCTCTCTACACAGCCCCCATTGGACAAACCATCACCAGATTTGGCTTCCGGTACCATCTTTATACTGATGACACCCAATTATATACATCTTCCCGTGACGTCACCCCTGCACTAATACAGAACACCAGTGACTGTCTTTTTGCTGTCTTAAATATCATGTCTTCGCTCTATCTGAATCTAAATCTCTCTAAGACTGAACTACTACTGTTTCCACCATCTAATAGATCTGTGCCTGATATATCCATTGTAGTCTCAGGCCTTACTATAACTCCTAGGCAGCAGGTCCGCTACCTCGGGGTCATGTTTGATGCAGACCTTTCCTTCACTCCCCACATTGAATCACTCGCACGCTCATGTCACCTCCACCTCAAAAACATCTCCAGAATACGCTCTTTCCTTACCAGATTCATTCTCGCCTTGACTACTGTAACTCCTTACTAATCGGTCTTCCCCTCACTAATCTCTCCCCTCTACAATCTATTCTGAATTCAGCGGCCAGGCTCATCTATCAGTCTAGACGCTACAGCGATGGTCTGTGCAAGTCACTACATTGGCTGCCTATTCATTATAGAATAAAATATAAAGTTATCACTCTCATCCACAAGGCTCTCCATAATGCCGCACCTCCATACATTTCCTCCCTCATCTTTGTCTACCGTCCAACCCATGTTCTCTGTTCACTCAATGATCTAACACTTACATCCTCTATTATCATAACTTCCCACACTCGTATACAAGACTTCTCCAGAGTTGCACCACTTCTCTGAAATGCTCTACCCCGGACAATAAGATTAACTCCCAATTTCTACAGCTTCAAGCGCAAACTAAAGACACATCATTTCAGACAGGCCTATCACAATTCCTAATGTAAACCCTTCTGTACCGTCATTAGAATCCCCAAAATTTAACTCTCCTCTGTTCCAGCTCCCACATTACCCCACATAATATGATGGCATTTCAGGCTAACTCTATATGTCCAAACACCATCCACATGTTAAAGGACACGAATGGTGATGGATCATAAAGTATTATGTTTGTGTAATGACAGTCACCTCTATTACAAAATTATCTGACCACTCTATAAGCAATGCTGCCCCTGCTACCTCTTGTGTCACCCCCTCTACCTCATAGATTGTAAGCTCTTGCGAGCAGGGCCCTCAGTCCCATTGTGTGAAATGACTTTCTTTGTTATGTATCTTTCTGTCTGTATTTGAACTCTACAAATTGTACAGCGCTGCGGAATATGTTGGCGCTATATAAATAAAATTTATTATTTAAAAACCTGGCACCATCATACGGTATACAGGATAAAGTCATTCTTTTTCCATCGCCTACTCTCTGTAACTCTGTGACTTTCTGTTACAAAGTGAGGTTACAAATGTTTGAAACCATAAAAAGTCATATAGAAATTACCCTAAATAGTCATGGTGGGCAGGGAGTAGCTTCAGTCCAGTTCAAAGAGGGACTGGATGCCTTTCTTGAAGAGAACAATATTACAGGTTATGGTCTCTAGATTTTAAAGACACGTTGATCCAGGGTTTTATATTGACTACCAGACTGGAGTCGGGAATGAATTTTTTCCCCAGAAATGGTGCAATTGACATAAGCCTTATGGGGGGGGGGTTGCCTTCTTTTGTATCTACACAGTAGGGGACTGTAGGGTTATAGGTTGGACTTAATGGACTGTTGTCTTCACGCAACCTCATCTACTATGTAACTAGTCAAACGTCCTGCTTGCTAGTCATATCTCCTGGCATGATGGACATCTCCTCCATAGTCCCCTGCATGATTTCATGACGCAAATGTCAGTCATTCCCAGGAGGCAAATTAAGCAGAGGGAAAGTGTGACTAGGCTGAAGTTCCTCCCCACCCACCGTGACTATTAGGCTAATTTCATATAACTTTTTATAACTTCACGTTGCTGCAACAGAAAGAATGCAGAGGTCCAGCAATGGAAAGGGAATTACTTGATTTTGCACATGATGGGGCCAAGTTATGGTAGAAAAACCATTAACCTTAAGTCTATAGCTGTTAAGTAAATAGCCCAGGAAAGCTCATATGTGGCATATTCATTAAATGTCAGGCTTGTATAAACACAACTGCAACTATGGATCTAATATCTAATATATTCATACATTGGAATACATAGATTATATCAGATGAACAGATAGAGAAAGCAGCAGTACACTTACACATCACTGTTTGATGTATACACACTGTAGTTTAAGGACTCAATTGCCATCCATCGGACTGGAAGTCTTCCCTAGGAAAATCCATAAAATGAGATAAATGTGCTTTGGCTATTTTATTAATACTTCTATGATATTATGCAGATATTATAATAATCTTGCTAGTCATTATACACACTTTGGTCTAACTTAATGCCAGCTCTAGGTTAGGTGACATATTTTTTACGACATTTTTTAGCATATTTAGGCTGATGTCCCACGTGCGGGTAGGCAGCTTTTTTGGTTGCACATTTTTTTCAGCCAAAGCCAAGAATGGCTACTAGAGGAATAGGAAATATATAGGAAGTTCTTATATTTCTACCTTTATTGCAATCCACTCCTGGCTTTGGCTCAAAAAACTGCAGAAAATCTGCACAAAAAAAGCTGCAACATGGGGCCCCAGCCCAAAGGGAATTTACAGATAAGACACTTTTATAATCAACTAAATAAGGCAGCCCACTGATCCCAAGAACTAGCCATTTTGTTAGTGGAGTAAGAGTGACAAGTAAGTCATGCACCTTATCAATTAGGTGTGTAAAATTAACCTGCATTTATTACATTTGTTACATTTAGTGGCATCCACATAAAGATAAAAGATATACAATGTAATCAAGGCTGCTTTAACCATATGGAAAATGGTACATCTGCACTGGGCCCTATAATAGTGGGGGCTCCCTCAACCACCTCGGATCAAATGGGACAGTCCCACACATCAGGTGCTGTCCCACTGCTCCAGTCAGCAAGTAGCCATTTTTACTCTATCAGTGTCCTTAGGATGCAGATACAGTTGAATACAATGATTGATCTCTGTGCCATCATTCAGGCTTCGACGTACAATGAGCTCTGAGCTGGAGATATCATTACAGCTGGAGTCTGCAGGAATTTTTTTTTTTATATTTGTATGTAATATATTGAATAGTCACCGAGGGGGCAGACGCATTATGTGGGGGCTACTTGAGGAGACACTATATTGCTTGAGTCATTTGAAAAGACATTTTGAATGGAGGGCCCACTAATGTTAAAATGGAGCTGAGTGTAGTTGATATTAAAAAAAGGACTGCACCAAAGACACTTATTGGCAGTTTACATGTCTTCAACTGGGGTCAACCAAGTACAAATGCTCTGGTACCAGATAAAACTGAGCACTTTCATTAGAAAACTACACATGAAAGTGAATAATGGCCATGGAAAGTCCATTTTATTAATGGATGTCACATGGCAGCTCTGAATTCAATGTATGTAAATGGGGACTATTCACATGACTGTTATTTGATGGTTCATTGTAAAGAACCGTCAAAATATAGGCCATGCTCTATTTTTGTCCATTTTCACGGTTTCCTTCATGCAATGTAATGTATGGGGGATTGGTGAAAACAGGTGCCCTTTGGTGGAAGACGGCTATAAAAAATGGATGCTTTTCACATCCATTTTGCACCTCAGTTATCTGAATGTAGACTTAAGGAATCAAAGCTTTTGTTAAATGATATTTTGATAGTTTGTGTACCATGATGCACGAGCATGTAAAACTTCATGGCCTTTGGCTTTGACTGCTTACTTACCATTGTTTTTTTTACGTAAACCTCTTGCCCTCTTGATAAACCAAAATCCGCAATTTTTGCAATAAAGTTTTCACCAACCAAAATATTTCTGGCTGCCAAGTCCCGATGTATGAACTAGACAAAAACCAAAAGCATATAGTTATTAATTTTGTAAGTTCAATGCAGTGAAGACCACTTACATAGAGAACCACTTCTGTGACAGATTTTCAATTTCCATGCTAAATAATCTTTGAGACCACCACTCTAGAAGGTTTTTTCATGAGATTTTGAGTGGTCATGTTGAAGAGGTTTCACTGTATTTCAAAGTAGATCTGGCAGCCTAATATGCTCACTGTGCGGTATACAGTCTTTCAATCACTGCCGTGGGGGGAAGCTGGGGAGGGTCCCACCAATGACAGACTCATGAGACTATGAGACCACTGTATTCTTTTAGGAATCCATTTCCCATTGACTTAATAGGAGTATGGACCTGCAGATGTAATTTCCTGCCTTACAGAGGACAGTATATTTAGAAGGCAGATATGCTTTACTAGATAATACAGAAATGGTTTCTACTATAGGAAGACAAACAAAATCTTATAAAAAAGCATGGCAGACAATGGTAACATAATCACAATAATGAGAACTGTGATAAATTGGGCACTTTATTAACCCTTTGCAGGGACGATCATTTTTTTTCCAATTCTATGGAAAAATTTTAATTTTGATGGCAGATTTTAAGAATAATGTGTTGCCATATATTGAGACACTTGATTAGCCTGTGTCCTTATATATGCAGTTATTTGGGCATATTTTAGGTTAGGTTCACAGTACATTACTTTGGCAACAGCGGCCTCTGTCACCTATAAGCTATAATGTCATCTGTCTTACATATGTTATTAGCTTTTCATGTATAGTTTATCATGTTGAAAAAGCATACAGTGTGGTATACATTTTTTACTGGACTCTTTTTATACTTCATCTAACTAAGCCCCCTTGCAGACAACTATATGACTGGTCAGTGTGTTATCTTGGTTTTTCCTGGATAGCACACAGACCCATTCATTTCTATGGGCCCGTATACATGACTGTGAATGATACGGTCACGTGTGTG